>NW_011494677.1:11164953-11227833 GCF_000754665.1 Bison bison bison | reverse complement strand
ACATAATGAATCTTATGAAAAAGTTGGTAGGCACTGGTCTGTAGGAAGATATGCAGGAGGGGAGAAGAGAAATAATACAAGAAAGCTCTTAAGTAAATCTAACCAGTCTGGCAGATTCTTCCAGCATGCCCCAAAGATGAAAGAAAATGATAACAACGTCAGGAAACAGCCACTTGCAGTTTTGGCCAAAGCACTGATGTTACTGCCTAAGCTTCAAAGAGAAATCCTCCCACGTGGCTGATTTCATAATGGGAATTAGGCTACTCCAAATAAGAAACGTGTCCTAAGGATTTGGTAGTGATGTCATATATCTTTTCTGGCGGCAAACTTAACCATCGCTTAGCAGCCAAAAAGTTCCTTCCTTTAGAATCAAAAGGTACACAAAGATCCAGAAGCATTTTTTAATAATAGTATTCTTTTTCTTCTTCTATAAGAAGATAGAGCTCATTTGTGTCTACTCAATAGCAAGGTTTCTTTTCCCCCTTAACAAATGGTCTAGGAGAGAGAAACTGAACTGCTACTGCAACATTTAAAACTCTCATGGTCGTTCAATTATATTAAACTACAACATTTACAAGCTTATTTTTGTTTTGCCTCTATGATGACAGCAAATATGTGACTAGAATAATTTAATACTTCAAGGATTCACATTTCCATCAGTCAGAAGATACTGGATATTGGTGAAAAACAGTGCTGCAGTTGGTAACTTAGATATTTATCATCACTGATGAAATTCAGTCCTCATCCTTTAAAAGCAACTTTCTATTTATTAATACATTCTGCTACATTCCAGTAACAGGAATGTTATAGGACTACTAAAGTATTTTATTATTACTAGTAGAAAATCCTCTGTATTTCTTATTCCAATTTATTTCCACTTTTACTTACACAAGGGTGTGGGGATGAGTCACAGCACTATTTCCCCTGCCTTTTCTTCTGACCTCTGGAACTGTCCGTAGGATGCTAACTGAACTATCAGCAAGATGCCAGCAGACAGGTGAACTGAGCACTTGTGTGTCCTTTCTTCCTTCCAGCAGTCAAGTGCAGTCCTTTCCGAAATTGCAGGAGTCTCTCATGCATGTAATTTGTGGCTTCCAATGAGTTTGAACTTCATGCTTGAAGTGAAGCACAAGTAAGTGATTTAATTCATGCACCTGTATCTGGATTTTTTCCAGACATAATAAAATGGGTAACTACTTCAGGATTTACCTGATACACACAGCAGCCAGGCATCAGAAAGGCACTGACTGGCATATTTGGGCAGGAAAGAAACAACCAGCTTTCAGTAGAGATGTGATAGGCATCTGGGTTTAGCCCTTGAGACAAAAACTGAGCATTTTTCAGCTCCCAAGGCCAAGACCTTTGACTTCAATGATGTACAATTTTCTCATTACAAACACAATTGTACCCAAAGGAATTCCTGTCAGTTTTCTAATTATTTTCTCAGTTTGAAATAAGACCTTGTCTTTAATTTAAAAAAAAAAAAAAAAAAAAGGTTTTTGTCGTGTGATTGTTTTCAGCATCAACATACAGCACCGAGAAGGAGAACACAGGGGAAGCTACAGCAAGGCCTCAGAAGAGAAGAAAGGCGTTTTGAAAACAAATGCAAATTGTCTCCCCTTAGTAATTATAAAAATACAAGTGTGCTGCAGTCAAATACTAGAGTCTCTGGCTAGAGAGACTTAGAAAGTAAAAGAAAATATTGCTTTGGCCCTCTGTCTTCGGTGCTAAGATTTCCATAGTTACTAGTGATGGGGTCACAGAAACCCTAATCAAGATGAATCCTTAGCATACTCACAGAACCTAGTTTCCAGAGTCTACAGTTTCCACATATCCTAGTCCACATGGAAATTCAACAAAGGCACAGCAGATAACTTCTCTATCTTCACAAAGATTACAAGTGTTTCGCATTCAGTATTTTGTTATGATCAGCATTTTAATAATGACCCAGGGTTGTTTTGAAAACTATTTGCTATTCGTGCACTATGTTATACTGAAGATTACATTTGGAATGTTTCCTCTCCTTTCAAACAAATACTCCCAATATTTGTTAGGTGTAGTAACCCTTGAAATGGACCCAAACTGAACATATATATGCCAACAAACAAAAGTGAGGCAGGCATGGTAACATGACAAAACTGTTTAATTTAATATAAGGATTCATGAGTAAGTGAATCCAAAGGACAGTGCACTAGAAATTCTGGCTGTGGAATAGTAAGTCCTACTAGCAGCTTTATGTTTCTTTCATCATGTCCATTCAGAAAACACAGGACTCCAAGACTTCAGCTCCCTCCTCAGGAGCAGAGGGAAAGTCATGGCTCTGTCATGTAATAGCATATGACCACAGGGAAATCAGTTGACTAATCTGTGAAATAAAAGTAAGGTCCATTTCATTTATGTTTTCATTCACCAAAATACACTTGATATTTACCACCACAGACAAATGTTGAGCAAACTGTAAGTTATAAGAAAGACGAATAGAAGATGTAGGAGAGCATTGAACAGGAAGATCTCAACTAACCAGGGATATGGTTAGAAAAGGTCTCTTTAAGAAAGTATCATGTAAGTCGAGACCAGAAAGATGAGTGGAAAAATAAATGGATGGGAGAGAGCTCATAATGTTTCAGGTACAGTTACAGCATGTCTGAAGATCCTGAGTTGGGAAAGTGTATGGTACTTGAGAGGAGCCAAAGAAGATGAGATGAGTTTAAGTGTGGACTTTCCTCCAACCACTGCTGAGGTTTTTGTTTTTTCTTTAAGAGAAATGACAATCCATTGAAATCTTTCCAGTGAAACAAATAATATTATCAGTTTGATTTTTTTTTGAAAAATAGCTTTGGATCAGTGTGAAGAAAGATTGGAAGAGATCAAATATAGAAGCTGAAAATTAATTATGGGTTACTGCAATAATTTTAAGATTGACTTGAGCATAATGACAGGGTAAACACCAATTTTTTGTTGTAAAATCGAATGGAGGATGGTGGTGACTGACTGACTTATGGGAGACTAGGTAAGACCGTATGTTTGGGGAGTGGAAAGTAAAAGTATCCATGTTCAGCTTTAGAAATGTTTGTTTGAACCATGAAAATCTAGTCAAAAAAATGGACTTAAGACATTTCAGCATGTAAGTGGAAATTTAATCCAAAGGAATAGAATCCAAGGGAGTACTAAGTGAGTACAGAGAAGGAAAAATACCAAAGGAGACTAAGAAGTTACTAAGAGATTTTTTAAATTTTTACCCAAGACTGGAGGCAAGAAAGCTAAGGAAAGGATGTGTTTTTAAAAGCCATGAATGGTCAATATGTTGAACTCTGTTAACAGATCAAGTTGGATAAATGGAAAATTGGTTACCAGCATGAAGTAATTATGATGACTATAACCAGAATACTTTCTATGAAGCAATACTGCCCAATACAATGTTTTGAGATGAAATGTTTTTGTATCTGCACCATCCAATAGCCACATGGGTCTACTGAGCACTTAAATGTGGGCAGTGAAGCTGAGGAACTATATAGTCAATTATTTGAAATTTAATTAGTATAAATAGTGACAAGTGGCTACATACTGGACAACACAAATGGACTGCAGGAGAAATGTCAGATTTTAGTAGACTGAAGAATGGAACTGGCCGGTAAATGCAATTTATTCAAGAAGTTTGCCTCCAAAGTAGAAGAGTGAAAAAGAGCAGAATGGAAGGGAGTATGACATTAGAAAAGGGTTGCTTTTAAGCTGAACTGCCTTTAGAATATTCAAAGGAGAAGCAGAGCATGCAGGGGAATAAGCTGAAAGTACAGCAGGGAGAAGAGGACTTGAGCTTAGAAAAACATCATAACCAAAGAAGAAAACCAAATATGTATGTATGAACAGTGGTCAACTTGCATATTTGGTGGTAAAAATAATTAGGGTAATTGGTCTTTGGAGTCTTCTATATGCCCTTCACAGTAGCAGTTCTCTGGCTGACGGTGTAGAGGAGAGTGATAGGGCTGGGGGACTCTGTTACTCACTTCTGGATGGTTTTTTACCTCTTCCTAACTAGTCCACATCTGAGTTTCACCAGCCTGGCTTACACAACTGTTGTGGACGTATTAGATTCCAAGGTATGATGTGACAAGCAGAGGAAGAGCTGCCTGCCTAAAAATATCTCACCAAAGGAGCTGAAACTCACCCTGTATTTCCTACCAATTGAATCTATCCTGTGATATTTGGGGGGAAAGATGTATCTTTCAATGAGAATAAAACATCAAGTAAACTACACTCACTGACCTCACATTAAGATCAATTAATTAATCTGATTAAATCTTTAACAGATATTACCAAAAATGCAAATCTGGAAAGAAGTATAAAAGTTTCTGGTCATAGAGGCTCCTGGAAACTACTATGTCCTAGGCTTCTGGGTGGCTGGAGTCAGTTCTGACCTTGAGAGACTGAGGCTGAGATGGTGCCAACAAAGGACAAAACACTGAAGCTAAAACTTGGCTTACAGTTATTATTTTGGTTTATAATTATCTTTAAAGACCATCTTCCAAATTGCATGGCACAATCTATATATCCAGTATCTAATCCCCATAAAGCACCCTCCAAGGTGAACAGCTAGTTTGGAACTAAATTCACAGAGAATAGATGTGGCAGGCTGAGGAGGAAATGCATAGATCTTCTTGCAATGGCTTCTAACAGCTGCTATGGAAAAATATCAAAGTGATGCAGTAGCTTTTACTAAGGTTAAATGCAAGGGTAAAGACCAATGGCCATAATAGGATGACCATAAAATGTGAATCCAATAAACAAGTCAGAGTGGGAAAAGAGAGGGTAAAACAGTGACTTAGATGACAGGGTCTGAAAGTCATGTAAATAGGAGTAGGAATTAAAGTTGAAATGTAACAAACAGGGCAAAGGAGGGGTAAACCCAGAGCCCCAGTATGATACTACCTCATAACTCAGTTCTGTCCAGGTGTCATTTATCAGCACTCAGTCTCACTGAACCTTAATTCTTCTCCAACTTCTTAAGGGAACCACAGAAGCTACTGACACCAAAAGGAAAACCAGAAGCCAATACCCACACTGTTCAAGTGCAGTAACGTGTGAAAGACCAGTGTTAGTCTTTCAGTCATGTCTGACTCTATGCAACCCCATGGACTGCAGCCCACCAGGCTCCTCTGTCCATGGAATTCTCCAGGCCAGAATACTGGAGTGCATTGTCATTCCCTTCTCCAGGGCATCTTCCCAACCCAGAGATCGCACCCAGGTCTCCTGCATTGCAGGCAGATTCTTTACCATCTGAGCCATGTCCTATTTTCTTAAAGTAATATTGGGTAGCACATGGCCATGTTCAACAGTTAAGGGAAAAAAGTGACCTTTGGCACTGGAATAATTTTAACAATCAAAAGCCTGAGTGTGAACACACAGCACCACAAACTAATCCCATAAACATAGTGCTCTTAAAACAGTTTACATTATATTCATTTAACATATAGTGAAATACAGTTAGGGTTCTTCTCTTTAAATTATTGCAGTTCAAAAATATAGTCTAAAATTATTCAACAGAAGTTACCATAGTTTAACATATGCTTCTTCTGCACTTACAACTGCTCTGACCCTAATTTAATCCTTCTCTTAATTTTTAATAAGCTAATTCTTTTTATCTCAGAAATGTAATACAACTGCACCTAAAACTTTGTTTTAAAAATATAATTAGACACTAACTAGCCCAGGTGCTAAATATTCTCCAAGTTGATAAGGAAGAATATAATAAACTTTTCTCGCTTATTCAGTGAGTACCAAAATATTCATGTGCAAAACCAATAGCCATGATGAAGACTTTCAAGCATACACTTGAGTTAATAAGTCATAAAATTCTTTATTGGTCTCTGTATTTTTAACTTCTTCCATATTTTCAACCTGATTGATGATGATGAGTAAGCTAATAAAATCACTAGCTTATAGAAATCTAGTAATAATTTTCTAATATTCACCATCAATATATATGTATTACTAATTCAGCAGTCTCAGCATAGTTCTGTAGGTCACAAACCCAGTGACCCATGACAGAAGGTTTTCTTCTCTATAAATATTTTGCAGAACATCCTATTTTGAGCTCAGACCAAAATGTAAGTGCTCATATCATCTTAATCTATGTCTTACTTAGACAAACTTTATTCATTGGGAAGAAATGCATTTATTAATTATTAACAATTATGTAACCACATCCACAAATAATATTTCTAGTCGGTTATAAACTGGTTATTACTATTTGTGAATTTCTTTATAACTACCACATCCACAGTGTCCTTGTTCCATATTTCTCAGTTGACTATTTTGGCCAACTGTATCAAAGGAGTCCCATGAAAATGTTCACTTTACAGGGTCAGTAGTTTTTAATTTGCAAATCTTTCTTTCAGGGAAATTCAGCCAGTTCATAATGGTTTGCCTCTGGATTATAATGGTCTAAAAATGTATTACTTACTTGTAGGAGTTCCAAATTTAGCAAATAAAAATACTGCATGGGACTCAATTATATGAAAAAATGTGTTCATTGTTTACCTGAAATTTGAGTTTAAATGAGCATTCTATAACTTATCTGTCAACTTGAAGAAATGGCAACCGACTCCAGTATTCTTGCCTGGAAAATTTCATGGACAGAGGAGCCTGGTGGGCCAAGGCGTCACAAAGAGTCAGACACAGCTGAAGTGACTTAGTACTATGAGTATGATCATTTTTATGAACAAGGGGTACAGACTTCTGTTTCCAAGTTCCTAGCAGTTTCATCCAAGGAATTGCTGAATTATAAATCCCTATATTTTCAAGTTCCTGAGATTGTCTCTGGAAGAGTTATGCCAAAGAGATCTTACATACAAAAGCCTGACTAGGAAAACTTCCATTCTTCAAAATGGGACAAGTTACATTGCTCCCTGTAGCTTTTCTCTTGATCAGATCTCTGTTTCTCATAGATTTGGTTACTTTTTCTCAGATGCTAAATAAAACTAAAATACACTTGTTCCTTGGAAGAAAAGCTATGACAAACCTAGATGCTGTAATTAAAAAGCAGAGATATCACTTTGCTGACAAAGGTTCAGTTCAGTCCAGTCACCCAGTCGTGTTCGACTCTTAGCGACTCCATGGACTGCAGCACACCAGGCTTCCCTGTCCATCACCAACTCCTGGAGCTTGCTCAAACTCATGTCCATGGAGTTGATGATGCCATCTAACCATCTTATCCTCTGTCACCCGCTTCTCCTCCTGTCCTGAATCTTTCCCAGCATCAGGGTCTTTTCCAGTGAGTCAGTTCTTCGCACCAGGTGGCCAAAGTATTGTAGCTTCAGTTTCAGCATCAGTCCTTGCATTGAATATTCAGGACTGATTTTCTTTAGGATTGACTGGTTGGATCTCCTTGCAGTCCAAGGGATTCTCAACAGTCTTCTTCAACACCACAGTTCAAAAGCATCAATCATTTGGTGCTCAGCCTTTTTTATGGCCCCAACTCTCAAATCCGTACATGACTACTGGAAAAACACAAAGGTCCATCTAGTTAAAGCTAAGGTTTTTCCAGTAGTCATTCTATGGATTTGAGAGTTGGGACCACAAAAATGGCTGACCACAAAATAACTGATGCTTTTGAACTGTGGTACTAGAGAAGACTCTTGAGAATCCCTTGGACTGCAAGGAGATCCAACCAGTCAAACCTAAAGGAAATCAGTCCTGAATATTCATTGCAAGGACTGACACTGAAGCGCCCATACTTAGGCCATCTGATGCAAAGAACTGACTCACTGGAAAAGATGCTGATACTGGGAAAGATTGAGGACAGAAGGAGAAGCGGGTGACAGAGGATGAGATGGGTGGATGGCATCATTGTCTCAGTGGACATGAGTCTGAGCAAACTCGGGGAGATAGTAAAGGACAGGGAAGCCTGGCGTGCTACAGTCCATGGGGTCACAGAGTCAGACATGAGTGAGCGACTGAACAACCACCACCCCAGGTGTTAGGGACTAAATGCTGATGATGCCTCTTGAAAATGCACATGTTAACATCTGTACTTCCATTGCAATGGTATTTGGAGCCTGGTTTTTTAAGAGATAATTAGGGTTAGATAAGGTCATGAAGGACCCTCAGGATGAGATTAGTGTCCTTAAGAGGGATGAGAAGACAGGGGATCTCTCTCTGCTCTCTACCATGTAAGGATACAAGGAATAGGTAGATGGCTGAACATAAACCAGAAAGAAGCCCTTTCAAGAACCCAGCCAAGCTGGTACTGTGATCTCACAATTCTAGTCTTTGGAACTGTGAGAAAACAATGCTTTTCAAGCCACTCAGCCTACAGTATTCTGTTACTGCAGCTCAAACTAAGACAAAAAACTTAAAAGGAAATTCACTTCTTACCCAAATACATCATAAGGGTTCTTTATCAAATTCTCACTGAAATATCCTAAGGACATCATATTTAAACAATTCTACCACATGCTTACTTTTTACAGACCTCTCTTCAGCACACTCAAGCATTTCTCATTCTCCTGGGGGAGGGAGGTAGGACAGAATAAACTATTAATGTCACTGACAAAGACAAAAATTAAATAAATGAGAAATGTAAAATAAATTCCAATAACCTCATTTTCCAGAAGCATATTTGAAAATGTACCTTTTTAGAGTAAAAGAAGAAGCAGGGAATAAATGTGGCTAACCAAGTACTATTTTATTTAACTACGAACATATATCCATTGCTATGTAATATATGTGCCCATTTATGTCAAATAGATCCAAAGCTGTGTATATGCATGTATGTCCAGCCAGCAAGGGGTTGGACACCAAAAGAGACTAGGCAAGGGAGGAAAATCAACTCCAGAGGCAGGTGTAGATACAAGATACAAGATACAAGATACAGCCAGATACAAGAATATCAGAAAGGCAGATGCAAAACGCAAATTCCACAAGTAGGAGACTGAAAGTTCATGGACAAATTGGACATCAACACCAGCCAGAACTACAAAATGTTAATGCAGGACCTAGTGTAGGCCTGTAAGTGACGGACACTACTACTACTACTACTACGTCACTTCAGTCGTGTCCGACTCTGTGCGACCCCATAGACGGCAGCCCACCAGGCTCCCCTGTCCCTGGGATTCTCCAGGCAAGAACACTGGAGTGGGTTGCCATTTCCTTCTCCAATGCATGAAAGTGAAAAGTGAAAGTGAAGTCGCTCAGTCGTATTCGACTCTTAGCGACCCCATGGACTGCAGCCTACCAGGCTCCTCCATCCATGGGATTTTCCAGGCAAAAGTACTGGAGTGGGGTGCCATTGCCTTCTCTGGACGGACACTAACCCAGGTGAATGGCCCCCAGTCATCATGGAGAACACTGGAAGGCTTAATGTCCACATTTCCATCAGTTTTAAACACACACTCTTCAGCAGTCATTTATGCTTCTTTAGATTCCACTGAACTCTGCACAATGCTTGTGCATTAAATAAACATTGATTATCAATGTACTAATGTTAATATCTGACTTCTCACTATATGCCATTTTTACACATTATTTTCAATAATGTCTGTGATTTATATTGCAATAACAATTCACATAAAAACTTTAATGCATTATCTCTGTGCTTTGCCTCAAATGCAAAGGCTAGTTGAAAGTAAAAAATCATATGGATTAAACACACAGCCATAACATTACATTTTAAAGAACATATCTGCTTATCTAGTTTGGCTCATCTCTATGTATTACTCTGATGACTGCTGACATAGAATGAAAGAAAAATGACAATCTTTTACAAAATACCAAGGAACCTTATGCAAACATCTGACTTCTCTAGGCAAAATATAACAGGAACTGGCTATCTCAGCTCTTTCACAGGGACTGGGAAATGTGCATAAATGTTCAAAAATAAAACTGAAATCAACAGTGATCTGATGCTGTCTAGCCCGGAATATATTTCAGACCGACAATGTTATTACTGTTCTCAATTTGATGCAGGTTTTTAATTATTGGTTGAATTTCAAAACAGAAGAAATCTGAAATTAGAAGAACTTTGAGGTACTAAGAACTGATTATCTGACATCCACAAGAAACCTGGCTTAATGTGGCACCAGAATGTCATCAACCACACGTTAAATGGTGATGGCCCTCACAAGCCCCATATAGCACTTCCTGATATAAGAGGAAGCATCTGCTCACTTTAGGAGGAAGGGAAGTTTTGGAGCTTTTCCACAGACCTATCTATATCTATTTTGATATGTTTCTAAATATATTTATACTCCTCAATGGGGACAGTTTGGTTTCACAGTCATCTGAGACACAAAGAAAGCCTAAGATAATGGCCAAGGTTTCCTTCCAGATAAGATATACATCACTCTTATCAGTCACAGATTGAGTGAGTCTAGATTTTAGCCATGATGATCAAGTCACAGTATGACCTGTCATTTAAAAACAGTGTAGTTTCATAAAATTTTGTCCAAAATCAAAGTTGAAGGTCAGGATAGAGATGGATATAATATCATAGTACAAGGAAAAAATATTGAAACGGCTCATACAAATAATGGTAGTGAACATCATTTAGGGATCAGCAAGTGTCAGGTACTAAGTTCAGAACTTTTGTAGAAGAGTTTATTTAAACCTAAATTGGTACTGATAGATCCACTATGTGTGGGGGAAAGCATGGCTAAAAGATATTAACTAACTTACTTGTCACGTACCAGTAAGTGGTGAAGCTAGATGACACCTAGATGAGAGTCTCCATAAGCCTGTATCCTTGAGCATTAAATGGTTGTATTATTATCACACTGGCTACTGATCATGTATGTGAATTTTATCCTGCTTCAAGTCATTTCTTCTTCCCACCTATATACTATAGTCCTCCAGTGTGCCCATTTTCCTAAGCAATTTAAAAGATGTTTAAAGACTGAGTCATTTCACCCTATTCTGGATGAGATGAGAAAAGTAGCAAGGCCCATCTGTCATTCATACCATTTTTCTCTAAAACCACTTGTGATTTATGGTAATAATTCCCAGATGGAAGTCATTAAAGTTTAATTTGTATGCATATGTGACATCTTTCTTTTCAAAATCTTTTTGACTTTACTCTTTCCATTACTGAAACTAATTGATATATATATATATATGAGAAATAACTAATTAAAATGAGTGTAAAACAGTTCTCTCAAATATAAAACATGCTATAAAATGCTAATAAAACTATAAGAATATATGAAAAAAAATCTGTCAATTAGAAAATTAACTTCAGATGGGAAAGTAAATATCATTTATCCTTTACAATGTCCAAATAAATGACTTGTTTGGCAGCTCAATGCCTTATTTCTTAATATTAATAAAATTTCAAGAAAAATAGTCTTTCTTTCATAAGGCCCACAGAATAAAACTTTGAAGATGATAATTATAAATTAAATTGGAAAGAAAACCTCCAAGTAGCTATTTGCTGGGGCCATATTGTGATTATGATTAAATAAACATAAATCACTAGTTGGCAAATTGTATCAGAATAGAAGAGCTTCCTTCTCATCTATGAGCGACTCCTGGCTAAGTGATAGGAAAGGGAGAGGATGCAATTTAGAGGCACGACCTGTTCATCAGGGGAGGCAGACACAGCGAGTAAATGAGCAGAACCAAGGTGGCCAGACAATTCTGGTTGTGAAACATCAGAAGAGACACAGGGAAGCCATGCCTCTTAACTGGAAAGACTCACCGTTAACATTTACCTGGAGACCCAAATGAATAAAAAAACTGCCTGGGTTGGATTTTGTACATCCCTTGCAAGGAAAGATTAGAAAACAAAGCCCTTGAACATTATCAGCATTTTTAAACAGAATTAAGTCAAACTATTTTCTGCGTTTCTGAACTTTTTATACTTTTTTTAAGTCAGGGTTTTTCTGGGATGGATGACCATTTGTGTACATTCCTTCATTCATTTCTTTACTCGGTCATTTAATTCCTTTTTCTAACAAATGTCTCCGAAATGTACATTATATGCCACATAATCTTTATTACCCTCTGAAGATAAACCTGCTCTCATGGAGCTCATCATCAAATGCAGAACTCAAATAATGATTTGAGTACAATTTTCATAAGTTCAAGAACAGGGTACTACACAACTATAAACTGGAAACTCTGGGCCAGCCTGAAAATCACCTTTCAGTAAATACAAGACACAGACATCAGGAAGTCATTTGTGCCCCATGGGGTATAGACGGACATAGGGGAGTTTCTTTCAGGGTCATGAAGAATGCAAGTCAGGAGAATCTCCAAAGGATTCTAAGCACATGTCCTTAATCCCAAGGACTTGAGTGTGACCACAATTTCTTCTTGCTTCCTTGTTCTCTAGATAAGATTCCTAACTAGAAAAAAGTAATATTTTATTTTGAAAAGTGAACACCATTCATCCCACAATTAGGAAAACTGGATAAAACTAACACTGCTGAGAGAAGGATAACATTCTTGTATTATTCTTGAGATTGTGGGTCCCTAGTCGTCGTCGTCGTCGTTGTTGTTTGACAAAGGGCTACACATTTTCCTATTGCTTATCACCACTCTAATGTGGAGTTTGCTGATAATAACACCAAAGGGACAATGATACAGACTAGGGCACAAGAGAAAAGTAAAACTTCAGAGTAGAACTGGCCAAGAACCTAAGAGTCACTTAGATTGTCCTTCTCACTAGAAGGCCAGGACACCAGAAGAAGGATGTGGCTGAAACAGAGGAATGTTGCAGTAAATGTCACAGAATTTTAAACACCGTCTTAGGAGAATCCTAACAGTACTGAGAATGATAGCAAAGTTTTTAATAAGATAAACATTATTTTATAATGTTTTGCAAATCCACTATACTCACGTGTTTTTCAGGTCCAGACCAAATCTGGGCTTATGGCATAATACTTTCATTATCTTATCTCATCTCTCTGGCTGACAAACTCTGGATCTGAGGAAATGGACTTTCATAAACAAACTTTTTCTCTGTGGTTATACGTTGCCATCATTGAAGTAACAGTCATATGCAATAATTCCTCCCTCCAAATCCAAATTCCTCGTCACAAAAATATTTATTATTTACTTCCTATATATGAGGTTTTGTACAAGCAAAAAAAATTTTACATTAAATAATGATAACAGCAATATTTCCTGAGTGTATATAATGTGCCAAGACCCATGTCAAGCAATAGTTCACCTATTTAATCCTCAGAACATTACAGAGCATGTACTTTTATTTTCTTAATTCTGAAAAAGCAGCTAGAGAGGTAAGGAGGGGTATCCTAATTGAAATGTTAATTTACATCAATAAATAAAACGTCAGTAAACCATGAAATATCATCTATTTATTTCCTGCATCCAAATTAATAATGTGGTAAAATGTGGGAAATGTTTATCTTATCATCAGTGAAATAAAGTAGCTTGCTCAAGGTTAAATATCAAGGGTGACTATGACTGCAGAAGTCACGAAGGGAAGGTGATGTAGGGCCATACGATACAAAGGACCATAGCTGGAGAGGTGGGCTGCCTTCCAAAACAGGTGCCCAGATGAGGCATTCATCTTTCAGATCTACCACAATTCTGTCCCGCATCTGCCATAATAATTCAAAACTTTTATTTTATTGATGTTCCTGAGTTGATTGACAAGTCAATGCCGATTTATGTAACTAAAACTCACAAGAGACTTTCCAGAAGGTCAATTTATTAATTTGTCATGAGAAATCTTTCTGCCAAGACAGTCTAATTGAGTGAGCCTGACCAATTTATTGATAAATAAGTCATACAGGAAGAAAAGTTTTCAAGAAGTGGCTTTTAAGCAAGTTATGGGCTAAACTGTGTCACCTTTTTCCAATTCATGCACTGAAATCCTAACTTCCAGCACCTATGAACTTGGCTGCATTGGGCCTTTAAAGACGTAATCCAGATAATATGACACCTTCTGGTGGGTCCTAATCCAGTGTTACTGGGTCCTTATATGAAGAGGGATGGACACACTGAGCCACACCAGGAATATGAGGACACAGAGAAAAGAATACATGTAAACACACAGCAAGAAGCTATGATCTGCAGATCAAGAGGAGGAGTTTAGAAGACACCAAACCTGCTACCACCCTGGTCTTGAACTTCTAGCCTCAAGAACTGTAAGAAAATAAATCTCTGTTGTTTAAGTCACCCATCTGTGGTATTTTCTTTTAGCAGCCCTAGCAAACAAAGGGGGAAAAAAAAAAAAAAACAGAAAAATGTAATTAGATATATAAATCAAAATTTTAGTGAACTCAAGTTATAAGAGTTCGAGACATTTTTCTAGTGACAATATACCTGGCCCTCAAACCGAATGTGGGACCCATCTCATTGCAAAGGCAGAGAACTTACCTTGTCAGAAAGTATCTGAATCGGCATTCAAGTAGAATTCTTAAAAAGAAAAAAATGTTGGTGCTTGCTGAAGTAAAGCACATACTCTGTAGCTACATTAATTCCACTTTGTTAAAAAAATTTTTAAGAAATTCTAGTTAAAGGGGTTTTGTATATTTTTGTGTATTTCTGATGATCCACTATTATCTTGATTTCCAGTATTTAATCTCAGAGCACTGAAGAATTGATGCTTTTGAACTGCAGTGCTGGAGTAGACTCTTGAGAGTCCCTTGGACTGCAAGGAGATCCAACCAGTCCATTCTAAAGGAGATCAGCCCTGGGTGTTCTTTGGAAGGAATGATACTAAAGCTGAAACTCCAGTACTTTGGCCACCTCATGCGAAGAGTTGATTCATTGGAGAAGACTCTGATGCTGGGAGGGATTGGGGGCGGGAAGAAAAGGGGACAACAGAGGATGAGATGGCTGGATGGCATCACTGACTCGACAGACTTGAGTTTGAATGAACTCCAGGAGTTGGTGATGGACAGGGAGGCCTGGCGTGCTGCGATTCATGGGGTTGCAAAGAGTCAGACATGACTGAGCGACTAAACTGAACTGAACCACTCTAACATTTATGATTCATCTCTTACTTCTATATACAATCTCTAAGATAAGCATGGTTATAAATCAACATAAGATTAGTCTCATAAAATCAAAGTACTATCTAAAGTTTTCACAGAGGCAAACTCTATTCAGAAGTTTCAAAAGAAGATTTTCCTAGAAAATGGTCTTGAAGAATGGGTAAGAATTTAATAGAAAGGAGATTTAAGGACAAGTTATTTTAAACTGAAAGAAACTATAAAACAAAAAGTTTTTACTTTAATGATGTAACTGAGCACAACCTCCCTCAATGAAATTGTACAAGGAAAAAACAAGGGAACCAGGCTTGAAATGGAAGACATACCATAAGGGTCCCTGAACAGCAGAGTAAGAAAATTTGACATGTTTTGGAAAATAATAAACCAAATGGTGGTACAACCATTCCATGAAACACTATTCAGCATGAAAAATAAATTACTGATGTCTTCAACGGTACATTAACCGAGAACTTCCAGATGTACAAGCTAGATTTAGAAAAGGAAGAGGAACCAGGGATCAAATTGCCAATGTCCCTTGGATCATAGGAAATGCAAGGGAATTCCAGAAAAAAAACATCTATTTCCACTTCACTGACTACGCTAAAGCCTTTGACTATGTGGATCACAGCAAACTGTGGAAAATTCTCAAAGAGACAGGAATACCAGACCACCTTATCTGTCTCATGAGAAACCTGTATGAAGGTCAAGAAGCAACAGTTAGTGCCAGACATGGAACAACAGACTGGTTCAAAACTGGGAAGGGAGTAGGACAAAGCTGTATGTTGTCACTCGGCTTATTTAACTTATATTCAGAGTACATCATGAGAAACGACAGGCCAGATCAATCACAAGCTGGAATCAAGATTTCCAAAAGAAATATCAACAACCTCAGATATGCAGTTGATACCACTCTAATGGCAGAAAGTGAAGAGGAACGGAAGAGCCTTTTGATAAAGGTGAAAAAGAAGAGTGAAAAGCCTGGCTTAAAACCCAACATTCAAAAAATTAAAATCATAGCATCCTATCCCATCACTTCATGGCAAATGGATGGGGGAAAAATGGAAACAATGACAGATTTTCTCTTCTTTGGTCTAAAAACACTGTTGACGGTAACTGCAGCTATGAAATTAAAAGACACTTGCTCCTTGGAAGGAAAGCTATGACAAACCTAGACAGTGTATTCGAAAGCATAGACATCACTTTGCCAACAGAGGTCCGTAGAGTCAAAGCTATAGTTTTTACAGTAGTCATGTGTGGATGTGAAAGATGGACCATAAAGAAGGCTGAGCGCCAAAGAATTGATACTTTTGAATTGTAGTGCTGGAGAAGACTCTTGAGAGTCCCTTGGACTGCAAGCAGATCAAACCAGTCAATCCTAAAGAAAATCAGTCCTGAAAATTCACTGGAAGGGCTGATGCTGAAGCCAATACTTTGGCCACCTAATGCAAAGAGCTGACTCCTTGGAAAAGACCCTGATGCTGGGAAAGATTGAGGACAGGAGGAGAACAGAGTGACAGAGGATGAGATGGTTGGATGGCATTGCTGACTCAATGGACATGAGTTTGAGCAAATTCTGGGAGATAGTGAAGGACTGGGAAGCCTGGCATGCTGCACTCTATGGGGTCACAAAGAGTCGGACACTACTGAGTAACTGAACAACAATAACCACAACTTGGATGAATGTTAGATATTATGATGAGTGGAAGAAGCCAATCTACACCATTGCATACTGTAGGATTCCAGGACATTCTAAAGACAACACAACTTTAGACAGACTATCAGCAGTTCAGGTAGAAATGGGAGAAGCGTATGACTACAAAGGGATCACATACAGGATTTGGCGGGGGTGGGTGATGGGACCGTTCTGAATTCTCATTATGATGGTTTTTACATAAATTAATACATTTGTCAAGTTTTGTAGAACCATACATTAAAGAGGGAAAAAAAGCCTACAGGATGCTTTTTAAAATAAAATTACTAAAAACTGTGAATTAAGACACCAACTTCCATAAAGGAAAGAAAAATGGATGTGAATACAATATTTAAAAATAATTTACTGAATTAAGCTAATAGTTTCACCTAAAGGAAAAGAGAGAAAGAAAGAAACCAAGATTATTCACAGTTTTAAACCTAAGCAGAAGGATAAGTATTTCTGGTGATGTTAAAAAAAAAAAAAATAGTGAACTGAGAGACATGGTTTCACTGAATATGAGGAAAACAATAATTCTGGACTTAACATACCTGCCTACCAGAAAATGCTCTGGAGACTATCACCAATCAGTTGAAAATAGGGATCTGGAATGTAAAAGAGAGGTTTCAAAGAAAAGTCAAGTTGGAAGACAAATTTTTAAAGTCCACCTGCTTAGAAGTGCTAATTCCAACGACAGTCATAGCAAAGTTCACACTCAGCAGGAAACACAAATCACCATGATGAAGAAATCTTGGGGGTGTCAATTCTATGAAGGAGAAGAAGTTCTAATGAATCCCTCTCTGAAAGCACCAGCCTCGCAAGTGCTCTTCTCATGTTATCTTAGTATATTCATTTGGCGTTAGTTGAATTTTTTTTTTTTTAACTAGTATGTGGTCACTCTAACCAACTGTACATGAATTTGAGCATTTACCACAATATGTGTACTGAGCACACCTACAATGGACACGACAGTGCTAGAAGGTATCATGCTACTATTTATTCTTTGGAGACAGGTCTAGCTTTTTATTAAATTCTAGGTGTCTAAACAGAATAAATGAGCCAGGTCTTGGAGCTGCTAGCTCATTCTTGTCATGAACCAAGGTGATAAATACAGGCACTGAGCGTGGAGTGGAGACGCAGGGTCCAACATCTCACTGAGTGGATTTCAGGCAGAGAGAACTGGTAGATTTCTTACTACAGTACTACATTTCTCTCAGAAAATGTGCCCTGAACTTCACTAACATTTCATTACTTTTGTTATAAATAATCTCTAAAAGCTCTCTCCTTTCACGATATGAATCTTGACCAGAAGCCTGCATCTTATTTCCTCATTTCTCCCCTGCTGCTGTGCACTGTAAGGATTCATGCTCATTGAGTCAACAGAGCAACCCTCTAGAGTCAGGCTGAATTACCTAGTCAGAACCATGGAATTTTCAAGAAATTTACTTTTCACACTGATGTACTTTTGTGTAGGAATCCTTAGAAACAACTGAGGAAAGCCCTTATCCTGAAGTGTGATGAAATCTTCAGAAAATCTCTGTTGGAGACAGCTTTAAGACACAATAAGTAACAGAAAACTATTTCAGAGATATACCATCATGCTTACAAAAGATGATAAATTTTATAAAACAGTATTGGTTAACTACAAGTGCTCCAAAGTAGAAGACAGCATATATGAAAATGTGTGTAGGATGACTGAAGTGCAATGGATAGATCCCCAGAGCAACCTCCCTTTTTTTTAAAAGAACTACTGGATACTATGGGCTTCCCTGGTGGCTCAGAGGGTAAAGCATCTGCCTACAATGCAGGAGACCCGGGTTCAATCCCTGGGTCGGGAAGATGCCTTGGAGAAGGGAATGGCAACCCACTCCAGTATTGTTGCCTGGAAAATCCCATGGACTGAGAAGCCTGGTAGGCTACAGCCCATGGGGTCGCAAAGAGTCGGACACGACTGAGTGACTTCACTTTCACTGGACACTACAGATTAGTTTATCTGAATTATGCCTTCCTTCTAACTGAGGAGTTAAGAACTCAAAGCAAAACAAAGAGAACATAAGTTCCCAATTCCTTTGAATCAAGGGTTCAGGAAGGCAAATTAGATTCTCCAATCACATGCATGAAATTTGGAAGGCAACACTAAGGCAGAAGCTATCTTCCCATCATGTTTTGTCTGTTTCAGATCGAAAACACATGAGGGAAACAAAGATTTCTCAGCAGCAGTGAAGAAGCACCCTCTCCTGTCCCTGTACCACCTGACATACAGTCTCTAGCCCAGTGTGGTCACTGAGCACCTGAAACGTATCTCGTGCAAGTGGAGATGTTTAGTAAGTATAAAATAGTACGTTTGAAGTCTCTGTACCAAAAAAAAAAGTATTCCGTCAATTTTTATATGGATTATTATTCTTTGAAGTGGTTCTATTTTCTATTTTGGCTAAATAAATAAATATTTGCCTGTTTCATTTTACTTCTTAAAAATGAGGCTACTGGGAAATTGGAAATTACAAATGAACCTCTCATGTATGTCTGTGACACAGCACTGCTCCAGCTAGGAAGCAGTGCATGGAAAGAAAGTTATGGGGTGAATCAGTTATGGGGCTTCTCTACCCATCCACCCAGTCCCTGGTTGGCAGCTCTGGCTATTGGTTCTCTAGCTGTGGGGATGTTCAGAGGCCATGGGAGTGGGTTCCTGATTCTGGTGTGGTTCCGGTAACACCCTCAGAAGTGGGGCTCTCCTCATGAGTCACTCCTGTACTATTCTAGGAGTCACTGCCACAGGTGCTGCTTAGAATCCTTCCCTTCAGTCCCTTCTGCTATTTTGTAAACACCCAATTCTCTTTATTATATTCCATATCCCTTATTTAAAATTCTTAGCATGTTTTCTTTTCCTTGCACTAAACCTTGACTTATTAAAAAGCCAGAATAGTTTAAATAGTAGGAATAATTTCAGGAATGAAACTCCAATTTTTTTTTTTTAAGTTTCTGAGGGAAAAAAAATCAATTCTGATGACAAACCTTGTAAAGTTATGAGAATATCCCTAGTCTGTGATGTTGAGGGCAGTGTGTCCATTCTTCTTGTCTGAATAGAGCACTTATAACACCTGTGTTTGCATATTCCAAACCAAACATCAACCCTGAAAATCCTCCGAACAATTTTAAAAAGATGTTTTCGTACAACCATAACACATTTTAAAAAATAAATAAATCACAGGGTTTAAAAAAAAAAAAAGATTCCAATAAAGGACGAAGAAATGAGGTGAGCTCCATCTGGGACATGAACCATTCCTTGGCCAAATCTGATTTCCATGATAAGGGTCTACAAAATTGCTTGTCGTTTTTCTCATTTTCAGCATATCTTGTGGGTATCAAAGTGGTGACCTCCCTTCCTGTGTTTCTGTTGTAAAAGGGATTTGTTAATCTGTCTGGTTATCACTGGTATCATTCTATTTTGTATAGACGTGGTTGCCTATTTCACATGCAGGCTGCTCCATGCAGTGCAAGTGGGCATTTGGTGATGATATCACAGCCTCAGAAAACTGCCGCCCTCACTGGTGTATCTCACCAGGTCTGCTTTTGCAGTTGGAGCAAATGCATATGTTATCCCCAGCCATGCAAAGCTTGAGAAGGAAATTAACAAAGCACCAGTCTCTACTTGCCACAGTGAGGAACTACAGGTGTTGTGTGAACCCAGAGGCAGTACAATAATCACTGGGACACACACACAGTACATCCTTTAAGATAAGTTCATTTTTCACTTATCCTATTACACATTTGCAAGTATGCTGAGAGATTTTTTTTTAAATAGTATTTTGGAGAAAAAGACTGGGAATTGCTTATTAAGATTTCTAGGTTTTCTGGTGCTGCTTTTCAATCTCACATTTTAGACTGAATTAACCTAGTCTTTAGGTAGTTACATTTCTTGGCATGGCTTCAAGTACAGAAATCTTAGGATAACAGCTCACAGATTACATAAGCACAGGCAAGAGTAGGAAGCAGGGATCCAGTGGAAGGGAAAGGACTACAGGTTCTTCTGCGACTTTCAGGACTGGGCTCAGCCTACTTTTAGGCTGAGAAGCTCTCACGTTATCTGACAGATCTAGAAATAAACTGATTTTTGTATTTGCTATTTTACAGAAGGACAATTTCAGACCTCAAAGAAAGACATGGATTTGCTTATGATAAAGAAGAAAAGGGAAAGGAGGAAAGATATAGGAAAAGGGGGAGAAAAGATGAAATGCAAAAAATGATGGGAAGCTAAGGAGAAAGAAAAGAAAGACACAAGAGAGGAAATAAATTTAAAGAGCAGGGAAGGAAGACGGGGAAATACAGAATGGAGGCTGAAGAGACAGCATTGGCAGGAAATTTGGGAAGAATTAATTTTTGTTAAATAATTCAAGTGTTGTGTTGTCCTCCTCTGTGACTACCTATATGAACGAGGACTCTTGTCATTCCATAGATACAGAGTATGTACAAGGAAGAATGACACAATGGATTCCATTCTCCATCTGTCCCTCATACTGCAACCAGGACTAATAGAAGATCTTGGGTGGAGGAGAGGAAACAAACAAAAAAAAAATCAACAAGTAAGAGGCTGAAAACTAAAATATTGCCTGCCATATCTGTAAAGGGTGTTGCGGCCATCAAGCCAGCACATTACAGCCACAGCAGGAGCCCTGTAGAAACTCAGGATGGAGACAAAGGAGCTTCCCACTGCCAAGCCCCTCCAGCAGTCAGCTGCTGCAGCCACGCTGACAGAGTACCTTGGAACCTCATGATGGGAAAACACGTGGTATTAGCCCCAGAGAGCTGAGGTACACGTGGAAGGAATGATTTCAGTGAGCCCAGACTCTTGCATTTTCCCTTACATATAAACAGAAAGGCGCTAAATTCCTTAATTTGCGATGATGTCTGGTTTTCTTTAAACAAGAGTACTTCTTTAATGCTCCAAGCACCTGGTTTTGTTGCAGAAACTCCCACATATCCTGGCTCCCCTCCTTTCTCTTGGAAGCAGCCCCTCAGTGTTATCTGACATACTCTCTCCCAGGCTAGAAGTTCTAAGAATGTCCAGCGAATAAAATGTTTAACTCTCAACTTTCAGGTTGTGCATGTTTTTTTTCAGTCAATAAAACTGTACTACAATGCCCATTACAATCTAAACTTGGCAGAGGAGGGAATTTACAGATTTAACAGTAGGTACAATTTCATTCCATGTCCTAGAGCAAAGTTCTTAGAAAGCTGCAGCTCAGCTAAAACTGGGGAGGGAGAGTGACTAAAATAAAGCAAAACAATTTTTTTAAAAAAGCAATTTTGTGCACGAAGACCCCAAAGAACCTCAAATCTTCTTTTCCACACAGATGCTTATCACAGCAAACCCATGGCCTAGAAGACATCTGTGAGTTAGGAGAGCCCCAAGGCGTAAATTAACAGAATTAGAGAGGGAGAGTATGTACCTTGCAGACTGATTGAACAGATGCAACAAGGAGAAATCTGCATCAGAGGGAACTTTTGAATGATTCACAGAAGATGAGGCTGCCTCATAGTTCTTTACCAAACTCAAGAAGGAAGGAAGGAAAAATGCAGTGTGCTTTTTGAACATGTATTATGTACCTTCACATGTAATTCTGACAACAGTCTTGTAATTTTGAGTACCATCACCCCAAATTTCTGTTGAACAAACAAATTTATTCAAGATAACTCCGTTGGTATATATTAGTCCTGGGATTTAAGTGGAGGTTTACTGTATTTTATGTTGCATGTATGATACTCCACGCTGACCTGGGTTTCGTTACTATTTGCTAAATGTTCATTCAGAAGTATTTACTGAGTTCCTCTTATGTGTCAATGTTGTGCTAGATACATGCCATGCATTACTTTAAAATCACAGAGCCTATGATCTAATGAGGAAGACACAGAATTAATACTGCATGTCATGAGAAGGTATAAGAAGTGAAATCTAAATTAGTCTGAGAAAATCAGAGAGGCAGCAACATTTAAGATGAAATCTGAAAGGTAAGGAATCAGGGAAACTAAGGAATGGGGTGGCCAGGTAAAACAAGCCACCCAAATACTGCAAGGGACATACTTGGACTAAAATGTTATTTGCTGTTTATTTGAAATGCAAATTCAACTGGACATCCTATATATTTTTCCTAAATCTAGCAATATCACTGAAAAAAACAAGGAAATATCTTCCAAGAACAGGAAAGAACATATCTGAATATACTGAGTGCAACACACTGAATATACTGAGTGCAACACACTGCAATTCTGAGAAAGTATGAGGCCAGAAAAGCTGGAACAGAGATTGAGAAGAGAAGAGAAGGTTTAGACAGTGATTTTGTAGAATAATCTCAAGAACTGCTTTCTAAGCCACCCTAAGAGTTTGGATTTTATCCTAAGAGCACTGGAAATGGGAAGCTATTGTGTGGTTTTAATCAGGAGAACAAAATGGTCAAATTTTAATTTTTAAAATGTCACAATGGCTAAAATGTCAGTCATAAAAGATTTGTACAGAGCAAAAGCTTAATTGAGTTTGATATGGTAAGAGAATACGGTAGCTTGAATTAGGCTGCTAGCAACTACAGAATTAAATGGATATTAAAAATATTTTGGAAGTGGAATGGGCAGGACTTGATGTATGTGTATATGTACATATGTATGTATACATAAGTCTACTTTATCACCCTCTCAGAGATGGCTTATCCTGTTTCCCAAAACTCTTTCCCTCTGGCCCCACTGGAAATCCCGCCTTCTTTGGGCATCTACAGCCCCCTGGACTCTCAATGCCACATGCTGCCTCTAATTCTGTGCCCAGTACTTCTTGTATCCAGAAACATCTCTCTGATTAGCAAACTTTACTCCAACCTCAGTCTTTTCTCAGAAGTGAATGATATTTAAACGTTCCTTGAGGCAATCTCAAGTGGATTTTTCTCCTTAAATTCTGCACTTTTTTTTTTTCAGCCATTCCTCCTCCTCTCTTACTAAACTACACTGGCCCTTGGAAATGAACTCCTTTCAGACTTAACATCACTTCTAGTGACTTTAAACTCCTTATTGGATAAACCTTCCCAGAGGGATTTTAAACTGGTAACTTCAACCACAAATAAAAACTCTACACCTTTACTTTTACCTCCTCACTTAAGTTATCAATGTCACAATTATACATATATCTTTTTATGTTTGTACCCAACTAGTATAGTTTTATGTTGAGAGGTTTTTGTTTTGTTTGTTTGTTTTTTAATCTTATTTCAGTGCAGTTGCTCTTAGCTTTGGATTTGCCTGTCAAATTAATTCTTGGCATTCTGGGGAAGGTTTTCTACACTGTATAGTACTGTTGAATTAGTGTCTTTGTAGTGGAATGAGGTCCAGGGCTTCCTATTCCACCATCTCTCTGAAGTCATTCCTACAAATCTACTTCCACACACACGTTCTTTCTTTTTGAAAATTAGAGAATAAACATTTTGTATATTTTTCAATATAAAATACATGGCACTGTTGTATCAATTTAACCACACTACTACCCAGCTATTATAATAGAGAAAATCCGTAACACTGACAATGCCTTAAGCTGGAAGGAATGTGGAGCAAGAGGCTCTCATTCATTGCTGGCGGGAATGCAGTACACACAGTCTAGCCCCTCTGGAAGACTGCTTCTTACACAACTAAACATACTCTTACCTCAGGATCCAGCAACTGCACTCCTTGATATTTATCCAAGGGAACTGAACACTTATGTCACACAAACATATTTTACAGCAGCTCTACTCAGTTTTCATTCCAATCCCAAAGAAGGGCAATGCTGAAGAATGCTCAAACTACCACACAACTGCACTCATTTCACACTTATATATTGCTGTGAAAGAAGTCAATCTGAAAAGGTACCTGCTATATGAACCAACTATATGACATTCTGGAAAACACAAAATTGTTGGGACACTAAAAGATCAGTGGCTGTCAGGACTTGGGGGTGGAGGGACATAGGATGGAATGACAGAGCACAGACAAAATTTTTAGGGCAGTAAAACTACTGTAATGGTGGATACATGGCATCATAGGTTTGTCCGAGTCCTTAGAAAATACACCAGAAGTGAATGGTAATATAAGCTTCAGACTTGGGTGATAACGATGCATCAACAAATACTCCACTCTGTGGGGGATACTGGTTAGGAGGGAAACCATGCAGGTGTGGAGGCAGCAATCTATGGGAAATCTCTCTGCCTTGCTCTCAGCTTTGCTGTGGATCAAAAACTGCTCTCAAAAACAGACTATTTTTAAGAGTCCATATGATTGAATATTAGGGAGTAATTAAAATGATTTAATTATAGCCACTCTGTCTATCAGATCTAATCCCTTGAATCTATTTGTCACTTCCACTGTATAATCATAAGGGATTTGAAATGCAAAAAGGCAAAATGGTTTTCTGAGGAGGCCTTACAAATAGCTGTGAAGAGACCTGAAAGGCAAAGGAGAAAAGGAAAGATATACCCATTTGAATGCAGAGTTCCAAAGAATAGCAAGGAGAGATAAAGTCTTCCTCAGTGATCAACGTAAAGAAATAGAGGAAAACAACAGAATGGGAAAAACTAGAGATCTCTTCAAGAAAATTAGAGATACCAAGGGAACATTTCATGCAAAGATGGGCACAATAAAGGACAGAAATGGTATGGACCTAACAGAAGCAGAAGATATAAGAAGAGATGGCAAGAATACACAGAAGAACAATACAAAAAGATCTTCACAACCCAGATAATCACGATGGTGTGATCACTCACCTAGAGCCAGACATTTTGTAATGCGAAGCCAAGTGGGCCTTAAAAAACATCACTACAAACAAAGTTAGTAGGTAATGGAATTCCAGCTGAGCTATTTCAAATCCTAAAAGATGATGCTGTGAAAGTGCTATACTTTCAATATGCCAGCAACTGTGGAAAACTCAGTAGTGGCCACAGGACTGGAAAAGGTCAGTTTTCATTCCAATCCCAAAGAAAGGCAATGCCAAAGAATGCTCAAACTACCGCACAATTACACTCATGTCACACACTAGCAAAGTAATGCTCAAAATTCTCCAAGCCAGGCTTCAGCAATACGTGAACTGTGAACTTCCAGATGTTCAAGTTGGATTTTAAAAAGGCAGATGAACCAGAGATCAAATTGCCAACATCTGTTGGATCATTGAAAAAGTGAGAAAGTTCCATAAAAACATCTACTTCTGCTTTATTGGCTATGCCAAAGCCTTTGACTTTGTGGACCAAAACCAATTGTGGAAAATTCTTCAAGAGATGGGAATACAAGACCACCTGACCTGACTCCTGAGAAATCTGTATGCAGGTCAAGAAGCAATAGTTAGAAATGGACATAGAACAAGAGACTGGTTTCAAATTGGGAAAGGAGTACGTCAAGGCTATATATTGTCATCCTGCTTATTTAACTTATATGCAGAGTACATCATGAGAAATGCTGGACTGGATGAAGCACAAGTTGGAATCAAGATTTCCGGGAGAAGTATCAATAACTTCAGATATGCGGATGACAATACCCTTATGGCAGAAAGCAAAGAAGAACTAACGAGCCTCTAGATGAAAGTGAAAGAGGAGAGTGAAAAATCTGGCTTGTAACTCAACGTTAAAAAAACTAAGATCATGGCATCCAGTCCCATCACTTCATGGAAAATAAAGGGAGAAAGGTAGAAACAGCAACATATTTTCTTTACTTAGGCTCCAAAATCACTGCAGACAGTGACTGCAGCCATGAAATTAAAGGATGCTTGTTCCTTGGAAGAAAAGTTATGACCAACCTAGACAGCATATTAAAAAGCTGAGACATTACTTTGCCAACAATGGTCCATCTAGTCAAAGCTATGATTTTTCCAGTAGTCATGTATGGATGTGAGAGTTGGACTATAAAAAGAGCTGAGCAATGAAGAATTGATGCTTCTGAACTGTGATGTTGGAGAAGACTCTTGAGAGTCCCTTGGACAGCAAGGAGATCCAACCAGTCCATCCTAAAGAAAATCAGTCCTGAATACTGATTGGAATGACTAATGCTGAAGCTGAAACTTCAATACTTTGGCCACCTGATGGGAAGAACTGACTCACTGGAAAAGACCCATGCTGGGAAAGATTATAGGCAGGAGGAGAAGGGGACAACAGAGGATGAGATGGTTGGATGGCACCACCAACTCAATGGACATGAGTTTGAGTAAACTCCAGGAGTTCATGAGGGACAGGGAAGCCTGGCGTGCTGAAGTCCACGGAATCGCAAACTATCAGACTTGACTGAGTGACTGAACTGAAATGAATTATTGCCCCACAGGGAAACACTGTTGAGTCTTAGAGCATAATGTCAGATGATGAATGAAAAACAACTACAGAAGAATAGAGTATAACATCTTTTCTATAAAGCAAACTCAAATAAAATACATGATGTTTTATTTAAGGATATATCTGTTTGAGGAAAACCAAAATGTAAAGCAAAATGATGAAGAATACAAAATTTACCTTAGGCATTCCCTCTCAGGAGGAGAAGCTTAGCTCTCTCAGGAACTACACAGAACATCAATTGTACAGATAAGGCTCATGGCAGTTTCTCAGTCCATTGTTTTGCTTCGCATGTAGATACCAATTTGTATAAATGAATATGTTATATCCATTAAACATGTAAAATTGCTCAATTTTTATTATGCAAGTATACTTTAGAAAGCCAAAGGTGGGGGGGGTGGGAAACAGATTAAACTGGGACAGCCTTCCTAAATCAAAGGCATCTTACGTTTCTTTTCTCATGACAATCTCAAATTGTATAATAATGTATTACTAAGATTATAAATTCAATCTTAGTTGGGAACTTATTTCAAATTGATTAAGCAAACTCCTCTAACTATAGATTTCTTAATAGATCTTAGTGACACCTTTCAGAGTGTACCAGTTGTAAAGTAGTTAGGTTCTTAGAGAATTTCTTTTTTTTTTCTTTAATGCAAGGTTTTTGTCTACTCTTTGTGTTAATCACAGTTGAGATTTTAGGGGAAATGTGGTATTTAATTTTTATTTTACTCTTGTCCTAACAAAAGGAAGGCAAACTCTTATTCCACAACCCTCCTTGGATGATTTTTAAATATCACCCTTCTTCAGAATTAAATCTGTGGGAGGTAAATAATTTCTTTCTACTTTGACCCTCTTTTCAACTCTTTATAAGTTATGTGGTACTTGTCCAGACTCTTAGTGAGATAAGCCTCTTTGCACTTTATTATTAATGACAATGTAGCTTAAGCAGCATCTTACCATCTTTGCAGCAATTTGTATGCTAGTGTATCCCTGCTCGAACTAAAGTTCCAACATGATCATATGCATGCTAGGATTCTTATTTCTAATGACTAATCAGACCACAGGCTTTGCAGGTGGCACAGTGGTAAAGAACCTGCCTACTAATGCAAGAGACACAGGAGATGGGGATTCAAATCCTGGGTCGGGAATCCTCTAGAGAAGGAAATGGCAACCCACTCCAGCATTCTTGCCTGGAAAATCCCATGGAGAGAGGAGCCTGGTAGGCTGTAATATATGGTGTCACAAAGAGTTCGACACAATTGAATGTTAAACACAATCAATCATCAGTTCAGTTCAGTCGCTCAGTCATGTCCAACTTTTTGTGACCCCCATGAATCGCAGCATGCCAGGCCTCCCTGTCCATCACCAATTCCTGGAGTCTACCCAAACTAATGTCCATTGAGTCAATGATGCCATCCAACCATTTCATTCTCTGTTATCCCCTTCTCCTCCTGCCCTCAATCTTTCCCAGCATCAGGGTCTTTTCAAATGAGTCAGCTCTTCACATCGAGTGGCCAAAGTACTGGAGTTTCAGCTTCAACATCAGTCCTTCCAATGAACACTCAGGACTGATCTCCTTGCAGTCCAAGGGACTCTCAAGAGTCTTCTCCAACACCACAGTTCAAAAGCATCAATTCTTTGGTGATCAGCTTTCTTTATAGTCCAACTCTCACATCCGTACATGACTACTGGAAAAACCATAGCCTTGACTAGATGGACCTTTGTTGGCAAAGTAATGTCTCTGCTTTTTTAATATGCTGTCTAGGTTGGTCATAACTTTCCTTCTAAGGAGTAAGGAAATCAATCATAGCCAAATTTAAAATTATCTGGAATATACGGTAGTACTTTTTTTCCAGTGCACATGAACCATTTATTTTCAATGAGACCCCACATCTGTTTTTTCCTGATCAGAGTAAAATCAAGAGTCTATTAGTTGTGTGACACTATTGTTCTGTTGGGCAAAATCTACCTTGCAATTTCTAATGAAGTACAGATTGTGCTAATCTTAACTGGCTTCAAAACGTTAGCCAAATATCTGATTTCAGAAATTACTAATTGGGTCACTTTACATACTGGGAAAGTTATAGACACAAACTGACCAAACACAGTGTTCCATGCTGGTTGGGTTCCATTTTGCCATGAACAACAAAGGGAAAATTCTGGTATCCAAGAGATATCAAATTTATAACTATGAAATTAAAATATATGAGTACAAGCACCATTTGCAAACATTTAGGTGTCTAAACTCTCTCTTGAGGAAACAGGGATTTCCTACAGCAACTTCACTGAAGAGTGCCTCAAGAATAACTATAAGGAAGTAAGGAAAACAGACTGAAGAGAGGGTAAAGTCAAGCTCTTTGTGACCCAACAAGCTCTTTGTGCTTGAAGTGGCAGGCACCTAAATTTTCATAGGGCTTATTTTCCAACCTGTGGAATGCGTATACCGTCACAAGGCCTCCAACACACTTTCCACTTCCCGCTGACCCAGGATTAACAGCACACCACTGATAAACTGCACTGATACATGGTTTTACAGAATATCTCACTGCACCAGATCCTTCCAGGCTGTTATTATGAAAGAGAGTAGGAAAATCAGCACAGTTCTGAGTGACGCCGTAACTGCATAATGTCATCGTAGAACCAAAACTCTAAATCCTCCCTTCTGATGGAACGGAATAAGCTCTGTCAGAGTCTTAACTGCAGACCATATATTCAAGGCCTTGTTATCAAGCAGATATCACGTCTGTCACCACAGCTACAAATGGGGCTCCTAACCTGGTTGAGTTTGCACCCATCTACAGTCATCACGCAGTATCCAGGGGTCAGACTGGTGAATTAAATGGACATATAATGAACACCGTCATCCCTGTATCATTTAGATCCTTAACAAGAATAGCATTGCCTTTCTGCTCAGGATGCAAGACTGACTTACCAGTTTACTAGGTCAGACTTACTCAGTTCAGTTTAGTCACTCACTCGTGTCCGACTGTTTGTGACCCCATGAATCGCAGCACGCCAGGCCTCCCTGTCCATCACCAACTCCTGGAGTTCACTCAAACTCACGTCCATCAAGTCGGTGATGCCCACAGCCATCTCATCCTCTGTCGTCCCCTTCTCCTCCTGCCCCCAATCCCTCCCAGCATCAGAGTCTTTTCCAATGAGTCATCTCATGCAACTATAATAGCTCTTATTCCACAGGACAAAGAAAATCATGTGATCCATGTGAAACTTGTGATGCTCCACCAAGTATGTATCTGTTCTAATCATTCATCTGGACCAAAGAAATGCCCAATTCATGGGTGTATGGACTGAATGGACACCCTGTGAACCAGACTTTATCAGGTTTTTATTTACTGTCTGGTCCCCATAATTTCCCTCATAAACAAGGAGGCTATGTTAATGCTGTGATTTCTGCAGATAACATCTCAGACCCTGTGTCCAGAAGTCTTTATAATGTTTGGCAATTCCCCTTTCCCAGCATAAAGTTACCCCAGTTGGTGCTGTAATTCCTCTGTGGATGTACTGGGAGAATCTCTGCAGCATGCATTTGCTGTGGGGTCATCAGGTCTCTCCTCAGCGATGGTTCTGGGTCTGAAACTGGTTTAGGTCAGAAACTAAGCAATGGCTGCTGACTTCCTAGTGGAGCAGTGGCTTTAAGATTCCTGACGATTTATTTTGCATCCTACATTTAGCTTTGATTGTGTAGTTTCAGCAACTTTCACATCTCCACCCATCTCTCTTCCTCCTAGGAACACCATGATCTGAAACGTATCTGCAGGTTAAGCTTCCTGGGCTGTGACTTTGACAGTCATTTGACATTTGTGTCTATCTCAGTGTAACAGTGAAGTATCACTGCTGAGACTTTATGATTTTGAGACTGCATCATCCACAGTTCTGTAATAACATCTCCTCTCATCAACTCTAGTTTAAAAAAGAAAGTCACCACTGAGCTGCTTTAACAATCTTGGTACCACTCTCACCAGCGTGTATCTTAAAACTTTGGTTTTAAGGCCCAAAGGACATACTTTAGTAGGTTTTTCAGGGCCTTCTTTTATATGGAACTTAACTGACTGATTTACTAGTCTGCCTATTTCTCAGAGATATCAATGTCATAGTCTACCATCTACCATGGTAAGCTTCACATTTCTACTTCATTACATACACGCCACTGTTTTTTTTCCATGCTTCAAAGAGCCTCCTGCATGTGCTAAGTCGCTTCAGTCACGTCCGACTCTTTCTGACCCCATGGACTATAGCCTGACAGGCTTCTCTGTCCACGGGATTCTCCAGGCAAGAATACTGCCCTCACCCAGGGGTCTTCCCAACCCAGGAAACAAAACCACATCTCTTACATCTCCTGCATTGGCAGGAGGGTTCTTTACCACTAGCACCAAGAGCCTCCATACCTGTCGTTGTTGTTCATTCACTAAGTCATGCCCAACTCTTTGTGACCGCATAAAATGCAGCTTGCCAGGTTTCCATGTCCTTCACTATCACCTGGAGTTTGCTCAAATCTGTGTCCATTGAGTCAGCAATGCCATCCAACCATCTTATCCTCTGTCACTCGGTTCTCCTCTTGCCCTCAATCTTTCCCAACATCAGGGTCTTTTCCAACGAGCTGGCTCTTCACATTAGATGGCCAAAGTACCAGTCCTTCCAGTGAATATTCCTTTAGGATTGATTTCCTTTAGGATTGACTGGTTTGATCTCCTTGTTGTCCAAGGGACTCTCAAGAGTCTTCTCCAGCACCACATTTCAAAAGCATCAATTATTTGGTGCATAGCCTTCTTTATGGCCCAACTATCACATCCATAATTGACTACTGGAAAAACCATAGCTTTGACTATAGGAACTCTTGTCAGCAAAATGATGTCTCTGCTTTTTGATATACTGTCTAGGTTTGCCAACATGTTATCTATCACTTTGTCTAAAGGCCCTTCCCAAAGTATTAAATGTTATGTTCTAGTTTATTAAAAGAAAAAAAAAACCCTCTTTCTTAAAAAAAAAAAAAATGGAGTATGACAGAAAACATATGGATACCAAGGAGGAAAGCCAGACTGGGAAACTGGGGTCGACATATATGCACTATTATGTATAAAGTAGACAGCTAGCAAGAACCTACTGCAGAGCACAGGGAACTCTATTCAATACTCCATAATGGCCTCTATGGGAAGAGAATCTTAAGGAGACAGGATATATGTATATGTGTAACTGATTCACTTTGCTATACAGCAGACACTGACACAGCAGTGTAAAACAATTCCACTCCTGGTCATATACCCAGATAAAACCATAATTCAAAAAGACACATACACCCCAATGTTCACTACAGCACTATTTACAATGGCCAGGACATGGAAGCAACCTAGATGTCCATCAGCAGAAAAAAGTCATCTTATTTTCAATAAACTCTTTCTTACCCAACTATATACTGAATTCCACTTGACTGGCAATCCCCCATTCCATTATCGTACACAGTCTCCCATTCCTGCTGATACACACTGGTGAGCTCCTACAACTCCTTCCGGCCAATAGTATTTCCTCAGCCAGGTTAAGCTGTGACTTGACTCTAATTATCATTCTAGTAACCAGGAGGAGAGTTAGGGGTGGGATCCTGGTGCGAGCACATGATGGTTTAAGGCAGAGGCTTCTACACTGCTTTCAAACAATATGGTGGTAATTTTCCATATGAAGAAGGTGCCACTTCTGCAGGCCCAGTGTTTCGTTTCAAGTGCACTGACCTAGATATCCCAACCAAAGCTTAGTTTCCTACTCCATCCAAATTAAGGTGATGACCGTGGTATAACAGCCTTGGTGGGGCTGGGAATTAATTCTTTTCTAGAGATCAGTTAGCTTTAAAATCAAGCCCTGAGCCTTATCCTCAGTTGTTTTCTGCTGTTTGACTGAAAAAGGTCAGATTTTTCTTCATATACAGCCAAAAGGCCCTCACTTTCACACTCTGCCTTAAATTGGTGATTACCCATTCTTTTCCTTGACTTTGTCCAATGCTTTGATTTTATCCAGCAGCAACCATCTGGTTCCTTAGTCCTTAGAATTGTTGCTTCCCTCAGACTTCTCAAATAAGAGTAAGTACAGTCCATCCAGTTAGTTAACACCAATGAAAATTTTACCAACTGCACACTAAAGCAAGCCAGACAAAGACCATAGGTCAGATCTTTATTACCATCTAACCAGTGATGGATCCATTTTCCCAAATCTTACTTTATCCCCGCTTCTTAGGATAACTTCTAATACCAACTATCTTATATCAAAGTTTTTGTTTTTTTTTTTCTGAAAAGATTCTATTATGGAATCTGTCTCTAAGAAGTTAATCGGGAAGTGCATTCAGGAGCCACTTATATATGAAAGCACTGACAGCAGGACTGGTCAAGGGGAGAATGTGAACTACATTCACATTCTCTTATTGCATAAGATGTAACAACTGCATTGTTCCAAGATGCATCCCCAAGGTGCCATGGGGAAATGTGGCTCTGGGGTGGCCCTTGTAAGCTTATGGAAAGTTTTTTTGTACCTGCTGCATCAACCAGTCACTGGATATGGACTGTCCTGGGGAAAAGGACATGAACTTGGGTAAAGGCAGTGTTCTTTGGCTAAGGGAAATTCCTAATGGCAGAAGGAATCTTCCAGCCTTTAGACTCCACTAGGGCAATGAATCACAAGCTGGAATCAAGACTGCTGGCAGAAATATCAACAACCTTAGATATGCAGATGATACCACTCTTAATGGTAGAAAGTGAAGAGGAATTAAAGAGCCTCTTGATGAGGGTGAAAGAGAGTGAAAAGCTGGCTTGAAACTCAGCATTCAAAAAACTAAGACCACGGCATCTGATCCCATCATTTCATGGCAAATAGAAGGGGGGAAAGTAGAAGCAGTGACAGATTTTCTTTTCCTGGGCTCTAAAATCACTGTGGACAGTGACTGCAACCATGAAATCAAAAGCCATTTTCTCCTTGGAAGGAAAGTTATGACAAACCTAGACAGCGGATTAAATAGCAGAGATGAAACGACAAGATGGCAGAGGAGTATGTGGACGTAGAGTACTTCTCCCTCCACAGATGCATCAGGAATACATATTCAGATGCAGAGGATCTCACAGAGCACCAGCTGAGAGATTGCAGGAGTCCATGACCACTGGAAAGGAATATACAGGTTCATGCAAACCTCGCTAGGATGCAGGAAAGAAGAGGAAAAGGAGAGTGAGTGGGACTGGACCTGCAGCTCCGAGGGCAGAGGAACTGAAGCAGGGGTGAGATCCCCACATCAGACCAATAGTCTGGGACAGAGGGGAGGCATTTCAGGTTGTTGGAGCATGAAGCAGTTGATCTATGATGGTCTGAATGGAATGCCAATCACAAAGACAGTTTGTACCACAGCCCTACATACCCCGGACAGGAACATGGGTCTTGGAGAGGAATACCAAGGTGAGGGCTGCTGTTGATTGCAGGGAGACAGCCTGAAGGGGAGTGAAGGAGGAGATAACTGCAGGGAATGCCCTGGGAGGAAAAGCAGGCAGCCATGGATGCAGGGTGATACTGCAGTCACACACAAGAAATAGAGCCATCACTGCAGCCTCTCTCTTCCCCACATGCCAGCACCAGCAGCTGATCAATAAAGACTTCAGAGAGGGTGGCCCTGGCGTGCCTGATGTGCAGAGCAATAGAGAAGGACTTCGGCCAGGGGGACCCTTTGAGCACCTGCTGCACCATGCAACAAAGAAGGACCAGCCAAGGAAGCCCTATGAATGCCAGCTGCAGAGGCTAGAAAAAGATTCTAATAATAGCACCTTATCTTCCACACCCACTGCCACCATCTTCCCTGCATACCTAGCACTGCTGGTTCCTTGCGATCCAAGCAGTCTCACCACTTCCTAGGGCAGAGCTGCCAGAGGCTAGGAAAAAACCCAAATAGCACCAAATCTCCTATGCCTGTGGGTTCCCACTCCCCTGTGCACTTGGTGCTGCCAGGGTCCCCATGGATGAAACAGCTGTGCCAACACCACACCCGGTCCTCACTGCGGTAGACCCAACTCCTCCAGGGCAGCCTCAGGAGCAAACTCCTGTGAACGATCCACATGCACAATTGTGGATAAAACCAAAATTGAACTCCAGGGGCAGAGGGGCTAAGGAAAAGGATCAAAACCTTTCTACCAGATGTACAGCTTCAGATGAAATCCACACAGTCAACTAGTTATACTCTGTGTTCACGGAATATATAAAAGGACAATGAGTGTTGACATGAAAAAAAGAGTACTAGCTCTGGCAACCAAGGACACACACCTGGAGTACTCCTAGAGCATACACAGGAGGAGCGTCAGATCAGAGTCTGAGCTGTCTTCACAGCAGGTCCAGAAATCAAACATGTAACCAGAAATCATCCAACAAACAAAAGCCCAGGGCAAGATGGCTTCACAGGGAAATTATACCAAAAGTTTAGAGAAGAGTTAACACCCATCCTGCTCAAACTCTTCCACAAAATTGCAAAGGAAGGAAAACCCCTAAACTCATTCTATGAGGCCACCATGACCCTGATGCCAAAACCAGACAAAGATGCCACACTTTTGTTAGGAAAATTACAGGACAATTTTACTGATGAAAATAAATGAAAAATTCCTCAACAAAATTCTAGCAAACAGAATCCAACAATGTATTAGAAGGATCATACATCATGATCAACTGGGCTTTATTCCAGCGATGCAAGGATTCTTCAATATACACAAATTAATGTGATACACAATATTAACAAACTGAAAGATAAAAGCCATATGATCTCTCAACAGATTCAGAGAAAGGTTTTGACAAAATTCAACACCTATTTATTATAAAAATCTCTTCAGAAAGTAGGCTCAGAAAGAATATAGCTCAACATAATAAAGGCCATATATGATAAGCTCACAGCAATCATTATTCTCAACAGTTAAAAACTCCAAGCATTTCCTCTAGATCAGGAACAAGACAAGGGCACCCACTCTCGCCACTATTACTCAATGTAGTTTTGTAAGTCCTAGCTAGAGCAATCAGAGAACATTAAAAAAAAAAAAAGGAATCCAGATTGGAAAGGAAGAAGTAAAACTCTCACTGTTTGCAGATGACATGATTCTCTACACAAAAAACCCCAAGGATACCAATTACTAGAAAATTACTAGAGCCAATAAATGAATATAGCAAAGTCCTAGGATATAAAATTTGTACACAGAAATCCCTTGCATTCTAATATACTAACAATGAAAAACCAGAAAGAGAAATTAAGGAAACAATTCCACTGACCACTGTAACAAAAAGAATAAAATACCTAGGAATAAACCTACCTAAAGAGACAAAAGACTTGTATGCAGAAAACTATAAGACACTAATGAAGGAAATGAAAGCCAAAATAAACAGATGAAGGGATATGCCATGTTCCTGAACTGGAGAAATAAATATTGTGAAATGACTATATTACCCAGAGCAATCTACAGATGCAATGCAATCCCCATCAAAATACAATGGTATTTTTCACAGAACTAGAACAAATAATTTCACAATTTGTATGGAACCACAAATGACTCCAAATAGCCAAAGTAACCTTGAGAAAGAATGGAGTTGGAGAAATCACCCTTTTTGATTTCAGACTATACCACAAAGCTACAGTCACCAAGACAGTATGGTACTGGAACAAAAACAGAAATATAGACCAATGGAACAAGACAGAAAGCCCAGAGATAAAGCCACACCCCTATGGTAACCTTATCTTTTACAAAGAAGGCAAGAATATACAATGGAGAAAAAACAGTCTCTTCAATAAATGGTGTTGAGAAAAATGGACAGTTACATGTAAAAGAATGAAATTAGAATGATTCCTAACACCATACATAAAGATAAACTAAAAATAGGTTATAGACCTAAATGCAAGACCAAAAACTATAAAACTCTTAGCAGAAAACATAAGCGGAACACTCTTTTAGATAAATTACAGAAAGATCTTCTAGAACCCACATCCTAGAGTAATGGAAATAAAAGCAAAAATAAACAAATGGGATCTAATTCAACTGAAAAGCTTTTGTATAGTGAAGGAAACAATAAACAAAGTGAAAAAACTCTTAGAATGGGAGAAAATAACAGCAAACAAAGCAAGTGACAAATGATTAATCTTCAAAATATATAAGCAGTTCATTCAGCTCATCTTTGCATGAAATGTTCCCCTGGTATCTCCAATTTTCTTGAAGAGATATCCAGTCTTTTCTATTCTGTTGTTTGCTTTTTTTTTTTTTTTTGCATTATTCACTTAAGAGGATAATTGGCCAAGGAGCAGTTGCTGCACGAGTGCAGAAGGGCCTAGAGGAACTACTCCACATTCAAGGTCAGAAGGGGTGGCGGTGAGGAGATACCCCTCGTCCAAGGTAAGGAGCAGCGGCTGTGCTTTGCTGGAGCAGCCGTGAAGAGATACCCCACGTACAAGGTAAGAGAAACACAACTAAGACAGTGGGTATTGCAAAGGGCATCAGAGGGCAAACACACTGAGACCATAATCACAGAAAACTAGTCAATCTAATAACACTGGGACTGCAGCCTTGTCTACCTCAGGAAACTAAGCCATGCCCTGTGGGGCCACCCAAGACGGAAGGGTCATGGTGGAGAGGTCCGACAGAATATGGTCCACTGGAGAAGGGAATGGCAAACCACTTCAGTATTCTCTCGTTGAGAACCCCATGAACAGTATGAAAAGGCAAAATGATAGGATGCTGAAAGAGGAACTCCCCAGGTCAGTAGGTGCCCAATATGCTACTGGAGATGAGTGGAGAAATAACTCCAGAAAGAACGAAGGGATGGAGCCAAAGCAAAAACAACACCCAGTTGATAGAAGCAAGGTCCGACGCTGTAAAGAGCAATATTGCATAGGACCCTGGAATGTTAGGTCCATGAATCAAGGCAAATTGGAAGTGGTCAAACAAGAGATGGCAAGAGTGAATGTTGATATTCTAGGAATCAGTGAACTAAAGTAGACTGGAATGGGTGAATTTAAGTCAGATGACCATTATATCTACTACAGTGAGCAGGAACCCCTTAGAAGAAATGGAGTAGCCATCATGGTCAACAAGAGTCTGAAATGCAGTACTTGGATGCAATCTCAAAGACGACAGAATGATCTCTGTTCATTTCAAAGGCAAACCATTCAATATCACAGTAATCCAAGTCTATGCCCCAATCAGTAATGCTGAAGAAGCTGAAGTTGAACAGTTCTATGAAGACCTACAAGACCTTTTAGAACTAACACCCAAAAAAGATGTCCTTTTCATTATAGGGGACTGGAATGCAAAAGTAGGAAATCAAGAAACACCTGGAGTAACAGGCAAATTTGGCCTTGGAGTACGGAATGAAGCAGGGCAAAGGCTAATAGAGTTTTGCCAAGAGAATGCACTGGTCATAGCAAACACCTTCTTCCAACAACACAAGAAAAGGCTCTATACATGGACATCACCAGATGGTCAACACCGAAATCAGATTGATTATATTCTTTGCAGCCAAAGATGGAGAAGCTCTATACAGTCAGCAAAAACAAGAGCAGGAGCTGACTGTGGCTCAGATCATGAACTCCTTATTGACGAATTCAGACTTAAATTGAAGAAAGTAGGGAAAACCACTAGACCATTCAAGTATGAGCTAAATCAAATCCCTTATGATTATACAGTGGAAGTGAGAAATAGATTTAAGGGCCTAGATCTGATAGATAGAGTGCCTGATGAACTATGGACTGAGGTTCGTGACACTGTACAGGAGACAGGGATCAAGACCATCCCCATGGACAAGAAATGCAAGAAAGCAAAATGGCTGTCTGGGGAGGCCTTACAAATAGCTGTGAAAAGAAGAGAAGCAAAAAGCAAAGGAGCAAAGGAAAGATATAAGCATCTGAATGCAGAGTTTCAAAGAATAGCAAGAAGAGATAAGAAACCCTTCCTCAGTGATCAGTGCAAAGAAATAGAGGGAAACAACAGAATGGGAAAGACTAGAGATCTCTTCAAGAAAATTAGAGATACCAAGGGAACATTTCATGCAAAGATGGGCTCAATAAAGGACAGAAATGGTATGGACCTAACAGAAGCAGAAGATATTAAGAAGAGGTGGCAAGAATACACAGAAGAACTATACAAAAAAGATCCTCATAACCAAATAATTATGATGGTATGATGACTCACCTAGAGCCAGACATCCTGGAATGTGAAGTCAAGTGGGCCTTAGAAAGCATCACTATGAACAAAGCTAGTGGAGGTGATGGAATTCCAGTTGAGCTATTTCAAATCCTGAAAGATGATGCTGTGAAAGTGCTACACAAAATACGCCAGCAAATTTGGAAAACTCAGCAGTGGCCACAGGACTGGAAAAGGTCAGTTTTCATTCCAATCCCAAAGAAAGACAATCCCAAAGAATGCTCAAACTACTGCACAATTGCACTCATCTCACACGCTAGTAAAGTAATGCTCAAAATTCTCCAAGCCAGGCTTCAGCAATGCATGAACCGTGAACTTCGAGATGTTCAAGCTGGTTTTAGAAAAGGCAGAGGAACTGGAGATCAAATTGCCAACATCCGCTGGATCATCGAAAGCAAGAGAGTTCCAGAAAAACATCTATTTCTGTTTTATTGACTATGCCAAAGCCTTTGACTGTGTGGATCACAATAAACTGTGGACAATTCTGAAAGTGATGGGAATACCAGACCACCTGACCTGCCTCTTGAGAAACCTATATGCAGGTCAGGAAGCAACAGTTAGAACTGGACATGGAACAACAGACTGGTTCCAAATAGGAAAAGGAGTATATCAAGGCTGTATATTGTCACCCTGCTGATTTAACTTCTATGCAAAGTACATCATGAGAAACGCTGGGCTGGAAGAAGCACAAGCTGGAATTAAGACAGTCGGGAGAAATACCAATAAGCTCAGGTATGTAGATGACACCACCCCTATGGCAGAAAGTGAAGAGGAACTAAAGAGCCTCTTGATGAAAATGAAAGAGGAGAGTGAAAAAGTTGGCTTAAAGAGCAACATTCAGAAAACTAAGATCATGGCATCTGGGCTCCAAAATCACTGCAGATGGTGACTGCAGCCATGAAATTAAAAGATGTTTACTCCTTGGAAGGAAAGTTATGACCAACCTAGATAGCATATTCAAAAGCAGAGACATTACTTTGCCAACAAAGGTCTGTCTAGTCAAGGCTATGGTTTTTCCAGTGGTCATATATGATGTTGAGATTTGGACTGTGAAGAAATCTGAGCGCCAAAGAATTGATGCTTTTGAACTGTGTTGTTGGCGAAGACTCCTGAGAGTCCCTTGGACTGCAAGGAGATCCAACCAGTCCATTCTGAAGGAGATCAGTCCTGGGTGTTCTTTGGAAGGAATGATGATGCTGAAGCTGAAACTCCAGTACTTTGGCCATCTCATGCGAAGAGTTGACTCATTGGAAAAGACTCTGATGCTGGGAGGGATTGGGGGCAGGAGGAAAAGGGGACGACAGAGGATGAGACGGCTGGATAGCATCACCGACTCGATGGACGTGAGTTTGAGTGAACTCCGGGAGTTTGTGATGGACAGGGAGGCCTGGCGTGCTGCGATTCATGGGGTCGCAAAGAGTCGGACACGACTGAGTGAGTGAACTGAACTTATCTGATTCACTTAAGAAGGTTTTCTTATCTTTCCTTCCCATTCACGGGAACTCTACAGTCAGCTGGGTATGTATTTCCCTTTCTCTTTTACCTTTTGCTCCTCTTCCTTTTTCAGCTATTGCAAGGCCTCCTCAGAGGCCCATATCTCAAGAAGGCAACCACTTTGCCTTCTTGAATTTCTTTTTCTTGGGGATGGTTGTGGTCACCACCTCCTGTACTACGTTACAAACCTCCATCCATAATTCTTCAGGCATTCTGTCTACCAGATCTAATCTTTTGAATCTATTCATCTCACCTAATTTATATTCATATGGGATTTGATTTAGGTCATACCTGACTGGTCTAGTGGGACAGATTAGAGACCTCTTCAAGAAACTTGGAGATACCAAGGGAACACTTCATGCAAAGATGGGCACAATAAAGGACAGCACCTTTTAAGGACCTAACAGAAACAGAAGAGATTAAGAGGTGGGAAGAATACATAGAAGAACTGTACAAAAAAAGACTTAATGATATGGATAACCATGATAGAGAGCAACTCAGCTAGAGCCAGACATCCTGCAGTGTGAAATCAAGGGGGCCATAGGGAGCATTACTACAAACAAAGCTAGTGGATGTGATGCAATTCCAGATGAGCTATTTCAAATCCTGAAAGATGATGCTGTTAAAATGTTTCACAGTCTTTTGGACTCTGTGGGAGAGGGAGACGGTGGGATGATTTGGGAGAATGGCACTGAAATATGTATAATATCATATATGAAATGAGTCACCAGTCCAGGTTTGATGCACGATACTGGATGCTTGGGGCTGGTGCACTGGGACGACCCAGAGGGAAGGTACAGGGAGGGAGGAGGGAGGAGGGTTCAGGATGGGGAACACGTGTATACCTGTGGTGGATTCATGTTGATATATGGCAAAACCAATACAATATTGTAAAGTTAAATAATAAAATAAAATTAAAAAAAAATGTTTCACTCTAATATACCTTAGTAAAATCAGCAGTGGCCACAGGACTGGAAAAGGTCAGTTTTCATTCCAGTCCCAAAGAAGGGCAATGCCAAAAAATGCTCAAACTACTACACAATTGCACTCATTTCTCATGCTAGCAAGGTAATGCTCAAAATTCTTCAAGCTAGGCTTCAACAGTCATCAACCAAGAACTTTTCAAATGTACAAGCTGAATTTAGAAAGGACTGAGGAGAGCAAATTGCCAACGTTAATTGGATCACAGAAAATGCAATGGAATTCAGAAAAAAATCTACTTCTGTTTCTTGTTTTTTCAGATTTTATTTTATTTATTTTTAATCTATTTATTTTAATTAGAGGCTAATTACTTTACAATATTGTATTGGTTTTGCCATACATCAACATGAATCCGCCTCGGGTGTGCACGTGTTCCCAATCCTGAACCCTCCTCCCACCTCCCTCCCCATACCATCCCTTTGGGTCATCCCAGTGCACCAGCCCCAAGCATCCTGTATCCTTTTCATTGACTATACTAAAGCCTTTGACTGTGCAGATCACAACACACTGTGGAAAATTCTTACAAAGAGACAGGAATACTAGATCACCTTACCATGAAATTAAAAGATGCTTGCTCCTTGGAAGAAAAGCTATGACACACCTAGACAGTGTATTAAAAACCAGAGACATCTCTTTGCCAACAAAGGTCTGTAGAGTCAAAGCTATGTTTTTTCCAGTAGTCACACACAGATGTGAGAGTTGGACCATAAAGAAGACTGAGCACCAAATAATTGATGTTTTTGAACTGTGGTGCTGTACAAGACTCTAATTTAGAGTCCCCTGGACTGCAAGGAGATCAAACTGGTCAATCTTCAAGGAAATCAACTCTCATATTCACTGAAAGGACTGATGCGGAAGCTGAAGCTCCAATACTTTGGCCAGCTGATGCAAAGGGCCAATTCACCAGAAAAGACCCTGATGCTGGGAAAGATTGAGGGCAGGAGGAGAAAGGGACAGCAGAGGATGAGATGGTTAGATAGCATCACTGACTTAACGGACACGAATCTGAACAAATTCTGCAAGACAGTGAAGGTCAAAGCATCCTGCATGCTGCAGTCCATAGGGGTAGCAGAGTCACAGATGACTTAGCGACTGAACAGCAATGACAGGAACAAGGGCAATAAATGTCTCACATCTACCTGACACGCCAGTATGAAATGAGAGAAACATTTTTTCAAACAAAATATACTAATAGAAACTGGATATTAGGACTCATTCCCTAGGATCAATCTTAATTAGTTTATGTTGACAAATGATTGCTTTCTTGTGGTAGCCACTGGATGGCACACAAAAGCAAAGGGGACATGATAGGTCCATGATTAACATGCTTCTGCACTCTGTAAAACCAAGTGCTTATGCCAGGGAGTTCAGCCACTAATGCTGGTCATTTTTTTCCATAGACTGAAGACATCAGTTTTATTATTTGATAGATTGTTTTTTTGACACAGCTGATTCCCAACATGATCATCCTATCTTTATGCTAGAAGGTTATTAATATGATGGGAAATGGTCAATAAATCATTTTCTGATATAGTGATTACTAGTACAACCACAGCATTTTCAAAACCAGTGTATCTAGAACAGAGGAAAAACAAGGGGAAAGTAGTGAGAAGTGAATCAGGAGTAACAGAGATATGTGAATCATGAAAACCAAAGTCTGAACTTGCCTGAATCAGCAAATGCCCTTTGGGAAAAGTAGCTTCTTTGTTTACCATATCTCATATAATTCAGTTCAACCTTGCTGGGTCTTGCTTCTTCCAAAAGGGCATTTAAATTTTGTTTTAACCAAAGAGTTCAGTTATTTTCAGGAGGATGTTGGGTCTGAATAACCTATGTAGCTGTTCTTGAAAATGCAAGTCACAATGGTCTATTTTTCAAAATCGTAACTTCCTGTCCCACTGTTAAAGCTAATTCTGAGTGATGCATGTAGGCAACATGTCATGTGCTAAGGAGTCATGCACTTCTTTTGGAAACTGACCTTTAAACTGAGTGAATTTAACTGGGGAGTTAAACATTTTTAACAATGACCATGTTAGCTTTTGCTCCTGGATAAACACTGTTCCTTTTGAAAATATTCATGTAGCTATGAAAACAGATACATAAGAACAGCCTTTCCTCCTCTGGATGAAATCAAGTTATAGAATTACAATGAGCAACTACAGTAGAAGTTGATTTGCTTTTCTTTTCTTTACAAAACCACCTGCATTACGAGCTTGGTAAATTGGGCTGAAATAAATTATACTGAGCCAGGTTGGAAAATTGAAGCATCCAATTACATTTCTCTATTTCCACCACCTCTTCTTTGCTCTTGTATGCCATCTGATGGCTTTCAGAACTAAGGAAAAGCAGTATATCCTTAGGTGACCTCACACAGTCTTCAGGGGATCATATAAGAGTGATCTGGTAGAAAAAGGTTCTTTTCAGTCTCTAGAAACTCTGAGCATGAGGCCTGATCTTTCAAGGAAACAAAAAATATATAGTTTCATTTTTTTTTTTTTTTAGGAACACGATATTTGCTCTGGAGTGCAGTCTTAATTCAGGTAAAAGAGGCTTAACAAATGATGCGTGTCTCAAGATCTGTCAATGACAATAGCTACCCATGCCTCAAATGGTGTGCATTTTTGAACTGCCAAGTTGGCTTGTAACGTTACTTTGGAAGACAAAAGCAGTTTTTTGCCATAAGAAGCAAACTCATGATTTTTTTTTTAAAGTGAAGCTTTACTTTAGAATCTTTATGATCATTTTGGGATAGAGAAAAAAGGTGAAATAAAGGCTTGTTGATAAGCCTCTTTTGAAAGAAGGCTAATGGAAAAATAATATACAGAACAGAACAGCTAGGAAACGCGGTATCATCCACATCTCTGTGAGGATTTGACAGAATAAAGGACCTTCCATCTGGCTTTGTAATGCAAGTATCTTGGAAGCTTTTGATATGAAAAACTAAAACAAAAATTTGCCAGCAGGATGAGATGGGACAGAATAAAAGGTAGAGCATAAACCTACAATCGTGAAATAGCAGCATGTGGAATACATAAAAAATATAATAGCCAGATCAGGGACAAATGGAAATGAAGACAATGCTACTGCATTTGGTGTCCAGAGGTGCTGTACAAATAGAAACGTGCTTTCTAATTGCTGATAGGAGTATTGCAATGGCTGTTTACCAGAACTATGTCTTTTTTACAAGAAAAACCGGATTTCCTAGTTCAATGTTTTCCTGTTCGTCTCACCACAAAGGACACTGATGTAACTTTCTAAATAAATGAGCCTGTCCTTTTAGTCTGATGGTCACTGAATGATCAGCCTCATAGTCTAACCATATAAGCACAATGAAACAAATAGGAGATACAAGAATAAGAGCCACTGGGGCAACAACTGTTGGTAATTACTCAGTTAAGGCAGCAAACATTGAGAGCTTTTGTTCAATACTTCTGTTTCCATCTCACAACTACTAAATGGCACTCAATGCTTTAAAAATGAACAGTTTTGTAATGGATAGAGAGTAATAAGGGAAGGGATTATTTAGTAATGACCTGTTGATCTAAACAAGACCCAAAAACACTTGGAAACTGAAGAACAAAGTGTATATGGCATTACATTAGTTTGTAACATTATATAAGTTTCATGTCTACAACAGTACATTTCTATTTCTTAAATTTCTACTCCTACCAACTGTATGTTGACAGATAGAAACTTAATTTTTAGTGGAAGCACTCTGTAGGGTATACAGAAGTAGAAATATAATGTTGTACACAGAAAACTTATATAATATTATAACCAGAGTTACCTCAATGAAAAATAAATTTAAGCTTTAAAAAACACCCTAGGAAACAAGGAAAGGCTAGGGAATCTTAATTTCTGAGAGTGCAAACTAGACTGCTATAACAACACTGTTAGAGTAGAGATGAAACTGCAATTCTCCAGGATGTGCTAATCAAAAATTGAAAGGAGGAGTCCACAGGGGCATTCAGAGTCTGAGCTGGTGGGTAATTCCGAATACAAGGTCAGTACCAGCACTGTTTCCGGTGACCTTCCTCAGTATTAGAGTCTCAGCATTTAGTGAAAGCTTTTAGTGAAATCTCCATCTAGTCTTACTGCACCTTGGCTTCTTTCCCTCCTCCTGGGTCTGTCCTCACAACCTTTCTGTGGCCTCAAGTAATTGACTAATAAAGCTACAAATTTAGTTATTATTTTATTTTTCTTATCATGGAAATCCATGCAATTTAGGGTCAGTTACGGTATTAACTTCAGTTAGTGGGATTTTTCTGCCAAATGATGTATGTAGAGGGATAACTATTCTTGAGTCTTAAATTGTGAACATATTCCAAAGATGCTACTGCTTCAAAAATACTTTCAAAAGCATCACCAAAACCAAATTATTTTGATCATAATCATGCTTTATCCTTGCTTTGTGGTAAACTGTCTTTCAGTCTTATTTTGCTTATTATTAATAATTTTAGTTGAATCAGCCCTTTCAGGGCACTTTCATTTCACATAGCATCTCATAAGCAGCTTTAGCCTAACTGGTTCTGTGATCAGGTCACTGGAGAGTGGGACCTCTCTCTCCAGATCTCCTTTGTGAAGATTATTGTTGTTATTATTGTTCAGTCAGTCATATCCAAGTCTTCGTAACCCCATGGACTGCAGCACACCAGGCTTCCCTGTCCTTCACAAACTCCCAGAACTTGCTCAAACTCACATCCATCAAGTTGGTGATGCCATGCAACCATCTCATCCTCTGTTGTCCCCTTCTCCTCCTGCTCTCAATCTTTCCAGGCATCAGGATCCTTTCTAAAGAGTCGGCTCTTTGCATCAGGTGGCCAAATAAGCGCTTCAGCTTCAGCATCAGTCCTTTCAATGAATATTCAGGACTGATTTCCTTTAGAACTGACTGACTCAATCTCCTTGCAGTCCAAGGGACTCTCAAGAGTCTTCTCCAACACCACAGTTCAAAAGCATCAATTCTTCAGTACTCAGCCTTCTTTATGATCCAACTCTCACATTCATACATGAGGACTGGAAAAACCATAGATTTGACTATGTGGACCTTTGTTGACAAAGTAATGTTTCTGGTTTTTAATATGCTGCCTGTCTAGGTGTGTCATAGCTTTTCTTTCAAGAAGCAAGCATCTTTTAATTTCATGGCCGCAGTCACCATCTGCAGTGATTTTGGAGTCCAAGAAAATATAGTAAGCTAAAATGGTCTCTAGTTTGTCACAGACTATCTTATAACATTTCAAGGTGTTAGGAAATACGTTTATAAATATCTTCTTTCCTCAGATGAGCACAGAGCGTGAAAGAAGCACATTCTGACCCAGACCAAGGAGACCTTTTAAAGAGGCAAGCACACAGGTTATATCTACAGTGATAGTGAATGCTTTAAACTGCACTTGACCCTTGAAATCACAATTACCCAGGATGGATGACGAGACTAAGAAAGTGGAGTCACATGGTTTCTCCATCTAGGGATTCGAGAGCCAAGACAAGGGTGGCAATGCCTAGAGCAGAAGGCAACAAAGCACAGCACACACAGCACGCAGCTGCATCATTACTGCAAGGCAGATGATTCTGAAATGATAAAATTGAAAAATAGCCACTTCACCCTTCTGTCTCCTGTTCCGATTAATGAAATGTAGTCACTTTGAGATACACATCAGTTGGGGTAGCTATCGTTGAGGGAAAAAAATGTTCTGTCTTGATATTGTTATTTAAGGATCCTGACTTTATAATTTTTTCCTGTGAGTCTTTGAGATGGCTCAATTTCTACTTGTATATATATTACAAAGCTTCTCCTCTGCAAGCTGAAGCAAATCATTGAGCCAGAAACACTTTATTGCCAATGGAATCTATTATGCTTCAGAGGTTCTTGATTTTATCTGATACTACCTACTGTTTAGCCACATATTGAGTTATCAACTTATTTTTCAAGAAATTTTAAAATACAGTATCAATAATGTATTTGTGTAAAATAAGCAGGGATTCACACAGATGACCCATGTACTTGCTAGGAGATAGTCTCCATTTCTCAATTCAAACTAACTGACACAAAGAGAACAGCACCCATCAATATATCCTTTTTCTATCAAAGTTAAACTTAGAAACAATTATCTTCACCAAACTGATGCCTGGCATTTCAAGCACATTAAATTCATACCACATTTCTTATTTAACAGTTATTTTTTAACAAGTTTAAATAGGAAAAGGAGTACATCAAGGCTGTATACTGTCACTCTGCTTATTTAACTTATATGCAAAGTACATCATGAGAAACGCTGAGCTGGAAGAAGCACAAGCTGGAATTAAGACTGCCGGGAGAACTATCAATAACTTCAGATATGCAGATGACACCACCCTTATGGCAGAAAGTGAAGAGGAACTAAAGAGCCTCTTGATGAAGGTGAAAGAGGAGAGTGAAAAAGTTGGCTTAAAGCTCAACATTCAGAAAACTAAGATCATCACTTAGTGATGGTCCCATCACTTCATGGGAAATTGATGGGGAAACAGTGGAAACAGTGTCAGACTTTATTTTTGGGGGCTCCAAAATCACTGCAGATGGTGATTGCAGCTATGAAATTAAAAGATGCTTACTCCTTGGAAGGAAAGTTATGACCAACCTAGATAGCATATTGAAAAGCAGAGATATTACTTTGCCAACAAAGGTCCATCTAGTCAAGACTATGGTTTTTCCAGTGGTCATGTATGGATGTGAGAGTTGGACTGTGATGAAAGCTGAGCGCTGAAGAATTGATGCTTTTGAACTGTGGTGTTGGAGAAGACTCTTGAGAGTCCCTTGGACTGCAAGAAGATCCAACCAGTCCATCCTAAAGAAGATCAATCCTGAGTGTTCATTGGAAGGACTGATGTTGAAGCTGAAACTCCAATACTTTGGCCACCTGATGCAAAGAACTGACTCATTTGAAAAGACCCTGATACTGGGAAAGATTTAGGGCAGGAGGAGAAGGGGATGACAGAGGATGAGATGATTGGATGGCATCACCGATGCAATGGACATGAGTTTGGGTAGACTCCAGGAATTGGTGATGGACAGGAGGCCTGGCGTGCTGCGGTTCATGGGGTCGCAAAGAGTCAGACGTGACTGAGTGACTGAACTGAACTGAAATAATAAGAAAATAACCACACATACCTGAAATGGTATGTTGAATTCTTAAACTCTAGAATATGACCTTATTTAGAAATACAGTCACTGCAGATGTAATTTGCTAGGATGAGGTCATACTGGAAGACTGAGACCCTAATCCGGTATGACTAGTGTTCTTATTAGAGGTGAGAAAACATAAACAGATACAGAGATGTAGGGACTCAGACACGTTAGGGAAAAGACCATGCAAAAACAACAAGAGTGGAGTGATCCATCCCTAAACCAAGGAAGGCCAAGGACTGCCAGGAATCACCAAAGGTAGGAAGAGACAAGGAAGTACTTTCTCTGCGGGTTTAAGAGACAGTGCAATGTTGATTCACCTCAATTTTGAACATTTAGCCTCCAGAACTATGAGACAATAAATCTGTGTTATTTTAAGCCATCAGTTTGTGGTACTTGACTGTGGCAGACCTAGCAAAACAACACGCACATTTACTCATTAACTGCCATTTCCCGTGACCATCCTTCTTTAACGTAGATTTACATTTCAATGTGGTATCATTTTCCTTCTGCCAGAAGGATTTCCTTTAACATTTATCACAGTGTGGGTCTCCTGATGATGAATCATTTCAGCTTTTGGATATTTGAAAAACATCTTTATTTTGCTTTCATTCTGTAAGGTATTTAGCTAAAGAAAGAATTCTATGATGATAAGGTTTTGTTTTTAACTTTAGTATCCTATGATATTACTCAGCTTTGTTCTCACTTGCATCGCTCCTGATAAAAACAGAGCCACATTCGCAGTTCTGTCCTTCTGCACCTAATGTGTTATTTTCCACTGTTTGCTTCTAAGACTTCTCTTGATCACAGGTTTTGAGCAATCTGATTATTGCATGGACTGGTGTCATCTTCCTTGTGGTTCTTGTGCTTTGGACTTCAAGGAGCCTCATGTATCATGGGTGTATACTTTCCAACAAATTCAGAAACATTTTGGTCATTACTTCTTTAAATGTATTTTCTGTACACCTCTCCACTTCTCTGGTGGACTCAAATTATAAGTGTATTATGCTGCTCTGGTCATTTATCTAATTATTTGTTTCACTTGGGATAGCTTCCATAGCTGTGTCTTCATCCAGCTGAATATTCGTCTCACTATTACTGGAGTCACTTTTTTTTTTTTTTTTGAGAAATTGACAAAATTTGTTCAATACAATGCTTATATTCTTTAAATTGATGAAGATTATATCTTTAAAAAACTACCTTTGAAAGCAGCATTTTACTTGAAAAAAAGGACTGTTTTGCTTCATTTTCATTGCTGGAATCTTTGTCCTCTGCACAGTTTCTAGGGCAGGGAAATCACTCCACGATTGCTGCAGGAAAGAATGAGCAGTGTAGGGCTTCCCTGATGGCTCACTGGAAGAATCCACTTGCCAGTGCAGGAGACATGGGTTCTATTTTAACTGATTTTTTCCCTTCTCTTTATGGTTTGCATTTTCCTGTCTGTGAGTGTACCTGGTCATTTTTTTTTTATTCAATGCCAAAAAATATTTTTAACTTTAACTTGTTGGATGGTAGCTATTTTGTATCTTTGTAAATATTCTTGAATTTTATTCCTTGCAATTAGTTACTTGGAATTTTTTCAAAAATTCAGGAATTTGTTTTTTAGATCCCAAAAAAGGGGGAACGTTAATGATGCAGAAATGAAAGTAAAAGGAGGGGCAGTTCTAGGAGCTAAATTCTAAAGTATGGAGCCAATGTGAAGGAGAATGAGGCTTTCACAATTTTTTTTTAACTTAGTGTATATAAAACCTTTAAATTAGAACAGAACTTTAAATTGAAAATGCAAAAACACATGTTCAGGTAAGCAACCACTGTTCTGGTTGAATAGAAAGATTCATTGAAAATAAAGAGAGATGATACTAAAAATATTAGATGGTTTATGGAAATAAATTATAACTAGATATAGGCATTTGGATTTCACAAAAATAGTATTAAGGAGACACTGTAGATTACTGTCACTCTAAGAGCACTGCTCTGAAATATTCTCCTAGGTTATATTCTCCCAATTAAAAATTATGCAGACAGATTTATGAAAATACCTGAGGCAAAGCTTTCACAAACACAACCAATTTAAGACTAAATTTTGCTTCCTTTTCTGCACTGATCTAAATTTATATGATTTAAAATGCAGAAAAATCAAAATTACTAGCTACCAGTTTTGGCTTTATGAAATATGTGTCATTAAATTAGGATAATCAGTCTACTAGTACATTTAGACCTGCAACCATCAATATGTGATTAAGAAAGTTTCACCCTCAACTAGCTCTTGGCTGCAACATGATGCAGAAGCAGAAACATTGCATAAGTGACTAATAAAACTCAGATACACTTCTGGTCCTCTAGTAGTCTTACACAAAGAAATCTGGGCACACAGACAAGAACTATAGATGTATTTACCCAAAGATGATAAAATGAAAGTCATTTTAGATATTTAACAAGTCAATGATCCACCCATATTAGTGTTTTCTTTACATAAGGCCTATTTTACATTCTTCCTTTAAAGTCTATAGAATGTTTAACATAGTAAATCTCTAAGGTTTGGAAGAGGCAGATTAATTGCTAAATATTACAGCCCATTTTTAATTTGTTTCAAAACATATTAAACTATATATTTACATGTCAAATTATAATGTTGCTGAAGAAACAAAATGCTACAGAATTGGACTAGTATCACTCTCTCAAGGATTTCCATAATTATTTGCGAGAAGGAAATGGCATTCTGATCTGTAATACAAGAACCCCTTCAGACCATGCAAGGGACCCATGAATCCATGTGAGTACCAAGCGTTGTCCTCAACCTGATCCGTTTGTACCTTACACAATTTTTTCAATTATTTATGGTAACATAAAATTAATAACATATTAGACATTTTAAATAATGAGTAGGTTTTAATAAATTGACTATCTGAAAAAAAGTATTTTGAAGACTTGAATTATAAATGCAAAATAGGGTTTGACAGAAGTGGCATATATTTTTTCAGCACCTAAAACATGCCGTGCTACGTGCCATGCACTTTGCACATACTTCAGATTCTGAATAGCTCTATTGCTGAATATGATACCGAGGAATCGAGAAGCTGAGGGATGCGCCCAAGATCACACCGTGAGGAGACTGTAGCACAAGGGCTCTGAGCTAATGCTCTTGGACCACTACTGGCCTCCGCTTCACAGGCATTGCTGTCATCTGTATATCAGTCAACCTATCTCCGAGTAAAGGCTAGTTTTCATTCTTTCCAATGCTTTCCACCTTTGCTATACGTATGTGTTAGTACTACTGTTCTCCTGCACAATGAATTTTCAGAATTTGCTTTCAGTCTTAAAGTACAATTACCATCAAGTGGAGAATTAACAAAACTTTTTAAAAAATTGTACAAGGAGTTGCATCCACTCTAAACCAACCATTCTGAATCACACAATCTCAAATAAGGGTGCCTCTAGTAAGACTCCTAGGATTGTCTTCTTCCATAGAGGCGCGACCATGTTAATGAACTTACTCTTTTCCACGATCATTTAGGACCAGTTCCAATTGTCTCTCAAATCCATGCCCCATGTTCCATTCCTACTGGCTCTCCTCTAACACAGACCCTCTGTGTACTTCACATAGGAATTCTATTTGTCTCATATAACAATTCTACTTGTCTCACATAACAAACTCATAACATCAATTTGACCTGGCAGCCTCAAATATCCCTAAATGAATCCAACATAGTAAACCTCTATAGTCATGTAAAACATCAAACACAAGGGTATTTAATATTTCGTATGATAATCTTCTGTCCCATGGGTTAGTATGAATCATATTTTATTCTGGATATGGAGGATGTTTTGCAGAAAGTTTTACCAGCTTTCAATTCAGTTCAGTTCAGTCACTCAGTCATGTCCGACTCTTTGCAATCCCATGAATCGCAGCATGCCAGGCCTCCCTGTCCATCACCAACTCCCGGAGTTCACTCAGACTCACGTCCATCGAGTTGGTGATGCCATCCAGCCATCTCATCCTCTGTCGTCCCCTTCTCCTCTTGCCCCCAATCCCTCCCAGCATCAGAGTCTTTTCCAATGAGTCAACTCTTCACATGAGGTGGCCAAAGTACTGGAGTTTCAGCTTTAGCATCATTCCTTCCAAAGAAATCCCTTAACAGCTTTACAAATATCTAATCGAGTTCTCAGAAACAGCATGTCTCCTGGTGGGTGAATGAACGGTCTGTGCTAGTTAAAGGCCTGTATTTATTCATGCATCAAATACACATCTATTTCTTGAATGATTAACGTATTCCAAGACAGCTCTGGGTACTACAATAAGGGTACTTAAGTCGTTATTCTCTTGGACAATGAAACGCACAGTTTTAATATAGAATAATAACTTACAGATGGGAAAAATACTCATAAAACAGAGTATTTAAAGCATAAAGATGAGACAGGTTATCGTATAAGTAAATCTTAGCTAGTAACAGAGAAGTAGGGGAAAAACATTCCAGTCAAATATGCAAAAGCAAAGAGACTGAAGAGCAAATTACAAGGCTCTTGGTATAGCTGGGATGGGGCTGGGACAGTTTCACTGAGGCAGTCAGTAAAGCTGGAAAAAATGGCAAATATCAGATACAGAAACCCTTGCATGCCGTGGTTAAAACTGGATGGCAGTTTTGCTGGCAAGACAGGACCATTGAATAATTTTAAGTTAATGATTGGTATCATCAGATTTATTTTGTTTAGCTTCCTAAGAATATTACTGGGGAATTTTATTTGGAAATGTGGACTTGAGAAAGAAAAACTGAAGGTAGAGAGGGATGTAAGAAAGCGACCACAGTAAATATGTGAGTAATAATAAACAGTTACGAAGAGGTAGAGGCAGAAAGGATGGTGTTCACAAAACTGGGCTCTCAAATGGAGAGAGGAGCAGTTACTAATGTAGGAAATATAAATTGGGGGGCAGGGTGTAGATTTCACAGTATCAGATCAGTAAAGGAAACATGTGGTTTTGTGGTAGACATGCTAATTTGAAGTGCCAGTGATAACCTATAAGAAAAGGCATGACAACTGAATATGCAGGTCTATAATCCAAACAGGGAATATTCATCAATTCAACTGTACGCTGGCCCACGTTTAATGTAATGTCACTAGGCTGGCTGTGGGAACTGATATAATAAAGATGTCGTTTCTGGCCACATCTCCATTTCAAGGAGGCGGCTTACTGCTGCCGCCAGAGGGGTCAGCATTCCACTGACTTCTCAAATGTTTCCACTTCTTTAGCACTGCCAAATTTATCTCTTCTTAAATCATCAAACAAAGCAATCTCTAAGGCTTCTTCCGCCATTGCAGCATTATTCTTTCAGTTTTGGCAACCCTCAGAGCTTTATTTTTCTGATAAGGCCAACTAAAGGGCAAGTATTTTAATAATGTTAACATGCCTGTTTTTCAAATGAAGAAGTATGTTCACAGTTGAAGATTTGTTTAGACAGGATAAAAAAAAAATCAGAATGAAGGCAGTGGAATTTCAAAGTCTGAAATGTGTGATAGCCTCAATAAAAGATTGAGCTGGAATCTCTTTGGTGATGATTCAGAAATCTGATAACCATCTGATGGAGCCAGAGGATGAGTTAATGCATCGCTAATGCATTTGGCCCTGGTGAAACCTATCCTACCTCTTTAATACAACTCTTCCATCCCCCAGTACCCATTAGAAAACCTTTAGCAAAGGCGGAACATTTTTCTCTGAAGAGCTTTGATGGTATAATAAATTTGATGAGTACTTTGTCAATAATCTTAGCATATGAAGACCACTTACCATCTCACATATCTCTAACTTACTCTGAATTTCTAAGCTATCTAGTCATAATAGTGACCTTTGCATACATGAGATGCAGACTGCGTTAAGCCCAGCTTCCTATGCCATTTTCAAATCTTTCCTTGATCTGGTCCCACTGAGAGGCAGATTTACTATGAAGCTTAATAGTCAAGACTCCTCAACTTGCATGGGTCTCTTCCAAGGCCCTGGGAAGGCTCCATCAGCACTCTGTTCACAGCATCATATGTGAAATTAATAAAATTAAACTTAAAAAAAAATCAGAACTGTCGCCTGATGCTTCCCATTGTCAGACTTGTCCTCATGTCAAATGATACTGGAATGACTGCGGAGATGTGGAGGATGCAGCTGAAGAAGCAGACAGAACATTTAGTCTGTGCTTGGTGGGGCACATTTTTGATGTTCACAGTCACTAACATGCATACTTATTTCCATCCATCTTGGATAGGAATGATTTTCAGGAGTACTTCTGCCACCCGCTGTATCAACTCACTCAGTGTCCTGACAAGAACTACAAGACTAGGTGATCTGTAGATGTTCCAAAATATGAGTGTAGTGCAGGATAAACAAGGTCTGAAACATACAGAACAACACTGTATGAAGGATTTTCCATCCTCAGTCATTGAAACTCTAAGCAGGTGATTTATTTCTCCTGGGCCCCTAGTCTAACGCATCAATAATGAAAAACTAAGTATCATGTTAGATGAAAGACAGAACGATCTTTCTACTCCTCCTACACAAAATGATACTTCAAGATGATTATCATAGGAAGAAGGGATTATAAAGGATGCAGCCAAATCATGTAGAGGACGAAAGAGTCTTGCAGAGGTGTCTGGTATTAAGTAATGAAAAATATCATCTTTCTGGACATTCACTCATTTTTCAGATTTGTGATTTGTTGTGACTACTTTTATTCACCCAAGTAAATATTTCCTTCCATAATTGAGATAACGTCCAATCCTTGTGTCAAACCAGACTCCTACAGTTGGGTATCTTTTTTCACCAATAATTTCATAGATAGAAGGCAGTGATGAGGCAGAGACAAAGTGGGAAAGAGCCAGGGCCTCAAATGCAGCTCCCGTAGGACTTTCGTTCTCACATTTGAGCCCAAGTTAATCCAAGATATCTCTATGCAAAGTGTGCAGTCACCCCACAGTGGGAGCCACATGGATTCTGATACATCTCCATTTTATACAAAGATATACAGCACATGTGATGTCTTCCAATAAATTAGTAGGTTCCAGGTTTATTTATTAAAGTTCCATAAGGTCAATCCCCTGTGTATGTGGTGAAACCCCCCTGAATCCCACCCTGAGGACACTTTTGAACAGGGCACTACCACTCTATGACTAAATTTGGCTGGTTTCTCCATCCCTTTTCAAAATGCTTTCGTATCACCCAAGATGGGATTGGTTTTTCTCACCCAAGATGTCTCTGCTCTGGGTCATTTTCACCACTCCCTAGTAACAAACTGAAAAATGCTCTATAATGGTCTATATTGAGGCAGCTGCTTCAGATAGTTTACTAATCCAAGATGTCTTCACCTCATTTCATTTCTGCCAAATGTTTGGTCCCTGTACAGTCAAATATTGTTCATGGTGACCAAGGGGGGCTGCCTGTACCACCAGCTTCTCTAATTCTGTTCATCATTATTTCTCTGCTCATGAACTAACATTCCAATTTATCTAGTGACTTTGTGAACAGGGGCCATGAGAGGTTCTAGAAGAGGAATGCAGTTTCTCCAACACACGAACAATCCTGAAGGCTTCCAGTGTCTTTCCACTTGGCAGGGTTTCTGAGAACGTATTTCTCAGGGGAATGCCCTATATTGTTCCAATCCACATAATCCCCAGGAATTTCACAGACTGAGCCAGGCCTTGAGTTTTAGCTGGACATGTCAGCCAGCCTCATTTTGTCCTCCAGGGCTGCTTCCTCTGAGGACTCAGTGACAGTCATGTCATCAGTGCAGTATACTAATCATTATCACATTCAAGCCCTCCCTCATTACATTGCGGCCATGTGCCTGAGAATTCAAACTCCTCTGTATCAAAACAACGAATGCATACTGACTTCTGTTTCTCAAGACTGCAAACTGTACCTGACTGGCTCGCAAATTTGCTACTGAGAAGAAAGTGGTACATCATACCAGTCCCCACTGGCCTTCTGCACTTCCTGTGTGACTCCACTGTGTCAAAAACAGTTGGAGCAACCAAAAAGGGACCCTGGCCACAGTATGATATTAACTGTCAACACTGTCTTCCGTAAGTACTGTCCAGACAGAACTATTAATAAGAGAGACAGAAGAGTCAAAAATGCCCACTCCAACCATTTCTTAATGAGAGTAGTAATTTCATTTCCCTCTTTGAACTCTCTATAGCTTAATGTTTATTACTAAGAAAGACATGGTTCCAAAGGTTCCCATTTATCACAGCCAGTTAAAAAAATTGCACGGGTGGTAGATTTAGCAGATATCTAAAGGGTAATATGCCCTATTTTCATATAATACCCATCCCAAGCATTTCATTAAGAAAAAAGGAGGGGACTATCCTTTGTAGTCCCACTTTCCAAATCCTAATTCCACTCCTACCCTGGTCAACTTAGAAGCACCTCTACCCCTCCTGGGTTTACCTCCATGCCATTCTGAGCACACTCCCTACACACAGGATTTATTTCACACTGAGTGCCTATAGCTAACATTCCTAAAAACACCCTGCTTACCTAGGCCATTAATCACTGCTGCTGCTGCTGCTGCGTCGCTTCAGTCGTGTCCGACTCTGTGTGACCCCAGAGACGGCAGCCCACCAGGCTCCTCTGTCCCTGGGATTCTCCAGGCAAGAACACTGGAGTGGGTTGCCATTTCCTTCTCCAGTGCATGAAAGTGAAAAGTGAAAGTGAAGTCGCTCAGTCGTGTCCGACTCTTAGCAACCCCATGGACTGCAGCCTACCAGGCTCCTCCGTCCATGGGGTTTTCCAGACAAGAGTACTGGAGTGGGGTGCCACTGCCTACTTCGACTAATCACTGAGTACAGTCTAAACCACCCGGTAGAGATGAAGCAAGCAGATCTTGGTCTTTTGGTTATCTTTTTTGGATGTTATGGCTTAGCCTTTTGCTGAGATCAATTTTCTCAAAACAGACAGTTAAGAGGGAATTCAGCATGGCCCTTTAAGAGGTAAGCACGAGGCTGACACTCTCTCTCAGCCTTGTCAACTGCAGCTTGTTCATTGCAGACCATCCAGATGCCTTTGCTCATCAAAGTTCTCAGCAACCTGGGGATCAGCCATCAACCCAAATAATCACTTCCATTCAGCAATAATCAACTGTACACCTCTTCAATAGCTATTTCTAAGAGATTATACCAATAATATTTCTCCATGCTTTCTGATGTTTTAAGAATCCTAATACTTGAACACACAGAATCTCTTAGGATTCCATAGTTACCTGAACTGGGTCTCCAGCTGCGAGTATGAACTTCTGAGTAACCAATAGTTACAGCTGAGTTACTTTGCTAATGAAAGTAACATCTCTCCCCATTATCAAAGAGACATGAGTGGCTTTCCAGAACTGGAATAACCTTACCTTACTGACTTTATCTTTCCTCACTTCCATCTACTCTTCCTTTAAAAGTCTAGCTTTTATCAAGGATGACAATAACCAGTGAATAGAATTTTTAATTAATCTGCCCCCCTTTCAACCACTCTATCCATTTAGCCATTTCCCTTATATGTAGGGGGATTTTTCTACAACTTCCATTGATTAAGACTTATTCCAGTAATACGCAATGGGTTTTTTACCATTTCAAAGACTGACAGGGCACTAACTTGGCATCAAGTCTTCATTGTATTTCCCCATCTTATTTTTTTCCAAAATAATAAAAACAACAATAAACACCTTAGCTATTGAGATTTTTAGGTATGAAATACAACCCTGCACATAATCCATGAAAAATCATATTGTTAAATTAGACTCACACGGATCAGTGATCTTAGCCAGTTGCAAACACTACTAGCATTTAAAGAATTCAAGTAATCATGAGGCTCAGGGAAACAAGGGAAAGATCCAGTGCCTTCAATGAAGGCCCCCAGATGAGTCTGGGACTATGAAATTAATGTATAAAATCTCTAAATAATATGTATAGCCACACCCTTTACACAGAAGGCGGCATTCCTGTCATTAAAACATCTTCATTTTATTCTTCATCACTGTGCTAAGTCGCTTCAGTTGTGTCTGACTCTTTGCAACCCTATGGACCACAGCCCACCAGGCTTCTCTGTTCATAGGATTCTCCAGGCAAGATACTGGAGTGGGCTGCCATGCCCTTCTCCAGAGGATGTTCCTGACCCAGGGATCGAACACGCGTCACTTACATCTCCTGCACTGACAGGAGGCTTCCTTCCCAGGGTGCCACCTGGGAAGCCCACTTAAATAGCTACACATAGTTAACATTACATTCTCCCCAGAGCCATCCCACAAAAGTCTACCTTCCACAAGCGATCCTAGAGAACTAAAATATTTCAAAGATAGTAAATTTTACGATAGCAAATACCACTGGTTCACTTGCTAAGAGATCTGTTATTAAGAAGTTTACACTGAAATTTGAGGAAGTCACCTTCATCTCCTAGGAGCAACCCCTTTTCCTAGAAAGGGAGGAGGATGGATCCACAGACCTGCTGCAGTACCCAAATTTGTATTTGTAATCTTAGATTCTTTTTCCCAACAAAGAGGGTCCCAAAATGATATCTTTCATGTCTTCCCAAATGAATCTATCCTTGACTCTGCTATATGCTAGCAGTGAGAGAATTAACTTCTCAATCCTCTCTTCTCTAATATATCTTTTCTGCTGTACTTTATCCCATCTCCTCCATGCCCCATTTATCCTACGTACATTTCACCCTGGCCTCCGATACACCTGTTTAAATTCTGCCTCAACTCACCCACCTCCTCTCCTAGGGCAAATCTTTTATAGCTTTCACATTTTAGTTTCCTTCCCATTATGCACACAAAACATTCTCTACTTTTGTTGCCCCTTGAAAATGTATCCTTTGAAATTTCACTGCTTGTGCAAACTACTTTGAATTAATACCAACAATAAAACATCAATTGAATGTCCCACTATTCGTCATAAACTTCTCTAGATAACTTACAGAATGATAATATTAATAATCACCATCATTGTACATTTTATAACTACTCACCCAACATCATACAATTAGCAGGTAATGGAGTCTAAACTCAGTCTCACTTTGTGCCTGGCTACCTTCAAAGTGCAGGATCCTCTCACCATAACATGATGCATCAACCCTATTCTGCTTCACACTTTCCTCTAAATTCTTAATTTTCATATTTCTTAACTTTACTATTAAATAATAAGCAAGTTCCCAGGAAGTACCAGAGAAGGCAATGGCACCCCACTCCAGTACTCTTGCCTGGAAAATCCCATGGACGGAGGAGCCTGGAAGGCTGCAGTCCATGGGGTCGCTAAGAGTCGGACACAACTGAGTGACTTCACTTTCACTTTTCACTTTCATGCACTGGAGAAGGAAATGGCAACCCACTCCAGTGTTCTTGCCTAGAGAATCCTGGCGGGCTTCTGTCTATGGGGTCGCACAGAGTTGGACACAACTGAAGTGACTTAGCAGCAGCAGGAAGTACCATGCATTGTAATATTAACATCCCTCTCCTTCACCTTGAATATTATTCTACCCAATTGATATACTTGTTAGGGTGAAGAACAGACTACTTCAGTAAACACCTTAAAGGCAAGGATTTAAAGAATATAGAAGCTGGGACTTCCTTGGTGGTCCAGTGACTAAGACGCCAAGCCCCCAATGCAGGGGACCTCGGTTCAATCCCTGGTCAGGAAACTAGACCCCACATGCTGCAACTAGGAGTTCGCATGCCGCAACTACAGACACCACATGTCGCGACTAAAAGCTCCCGTGTGGCCATGACTGGGAAATGCAGCCCCTAGCCCTCTGAGTGACAATATGCCAGGCCAAAACTAGATTAACGTATGTACAGTAAGACAGACTCAACTCAGCAGTCAATTCTCAACTCTCAGTGGCATCAACAACAAAGTTTTATTTCTTACCCATTTTCTATGTCCTTCAAGGCTCAGCTGATAGCTCTGCTCAGACCTCCTCTTTGTCCTTAATCTGAGATCGTCCCTGGATCTATGCCAGATGCTGTGATAAGAGGGAAAAAATCTTAAGAGTCTTTCATCGGCATTTATAAGATCTGGCTCAGCACTGGCATTTATATGGCCTGGCCCAACAGTGATACATGTCACCTCCATTAAAAATTCACTGGAAAAAAACATATAGATAGACAGATATAGATACATAGGCCAGACCTAGTCAAGGGGTCTAATCCAACTACAGGGGCCACAAAGATCAAGCCTACTTTGAACCCAGAAGATTGAGAGCAGTCACTATTCAGTGAGCAGCAATGACTGTTACTATAGTCCAGAAACAGGGAACATTGGATTTGGTTTATAATTGACAATATTCAACACTGACTGTCCCTGCATCTGCAAGATGGCAAACAATACCTTGACTTAAAAAAAAATGAACCATGTCAAAGTTGCAAGTTAAGTTTTATTTGGGGCAAAAATGAGGGCTGCAGCCCAGGAAACAGCACCTCAGAAAGCCCTGGGTGACTGCTCCAAAGAGGCAGAGGGCAAGGTCAGTATACATGTGATTTTTGTGAAGGGAAATACATGCCATCAAGCGCATATTTTTCCAGAAGGTTTCTACTAGTATCACGAAGCTTTACTAGTCATGAGAAACAGCTGTCACCATGAAGGATTTTAGTGCTTTTCTAGATACGGGGAGATACAAGATTTGGGCTCACAAAATTGGCTCTTGAAAATAGCTAACTATCTGAAGACCTGTCCTGCCAGTCTTCCCACCAAGCACAGGGTGCCTTATTTCTGTTCTCCACCCTGACTCCTTTCAGAGGGTGTTCAAGGTCAGCAGCCACAGCAGCTCATGACTTAATCCTTTCAGAGGTAGATGGCAAGCACCCATGGCAAGTGCCCATTTGTAGTTCACATACATATATACACACATGTGTTTAAGTTACACTCAAACAATAGGCTTTCTCATTTTAGGATTCACACAGTTTGAGGAAAGAAGCTTTTCATATGGGATAGTTGATAATTATTGGTCTCTTACCCAACACCCTCTCAATCCTAAGATTTTTGTTGGGAAATAACCCCCAACCCATACTGAACCATATGGACAAACTGAGTTCTTAGATCCACTGGTGGACATTTATTGGTCTAAACTGATCAACATTATCTGATCCACTTAATCATAGTGATTTGAATCAAAATTTTAAGCATATAACATAAATCATCTAGTCAGCATTGAATCCAGAATTTTAGTTTTAAAGTTGAGAGAGAAACAATACTCTGAGTGTAGCCAATAAAGATATTGGCAAATGTTAGCACCCACCATTTTGAGAGGGGCCACCCACACATGGAAATTATCAGTTTTGACTTTGTTCAACTGCTAGGTTAAATCAACCTTGAAGCTTTATCATTTAATATAGTTTATGCTGGATATTACATCACTGACAAAATAAAACCTAAAATGAATGATCTGACTATAAGGCTTCATACTTGCATTAGTATGATCATAAGAAAATAAGGGCTTATAAATCAAAATAGAGGAACATTACTTACAAAGTGGCACCAGAATTTCTCTTAGTCATTGCATTAAAAAATAATGATAAAACTAACTAATCCCCACATTCTTTATTTCACATTTTTACTTACTGAAATACAGCTTATGTACAATAGTATATTAGTTTCAGGTATAAAACATAGATAGAATCTAGATACTTTTATACATTGCACAAAGTACAAAATTATTATAAAATATTGTATATATTCCCTGTGCTGCATATTACGTCCCTGTGACTTATTTATAGACTGGTAGTTCATACCTCTCAGCCCCCTACTCTTAACCTGTGTCTTTGTGTTGGCTCTTGCAAAGCTTTCTCACAGGAGAACTAAAAGACTTTGTCAACTACAAAGGAAGGCATTTAAAATTCTTGAGATAATCTGAGATAGAGATAACAAAAAGAAATAGAACCTTAAAAAAAAAAAAAAAAAACAGATGCTGGCAAAATAGAAGAAAGCTGTGAGCTATGCAATTGACCCCTTATGTAAACAATCTCCCCCAAAATATACACAGTCAAGTCACCTAACTGGATGACTACTTGGTGTCAGAGGTTTATTTTTATAAATGAGTTCTACTCCAGGGCTGAGATGGTACAGA
>NW_011494677.1:11162738-11164853 GCF_000754665.1 Bison bison bison | reverse complement strand
GGTACAGAAACTAAGCTCTACATGGAGAAGCCAAAGCACAGGAAGCAGAGAGGGCAGAATAAAATCATACCTCAACCCAAAGAATCAGCAAGCAATTGGGTGAGAGCTCTGGACTGAAGAAGGTATAATGAAATCTGGAAGGAGAGATGATTAAAACTAAATTAAAACTACACTTCAAGAAAACCTCCAGATTACCTTGAAAGGTACATGCGTAGAATAATATTACTTTCTCCACATTTTTCATTCCCCAAATCAACATATAGGGGAGAAAACATTTCTTTTCTCCCACTGAAGAGTATTCAAACTGGCAGCAATGGTTTATAAAGTCAAACACATCCACTGCATGTACATTCCAATAAGAAGCGGTGTCCAAAACGGTGCTATATATGAGTCAGGACGGGAGTCAGGATTTTTAAATCCTATGGCAGATTTGCCATTAATAAGCAGAGGGACACTTGCTAGGACATGTAAGAGGACAATATAAGATTGTCTTTGATTCTATGAATCTATGAAAAGCCGTAATAACTTGGATATGTGACTCCTTTAATATTTATCTCAAGTCTGTACTCTGTGCCAGTTACTCTGCTAACCTATGACACTGTACTATAAACCTATTTATATGTGTGTATTCTAATTTTAAAATTACTTTTCCTGTTTACCTGCTATTTTTCTTTTATAAAGATTGTGCAGGGGGATGACCAATTAAAAGTATGCCCATTTCCCTGAGAAAAAAAAATGAGGCAGATAAGAGCAAGGGATCTGTCCAATGTTGGATAACCAATGGGTGAACTACAACTAGAACTCAAGACTTTTTATTCTAATTTAGGATAATGATGCAAGGTTATGCTCAAAATCCTTCAATTTAGGCTTCACCAGAATGTGGACTGAGAAGTTCCAGATGTACAAGCTAACACTTGATGCAAAGTTATGCTCAAAATCCTTCAATATAGGCTTTAGCAGAATGTAAGCTTAGAACTTCTGGATGTACAAGCTAGGTTTAGAAAAGGCAGAGGAACCAGAGGTCAAATTGCCAACATTCTTTGGATCATAGAGAAAGCATGGGAATTTCAGGGGGGAAAAAAATCTACTTCTGCTTCACTGACTACGCTAAAGCCTTTGACAGTGTGGATCACAATAAACTGGAAAACTCTCAAAGAGATGGGAATACCAGATCACCTTACCTGTCTCCTGAGAAACCTGTATGCAGGTCAAGAAGCAAAAGTTAGTACCAGACATGGAACAACAGACTGCTTCAAAGTTGGTAAGGGAGTACAACAAGGCTGTATATTGTCACACTGCTTATTTAACTTATATTCAGAGTACATCATGAGAAATGACAGGCTGGATAAATCATAAGCTGGAATCAAGACTGCCAGGAGAAATATCAACCTCAGATATGCAAATGATATCACTTTAATGCCAGAAAGTAAAGAAGAACTGAAGAGCCTCTTGATGATCATGAAAGAGGAGAGGGAAAAGACCGGCTTGAAATCCAACATTCAAAAAACTAAGATCATGGCATCCAGTCCCATCACTTCATGGCAAATAGAAGGGGGGAAAGTGAAAGCACTGATACATTATTTTCTTGGTTCCCAGACTTCATTTTCTTTCACTATGGACAGTGACTGCCGCCATGAAATTAAAAGATGTGTGCTCCTTGGAAGGAAAGCTATGACAAACCTAAGTTCAGTTCAGTTCAGTCGCTCAGTCGTGTCCGACTCTTTGTGACCCCATGAATTGCAGCATGCCAGGCCTCCCTGTCCATCACCAATTCCCAGAGTTCACTCAGACTCACATCCATCGAGTCAATGATGCCATCCAGCCATCTCATCCTCTGTCATCACCTTCTCCTCCTGCCCCCAATCCCTCCCAGCATCAGGGTCTTCCAATGAGTCAACTCTTTGCATGAGGTGGCCAAAGTACTGGAGTTTCAGCTTTAGCATCAGTCCTTCCAAAGAAATCCCAGGGCTGATCTCCTTCAGAATGGACTGGTTGGATCCCCTTGCAGTCCAAGGGACTCTCAAGAGTCTTCTCCAACACCACACTTCAAAAGCATCAATTCTTCGGCACTCAGCCTTCTTCACAGTCCAACTCTCACATCCATACATGACCACA
>NW_011494677.1:11161700-11162638 GCF_000754665.1 Bison bison bison | reverse complement strand
GTCCAACTCTCACATCCATACATGACCACAGGAAAAACCATAGCCTTGACTAGACGAACCTTTGTTGGCAAAGTAACGTCTCTGCTTTTGAATATGCTATCTAGGTTGGTCATAACTTTCCTTCCAAGGAGTGTGTCTTTTAATTTCATGGCTGCAGTCACCATCTGCAGTGATTCTGGAGCCCAGAAAAATAAAGTCTGACACTGTTTCCACTGTTTCCCCATCTATTTCTCATGAAGTGATAGGACCAGATGCCATGATCTTTGTTTTCTGAATGTTGAGCTTTAAGCCAACTTTTTCACTCTCCTCTTTCACTTTCATCAGAGGCTTTTGATTTCCTCTTTACTTTCTGCCATAAGGGTGGTGTCATCTGCATATCTGAGGTTATTGATATTTCTCCCGGCAATCTTGATTCCAGCTTGTGCTTCTTCCAATCCTGCATTTCTCATGATGTACTCTGCATATAAGTTAAATAAGCAGGGTGACAACATACAGCCTTGACGTACTCCTTTTCCTATTTGGAACCAGTCTGTTGTTCCATGTCCAGTCTGAACTGTTGCTTCCTGACCTGCATACAGATTTCTCAAGAGGCAGATCAGGTGTTCTGGTATTCCCATCTCCTGAAAAATTTTCCACAGTTTCTTGTGATCCACACAGTCAAAGGCTTTGGCATAGTCAATAAAGCAGAAATAGATGCTTTTCTGGAACTCTCTTGCTTTTTCCATGATCCAGCAGATGTTGGCAATTTGATCTCCAGTTCCTCTGCCTTTTCTAAAACCAGCTTGAACATCTCAAAGTTCACGGTTCACGTATTGCTGAAGCCTGGCTTGGAGAATTTTGAGCATTACTTTACTAGCGTGTGAGATGAGTGCAACTGTGCAGTAGTTTGAGCATTCTTTGGGATTGCCTTTCTTTGGGATTGGAATGAAAACTGACCT
>NW_011494677.1:11134881-11161600 GCF_000754665.1 Bison bison bison | reverse complement strand
CTGAGTTTTCCAAATTTGCTGGCATATTGAGTGCAGCACCTTCACAGCATCATCTTTCAGGATTTGAAATAGCTCAACTGGAATTCCATCACCTCCACTAGCTTTGTTCATAGTGATGTTTTCTAAGGCCCACTTGACTTCACATTCCAGGATGTCTGGCTCTAGGTGAGTGATCACACCATTGTGATTATCTGGGTATGAAGATCTTTTTTGTACAGTTTTCTGTGTATTCTTGCCGCCTCTTCTTAATATCTTTTGCTTCTGTTAGGTCCATATCATTTCTGTCCTTTATCGAGCCCATCTTTGCATGAAATGTTCCCTTGGTATCTCTAATTTTCTTGAAGAGATCTCTAGTCTTTCCCATTCTGTCGTTTTCCTCTATTTCTTTGCATTGATCGTTGAGGAAGTCTTTCTTATCTCTCCTTGCTATTCTTTGGAACTCTGCATTCAGATGCTTATATCTTTCCTTTTCTTCTTTGCTTTTTGTTTCTCTTCTTTTCACAGCTATTTGTAAGGCCTCCCCAGACAGCCATTTTGCTTTTTTGCATTTCTTTCCATGGGGATGGTCTTGATCCCTGTCTCCTGTACAATGTCACGAACCTCAGTCCATAGTTCATCAGGCACTCTATCTATCAGATCTAGGCCCTTAAATCTATTTCTCACTTCTACTGTATAATCATAAGGGATGTGATTTAGGTCATACCTGAATGGTCTAGTGGTTTTCCCTACTTTCTTCAATTTAAGTCTGAATTTGGTAATCAGGAGTTCATGATCTGAGCCACAGTCAGCTCCTGGTCTTGTCTTTGCTGACTGTATAGAGCTTCTCCATCTTTGGCTGCAAAGAATATAATCAATCTGATTTCGGTGTTGACCATCTGGTGATGTCCATGTGTAGAGTCTTCTCTTGTGTTGTTGGAAGAGGGTGTTTGCTATGACCAGTGCATTTCCTTGGAAAAACTCTATTAGTCTTTGCCCTGCTTCATTCCATATTCCAAGGCCAAATTTGCCTGTTACTCCAGGAGAAGGCAATGGCAACCCACTCCAGTGTTCTTGCCTGGAGAATCCCAGGGACAGAGGAGCCTGGTGGGCTGCCGTCTATGGGGTTGCACAGAGTCGGACACGACTGAAGGGACTTAGCAGTAGCAGCCAGGTGTTTCTTGACTTCCTACTTTTGCATTCCAGTCCCCTATAATGAAAAGGACATCTTTTTTGGGTATTAGTTCTAAAAGGTCTTGCAGGTCTTCATAGAATCGTTCAACTTCAGCTTCTCCAGCGTTACTGGTTGGGGCATAGACTTGGATTACCGTGATATTGAATGGTTTGCTTTGGAAATGAACAGAGATCATTCTGTTGTTTTTGCAATTGCATCCAAGTACTGCATTTCAGACTCTTTTGTTGACCATGATGGCTACTCCATTTCTTCTGAGGGATTCCTGCCCGCAGTAGTAGATATAATGGTCATCTGAGTTAAATTCACCCATTCCAGTCCATTTTAGTTCACTGATTCCTAGAATGTTGACATTCACTCTTGCCATCTCTTGTTTGACCACTTCCAATTTGCCTTGATTCATGGACCTGACATTCCAGGATCCTATGCAATACTGCTCTTTACAGCATCGGACCTTGCTTCTATCACCAGTCACATCCACAGGTGGGTATTCTTTTTGCTTTGGCTCCATCCCTTCATTCTTTCGGGAATTATTTCTCCACTGATCTCCAGTAGCATATTGGGCACCTACTGACCTGGGGAGTTCCTCTTTCAGTATCCTATCATTTTGCCTTTTCATACTGTACAGACTGTTCATTCTGACAGACTGTGGTCCACTGGAGAAGGGAATGGCAAACCACTTCAGTATTCTTGCCTTGAGAACCCCATGAACAGTATGACAAACCTAAACCGTGTATTAAAAAGCAAAGATATCACTTTGCCAACAAAGGTCCATATAGTCAAAGCCACGGTTTTTCCAGTAGTCATGTACCAGTGTGAAGCTGGACCATAAGGACAGCTGAGCGCAAAAGAACTGATGCTTTCAAATTGTGGTGCTGGATAAGACTTTTGAGAGTCTCTTGAATTGTTAGGAGATCAAACCAGTCAATCCTCAAAGAAATCAACCCTGATTATTCATTGAAAGGATTGATGCTGAAGCTAAAGCTCCAATACTTTTGTCCAACTGAAGTGAAGAGCCGACTCATTTCCCCCAATGCTGGGAAAGAAAAGAAGGGGAAGGGGGCGGCAGAGGATGAGATGTTTAGATAGCATCACCAACTCAATGGACATGAACTTGAGATATTAATTTGAGCCAACTCTGGGAAATAGTGGTAAAGAGAGGAGCATAGTGTGTTGCAGTCCTCGGGGTCACAAAGAGTCAGACACAACTTTGCGACTGAACAACAAGGATGTTGGGACCAAAAAAAAAAAAGTAGTATAGCAAAATGCTTCTTGCTGCTAAGTTGCTTCAGTCATGTCCGACGCAGAAATAATAATGAGTGATGGGGTGGCAGAGAAAGCCCTTGATGCTGTGAACCAAATGAAGTTATCCTAGAGAAGCAAAAGATACTTAAGAAGAAAATAATTCTGTTTAAACAGACAAGTTTGCAACATATAAATGCCAGCATTTTTATAAAGGAATAATACCTCAGATCTGACTGAAGTAAACCACAGCCATAAATTACAGTACCTGAATTTCAGTGAGGTTTTAAAAATACATCACCAACCAAACATTAATCCCCAAGGTTAACAAGCACTGTCTGTGATATAGAATAGCTAGTTCAGAGACAACTGACTCAGAGAAAGGAAGGGTTTCAACCCTGAGCACAGTGACAAGCGAGGTACCGTGAGAATCAATATGGAAACCACGGTGGCTCATTTTTTATTTCTAAGGCTGAAGAGGAAGCAAGGAGTAAGAGTGCTGAAGCTTGCAAATGCTGGGAAAGAAAATCCTGAAGACAGGATAAGTTAGGAGAATATAACTGAATTCATATAACGTTGTCAGAATCAGAGTCCAGGGAAATAATTTACTGACTAATGTAACTCAGCATGAGTAAATAAATATGAAATAATAAGTGACAAATACAGCAAAACGAGCAAAACACAGCAATAATGAGCAGAATTTGTATCCTCCTGAGGTTTTCAACTACCCAAAAATGGAGCATTATACTAAATAATTCGGGCAATGGATCACTGCCCAAGAGGAGCAGCTTTGATACACCGATCTTGAATCTTTGGGATGCAGCATAAACAGGTCATGGTTCTGTAACTCTGTTGCATATTCCACAAGTGCCTTATTGTATTTTTGCCAGATGTTACACTTTTCACATGTAAATTATTTTTTATTTTCTAAAAACCACAGGTATTTACAACCTAAGGCAATTAGAAATTATGAAGTCCACTAGCTTTGTTTTATAAGTGGAAAAGATTGAGACTCTACATCAATTTTCTTTAAATTTAGAATATGGTTTGTATAGTCACTTTCATCCTACCAGCCTCTGAAACTTTCAAGAGTACATGAATCTCACTTACATGTCTGTAAAGGACAGTAACTCGTCCTGTAAAGCAGTAACAAGGGGTATCTTCTACAATACGGATGTATTGTATCCCTGTAAGTACCTGGATACTTAAATTCATCCCAAATTCTATAATGTAAATGCTATGTCCGCACTCTTAACTATAATGAACATTATTTTTGCACTTGCATTTGGTGACTGAAATTAACATTCCAACAGGATTAGAAATGACAGATTTAATGGCTTCCCCCAAGATTTCACTAGTTGCTGTAATTCCAAAATTCCTTACAATTTATTATGGCACTCTACAGCTATGGTAGAACTAATCCCGTCTTGGTCCCAAAGCTGCTACTGCTAAATAAAAAGAAAATCTCATTTTCTGCCTGTCATTAAGGAAGAAGACAGCAATCCGTGGAAGTGATTTGAGAAGGAGAAGACCCCGAAGGCACCGAGAGAAGAGAAACTACTGTAGCCCCTGTGGCAGCAGCATCTCCTAAGAGACACTGGGGTGAAAGGGTGATGGGAAGTGCAAGCTCCTGGAAGAGCTTCAGAGAAGACTCAGCTGGAAGACAAGATGAGGCATTTCTGAAAACATAGTAAAGAATAGTCTTAGCTGCTAATGAAGCCTTCCCTCCACTTCTTTCCTTCCAATTCTACTGAAATTCCATCAAACTGTCTTACATCTAACCAGAAACAAAACAAATGGGACCTAATTAAAATTAAAAGCTTTTGCACAGCAAAGGAAATGATAAACACCAAAAAGGCAACTCACAGAATGGGAGAAATAGCTGAAAACGATTCACTGACAAGGGATTAACTGCCAAAATTTACAAACTGTTCATGCAACTCAATTTGAAAAAATCAAAAAATGGACAGAATCTCCAAATAGACATTTCTCCGAAGAGGACATACTGATGGCCAAGAGGTATGTGAAAAGATGCTCAACACTGCTAATCATTTTTTTTTTTCTAAGTCGCTTCAGTCGTGTCCGACTCTGTGCGACCCCATAGATGGCAGCCCACCAGGCTTCCCTGTCCCTGGGATTCTCCAGGCAAGAATACTGGAGTGGGTTGCCATTTCCTTCTGCTAATCATTAGACAAATGCAAAGCAAAACTAAAATGAGATACTACCACACTAGTCAGAATGGTCATCATCAAGAAGTCTACAAACAATAAATATGCTGCAGAGGGTGCAGAGAAAAGGGATCCTTCTACACTGTTTGTGAGAATGTAAACTAGTACAGCCACTATGAAGAACAGTATGGAGGTTCCTTAGGGAAAAAAAACTAAAAATAGAGCTACCTCTTGATCTAGCAATCCCACTCTTGGGCATATATCTGGGAAAAACCATGACTGGAAAGGATTCAGGAATCCCAAAATTCATTGCAGCACTGTTTGCAATGGCCAATGCATAGAAGAAACGTAAATGTCCGTCAACAGAAGAACAAGTAAAGGAGATGTGGTACATATATGTACAATGGGACATTACTCAGCTGTTAAGAAGAATGAAATGATGCCATGCGCAGCAACTAGACAGACCTGGAGATTATCACACTGAGAAATCCAGACAAAGACAAATATCATATGATATCACTTATATGTGGAACCTAAAAAATAATATGAATGAACTTATTTACAAAACAGACACACAGATTTAGAAAACAAATTTATGGTTACCAAAGGGGAAAGGTCAGGGGAAGGGATAGATTGAAGTTTGGGACAGACCTATACACACTATTGAATTTAAGATAGATAACCAACGACCTACTATATAGCACAGGGAACTCTGCTCAATATTCTGTAAATACCAAAATGGGAAAAGAATTTGAAAAGGAATAGATACATATATATGTATAACTAAAGCATTTTGCTGTATACTTTATAGTAATACAAAATTGTTAATCTCCAATATAAAATAAAAATTAAATTTTAAAAAACAAAATAAATAAAGGACTATTAGTGAACTAAACTGGACAAAGCTGACGCCCACTGAGAGGACAGCCGCTGCTTAGCTCATATGGCAACCGGGACTTCTAATGGCCAAAACTTAGCATTTTTAAAAAGAAAAGCTGAAAATAAGAATTGTTATGTAAAAAATTAATTTTAAAGATGCAAACAATGAGTTCAGTTTTATTTTTAAAATACTATGTTGACCAAACAAAATATATCTACAAGCCAATTGTTGCAAACAGACCATGAATAGGGAAGTTGTATTTTGGTACAAATTCTAGCTTCTAATATAAAAATACATTTATTCCAGGCCAGAATATGTTAATAAAATCTGTTTCTTTTTTAAATAAATCTTATGATGAGCAGCCTTATACCCTGTAGGGTTTTGTAGGATACACAGTTTCCCAGAACTATTATAAAATGAAACCAAGATGAATTTTTGTGTGATTCATCATCGATTCATCATCAGAATTTGTTCAAAGAGTGGCCTGACACCTATAATCATCCCATCACCTGACACCTAATTTGAATTATTTCTACAAAAAATTTTGGAAAATTAAATTTAGATTTTTAAGTAAAGTTAGCAGTTTACTAAAAGCAACCATATCTTAAGGACATCCAATCTCAAAACAAAATATTGGCCATTACAAATTGTCAAATAGAATGAAATCATAATGTGAGAAACCTATGATGCAGTTATTTTATTTTTTATATTAGATCTCATAAGCTAATGGGCAAGGAGAGGACAAGATTTAAGTTAATGATATTACCAGTCAAAAAGCATGAACCTCGAGTGAAAAAAATTTCTGTGGCTAGAATATAAAGCACATATAGATTGGATTTTATTTTGGATTTTAGCTGGAATGACATTTCTGGATCTGAAACTTGTTTTATTAATCAATGAATGAATTAGAATCAACTCTGTGAGAACTACTTTTTAGTCTGTTTAAAAAAAAATTTTTAAAACAGGGACTGAATTGTTTTTACCCTTTTTATCTACTTCTTACATGCCCAGTAAGTCAAAGAGAAGTATGTAGGTATAGAATTGCTATTCTTTTTTGTTCTTGGAACTATTCTTTAAAAAGAACATAAAAGTCAAGTTTAAAGAGTGAGAGAAATAAAGAATGACAATAAGTTGTATCTATTACCCCTGAAATTTGTATCATTATATTATGTATTGAGCTTCCCTGGTGGCTCAGTGGTAAAGAATATGCCTTCAATGCAGGAGACCCAGGTTCGATCCCTGAGTCAAGAAGATCCCTGGAGAAGGAACTGGCAACCCACTCCAGTAATGTTGCCTGGGAAATCACATAGAGGACTCTGGCGGGCTGCAGTCCATGGGGTTGCAGAGTCAGACACGACTGAGTGACTTGATACTACAGGCTTAGAGACCAAATAAAGTTAATTTGGAAAAAGGAAAATCAGTTTTAGAGATAAATAGTACAATGAAAATATATAATTTTACTTGTAATATAATCAATTTTAAGCTACTGATAATTCTTACTATAATTTCTCATACTAACAGGTAGGAAATAAGGAAGAGACTGCTAGATTGCCTCCAACATTTATTTTCTCCTTTTCATAAAAAATAAAAAGTCCTAGTTTAATCTGAGCGTATCATTGCTTAGAATAAAGACTTATTTCTCAAACTAACCTTGAATCCAGGTGTGGCCATATGGCAAATTTCTGGTCTTTGGAATGTGAGCTTAAGTGATTTGTGAAACTTTTGAGCCTCAACATTGAAATTAAGTACACTCTCCTCTTTACCTTTTCACCATCTCACTAGCTAGAGTGCAGACAAGGAGATGGGCCACCCTGGACTATGTAATAAAAGGCAATTCTCTAGTGATGCTGAAAAAAATGATGTACAATGATCTGGGTCCCTGGCACAATGCCCTCCCCACATCACCCACCCCAGCCTAGTTATGGCCAGACCACACATGAAAGTAGTCAGAGTAAATTTAGGTCTGTGTTACAGTACTTGAATACCCGAACAAATGTAACATTTGTTATAAGAAGATTCAGAAAGTGAAAGTTGCTCAGTCGTGTCCGACTTTTTGTGACCCCATGGACTATACAGAATTCTGCAGGCCAGAATACTGGAGTGGGTAGCCTTTCCCTTCTCCAGGGGGTCTTCCCAACCCAGGGATTGAACACAGGTCTCCCGCATTGCAGACGGATTCTTTACCAGCTGAGCCACCAGGGAAGCCCTGAGAAGATTCAGAATTATGAGCAATTAAATCATTTAGAAGACAGTTGCACCAACACAGAAACAGCAAATAAGGAAAACCAGTGTCCATACTAAGTCTGAGGAAATTATCTGTCTCCTTGGAGGCAGGCCATGTGGCCCTGAGTTTGTAGAAACTATGGGAAGAAAGCCACAAAATTGGTGTGTGTTGGTTGTTTCTTGTCACTTTCAGCAAAGATGAATAAGAGCTACTAAAGGCAATGCTAGCAAGTTTCTATGCTGAAATTGAAAGGAATTTGACTCCTTTTTTGGATAGATTTTCATCACCCAATGTCTGAAATTTAAGGTGACTAAGAATCTGCTAAACTGGGGCTTTGTGGAATTGATCAAATCAATTGAAATAATTTTAAGATGTGAATCTCAAAAGGTAATTTTGGTGAGATAGAATTTTATAGTCCAAAAGCTTTCTCCCTAAAGACCAGACAATGTGAGCCACTTGAGCAGCTAAAAAGCAGATTAAAATTACAGCCTTATCCCCTTGGCTTATTTTCAAGTGGCAGATTCTCTCCAAGGATACACTTTTAAACTCACTATAGATGTGACTTCTGCAGATTAATGGACAATGAGGAACCCTCCAGATGGCAATATCTGGTATCACAGAGAACAAAGGACAAAAAGATTCTTCCAGAGAGCAAACCAGGAGATGGCCTAACCAAGGAATTTACTCATCTACCAGTCTAGAACTCTTTTCTCTTCCTGTCCAGTAAGTTGCACATGATATTTTATACTGACCATTGACTTCGAAAATTCCCATTAAGGTCTTATTCAAATAGTAGTTTGCAATATGGCCATTCCATCATTATTGTCCACTACATGTGCTGGGGGACAGGTAACTTATTTAAATCAGAGGTGATACATAGGGAGGAGGATATCTCAAATACCTAAGACTCTGAGTTGAAGATAGTCCCGGTACAGAAATTTAGATTGTCTTTCTTGGGAAGGAGTGCCTGTATTCTATACAGGGCAAGGAGAGAAAGTGTTGGTATTTGTGTGACCAGAATGATGCACATAGTAAAGACTATTTGTTTCCTAGTACCCATTCTTTCCTTATATAAGAGTAAATAGATACTGAGATTAATAGATTTTTAGCTGGCCTGCAGTTGCCAGAATATAGACTATATTCTTCAAATTTCTCAATATTCCCAAAATCCATATAACATAAAGCCTTGGCCAATGATATATGAGAAAAAAGTAATATGAACTCCTCAAAAAGTTAAACATTAAATTACCAAATGGCCCAGCAATTCCACTCCAATGTATGTATCTCAGAGAACTGTAAACATGTCCAAAGACTTGTATATGTTTGCTCATAACAACATTATTTGTAACAGCCAAAGGTGAAATAAATCCAAATGTCCATCAACTGTTCAATGGATAAATGAAGACATCCATATGATGGAATATCATTCTTTAAAAGTATAAGATACAAATTTAAAAGTATAAGATACATACATATGATACAGCATGCTGCTGCTAAGTTGCTTCAGTCGTGTCCGACTCTGTGCAACCCCATAGACGGCAGCCCACCAGGCTCCCCCGTCCCTGGGATTCTCCAGGCAAGAACACTGGAGTGGGTTGCCATTTCCTTCTCCAATGCGTGAAAGTGAGTCGCTCAGTCATGTCCGACTCTTAGCGACCCCATGGACTGCAGCCTACCAGGCTCCTCCGTCCATGGGATTTTCCAGGCAAGAGTACTGGAGTGGGGTGCCATTGCCTTCTCCATGATACAGCATAGATTCACATTAAAAACATTGTTCTAAGAAGGAAATTACAAAAGGCCACACATTGTGTGACTCCATTTATAGGAAATGTCCAGAATAGACAAATCCACAGAAAAGAAAGTAAGTAGATAGTTGCCAGAAAATGGAGAAGTGGGAATTGGGAGGTAGGGGTTTCTTTTTGGAGTAACAGATAATTTTTAGAATTAGATATTGGTGATTATTGTACAAGTTTTAAAAAAAAAGCACTGAGTTATACACTCTAAATTTTTTAGGTGTGAATTTTGCATTTTGCAAATTTTATCTCAAAAAAAAAAAAAAAGTAATACAAGCAACTTGCAGGTCTTATAAAGGAGACATACACTCCCTCTCTCTCTCTTTCCTTCAGCTCCCTGGCTGGAAGGCAGATGTGCTGGTAGGAACTGTCTTGGATACACAGAGGAAGACAACTCACGAGGCGGAGAGAGACAGACGCTTTATGTCTGATACTGCAGCATTAACTAAGCAACCTTGGACAGCATTGTCCCAGTCAGTCAGGTGGAAGGTAATTAAAATTCAATTTAGTTTAAACCTTTGTTATTTAGGGTCTCGGCTACAGCAGCCAAACCTTTATTGTAAATCAAGTATTAAAAGGAAAATTACATAACTCAGAATTGCTGGTAAATTATTGTTATTACCTTTTAACTTCTGTCCTGTCATCCATTTAGACTGAGATTCTAAGCATAAAGCATGTTGAGAGATACAGGGTGGTGTGTCTGGGTGCATAAATGTTGTCCCTAGATAATCCTAAAATTAATTCTTCCTCTGACAGATGCTCCCCTTTTGCCTACTTAATCCCCTCAGCCAAATGTTCACAGGTAAACAGAAAAAAATAAAATCAGCTTTATGCCTAACATATCACAAGGGCTCAATAAACTGTAGATTTTTAGACACAACACTCACAGTTGGGGTATTGTTGGAGATTTTGACTTTTTTTCTTTTTATATGCAAGTTTTTCTCCAGGAAAACCATCACTTTTATTTGCCTTCTCCTTTTTAAAATGCACTCTTAGGTCTAAAATTGATTGCTGACTATACAAAGAAAAAATTTCTTTTTGAGTAACGTTCATTGCTGCTGCTGCTAAGTCGCTTCAGTCGTGTCCAACTCTGTGCGACCCCATAGACGGCAGTCTACCAGGCTTCCCCGTCCCCAGGATTCTCCAGGCAAGAACACTGGAGTGGGTTGCCATTTCCTTCTCCAATGCATGAAAGTGAAAAGTGAAAGCGAAGTCGCTCAGTCGTGTCCGACTCTTAGCGACCCTACCAGGCTCCTCTGCCCATGGGATTCTCCAGGCAAGAGTACTGGAGTGGGTTGCCAATTACTACCAATTAAAAAACAAATGAGAGCAGTCAGCAGCTATGATTGGCTCTGCCTAACTATAACTAAATGAACAAGCAGAAAAAATGAGAAATACTTGTGATAAGCTATTTTTTAAAAGCAACTCAGACTATTCATTTTTATACACTCTCTGGGGATAACAGTGCTCTTGAAAAGTTACTGTTCACGTCCATGAGATGCAGAAACCAAATTCTAATCTCCAAAAACCTGTGTCATTCAGCCTGATGCATGGTGCCAAGTCACAGTTGGCAGCTGGGAAGAAAGACTGCTAAATTACTGTACTGTCTGACACCTTTAAATGAACCTTAAATGAACAATTCATCTCTTGAGCTCAATATGCTATAGGCATATTACTAAATGAAACCTAAAGAAATACTCTTTTATCGAGAATTTCCCTAATCCATAAGATCCCAGATAATTTAAAAAAACCTCAAATACACATTAAAATAATGTATAAGCTCAACATTATATGAGGCACCATTATTCATACTGAATATCATCTACTTTAGTTTACTGCAATTTTGTTAAATCAATTTATATATCTGAAACTTCTGACTTCTATTATTTTGCATAAATATCATAAATTGCAATAGCTGTCATATTGAGTAAAAGAGACTAGTGGAGTATAACCAGAAAACAAACTCAGGTGGCTTCCCCATTTCCTCATACCACAAAATGAAAACTGGGGCAATAAAAGCTCTTCCCGTCACTATGGTCACAAAACACAGAATCAGTTCAGTAACTGGAACGTTCGATTTCATCTAATAGCTAGTAAGTTGTAATTTCACTTAAGCATGTAGCTCGTTCCTGAAGCAGAAAAGCAGGGCACATTCAGTCAATTTCTCCTTCCCACTCTTTTCTCAGTTTTTATTCATGATGGTTCCGATGCTTCGGGAGGAAGGAGTGAGAAGGAACAGTGAAGCAGGAACAATGGTGGACATCTCTCACTTGGCTTTTCTGGATCTCTCAGTGATCTACGCTGATGCCGTCTAGCCCTGGGGCCTTCAAAGTGGTTGCTCGCCTCAGGGGAGGTCACTCATCTAAAGGTTTCTTGATCCATGCATCTCTACTCCAAGTGGCCACACACACATGCTTTCTCAGATCCTGGATACCTGATGGTACTCCTAACATTTTTCTCCTTCATTCTGTTGCTTCTCAAGGCTGCTCTCTTACACAGGATATAAGAAGGCTCTGTTCCACATGTTTCACGTATATGGCCCTGGTGCCAGGTACATAACAAAGAACAAAAGCATCCTTGACTTGCTCTGACGAGCTCTATGTTAACAGAAAACTCTTCCCCCTGCCATCAGAATCACCACCCAATCACATTTCCTCACCTTTTAGATTGCTGAAGCATGAGTCAAACATCAATTTATTGTGTCCTCCGAGCTCAGGGGACAGGCATCAGACTTCCTGAGTGTCCCCATTAAGTCCCATGCCCTGACCTTGAGCTGAAAGGATCTGATACGGCACACTGCCCTGCTAAGTCACTTCAGTCTGACTCTTTGCAACCCCATGGACCGTAGCCCACCCGGCTCCTCGGTCCATGGGATTCTCCCAGCAAGAATACTGGAGTGGGTTCCCATTTCCTTCTTCAGGGATCCTCCCGACCCAGGGACTGAACCCACATCTCTTCTGTCTCCTGCCTTGGCAGGCGGGTTCTTTACCACTAGCACCACCTGGGAAGTCCCAGTACACTGTCAGAGCTCTCTGAAGCCTTCTTCAAACTCCTATTCCTTCCTCCAAATCAATTTAAAAAATCCATGAGTCAGTGATCAGCTGTGATAGCAAAGCCAGCTAGGAAACCTCCTTTCAAAGTTCTGCAGGGGATCCTGCCCCTGACTTTACAATGCAGTACTGTGTCCAGAGACCTCAGCAGAAACAGCAGCTGAAAAAGCTCCGGTTCAACATTCTTTCACATAAACAGTTGTCCCTCTCTTTTTCACTGCTGTTATTTTTTACCCCATCAATCCAAATTGTTTTATTGGTTTGACTTTGGATCCTGGAAAAAGGACCTATATGGACAGTCAGAAAGCAGGACAGTATTGAGAAGTGAACATGCATCACTGGGTGAGCCTTCACCCCACTGCTGTTCTTTATGGAAGATATACCGTATTAGTCTTCTTGGCCGGAGAAGGCAATGGCACCCCACTCCAGTACACTTGCCTGGAAAATCCCATGGATGGAGGAGCCTGGTGGGCTGCAGTCCATAGGGTCGCTAGGAGTTGGACACGACTGAGCGATTTCACTTTCTCTTTTCACTTTCATGCATTGGAGAAGGAAATGGCAACCCACTCCAGTGTTCTTGCCTGGAGAATCCCAGGGACAGGGGAGCCTGGTGTGCTGCCATCTCTGGGGTCACACAGAGTCAGACACGACTGAAGTGACTTAGCATAGCATACTCTTCTTGGCTGGCATGACAAAGTACCACCCACTCAGGTGGCTTAAGTAACAGATATGTGTCTTCTCCCAATCCTGGAGTCTAGTGGTCTGAGATCAACATGTTGGTAGGGCTGGCTTCTCCTAATGCCTCTCTCCTTGGCTTGCAGCAGGCTGTCTTCTCCCTGTGTCTTCAGGGGTCATTCCTCTGTCCCTGTCTGTGTCCGAATTTCCTCTTCCTATGGTCAGGTTGGAGAAGGCAATGGCACCCCACTCCAGTACTCCTGCCTGGAAAATCCCACGGACGGAGGAGCCTGGTAGGCTGCAGTCCATGGGGTCCCTAAGAGTCGGACATGACTGAGCAACTTCACTTTCACTTTTCACTTTCATGCATTGGAGAAGGAAATGGCAACCCACTCCAGTGTTCTTGCCTGGAGAATCCCAGGGATGGGGCAGCCTGGTGGGCTGCCATCAATGGGGTCGCACAGAGTCGGACATGACTGAAGTGACTTAGCAGCAGCAGCAGCATGGTCAGGTTGGATGCAAGTCCACCATAATGACCTCATTTAATTGAGGTCATGATTGATTAATCACCTCCTTAAAGTCCTTATTTCTAAATACAGCTCTACTTTAAGGTACTAAGGGTTCAGACTGCAACATATGGGTTTTTAGGGGATACAACTCAGCCCATAATAAACAGCTAAATAGCAGTCATTTTAGTGAGATTTATTAGACCATTGAGATAACTTTTTAAACTTATAACCAATAATAATCTTGAACCAAATGAACTACTACTCTGTATTTTTTTCCCCTTTGCATAAACTGTTGTATTACATCCTTTGTTTTCTTTACAAACTAAAGAGTTCACTTTTCTAAGTTTTACTTTCTGTACCAACTCAGAATCACCCATCTTGATTTTCTCATAATCTTATTAACTTATTAAGCATACAGCTTCTAAGCATATAAGTGCATCTCCCACCTCCTCCTCAAAAAAAAAAAAAAAAAGAGAAACAGTTAAAATGTTGGCTTAAACGTGTCCTGTGCTGTGCTCAGTCATGTCCGACTCTTGTGACCCCATGGTCTGACCCATGTAGCCAGGCTCCTCTGCCCATGGGAGTCTCCAGGCAAGAATACTGGAGTGGGCTGCCATGCCCTCCTCCAGGGGATCTTCCCCACCCAGGGATCAAATTTACATCTCCTACACCTCCACATATTTGGCTTTGATTAATAACAATAAGCCTTGGTTTCTTCCACAACGAAATGAGTATAAACAATGGTTCATCTTATAAATTTGTTGTGAGATTTAAAAGAAGGTGCTATATATTGAAAATATTTAGCATCACAGCCAACAGGTAAAAGAGACTGTTCTATAAACACTACTTATGTTTATTATTAATATCACATATAATTTTGACCATAAACATTGATAATATCTGTACTTTAAATTGCTGTATAGTATAAAATGTTTCAAATTAATCTAAAATACAAGCCATGCAAAAACTACACAATAAAAAATACTTGAGACTTGACACTTTAGTTGATTACTTCCTATTATAGACATATTTACTGCCCTCTGGTGGCCACTGCCCTAACATGCTGCTGCTGCTGCTGCTGCTGCTGCTAAGTCGCTTCAGTCGTGTCCAACTCTGTGCAACCCCATAGATGGCAGCCCACCAGGCTCCCCCGTCCCTAACATAGCCATTACTAAAGGAAGTGTGCACAAAAAATTCTAAATCATGGTCTTTTAGAAATTATCAATCTCTATTAATAATTAAGGAAATCATTAGATATAAGTGATTATACCCTTCCATTTGATTCTAAGAAACTAAATATCTCTGCCTTATAAAAAACCACAGTCTTTACAATTTTGTATGCTTAAAAAGATTCATTTGGAGAACTTGAGTTAGGAGACTTTCACAAGACTATAGTTTTGCTATCATTTAAAACACTTCACCAACTGAATTCTGAAAAAGCACTGAATTTGATCAGTGATTTCATAAGGATTATTTTCTTAAATATCTGTCCAAAGTTACATGGTTGCTCTTAAGGATTCATATGACAACCTTGCTTTATATCATCTCTTCTCAAGTGTGTATCTAGCTTAGATACAGCCCCATAGTCATTTTTAATGTTTCCATAATATTTTCATATGAGTTTAAATACCCTAAATTTGAAGAGGTTAAAAATGTTAACACATGCCTGTTGTCTAGTCAGTGGAAATCCAGTCTTGATAATTTTAGCAAGAAAAATTAGAGTAATATGCAGAACACTGGATTTAACAATGAATGCTTTTTAAACCAATTACAGAAAGCATCGATGACTGAAGCTGAATAAATGTGATACATCCCAGGGAAATTTAGTTAGTCCAAAGAAATCTCTATCTCAACCTCTTTTTACTATAACGACCAATTTAAAAGATAAATGTAAACCTGATAAGTTTACGTTTTTACACATAAAGCCTAAAATAATGTTTAAATAATCACAAAATTAATTCAAATTAAGAAAATTAATTTCACAGTAGTCACTAAATTCCCAATTGTAACTTAAATATGATACTGTTTGGGGACAGGCGCTTTGAAAGGTCTACTCCACTGTAAGCTAGATAAGGACTCAACTCTCCCACATCATCTACCCTATTAAAACTCCCAAGAAATTTTGCTTCCTGTTGAAAATCTCTATTCCCCTTAAAACTTTGTTGCTGCTGCTGCTGCTAAGTCGCTTCAGTCGTGTCCGACTCTGTGTGACCCCATAGATGGCAGCCCACCAGGCTCCCCTGTCCCTGGGATTCTCCAGGCAAGAACACTGGAGTGGGTTCTATAATTTAACCATATTCAGAGTTTCCTTTCCTCTTCTCTGAACTATTTTCTGACCTCTAGTTTTCTGCATCAGTAAGAATGTGATCAGAACTGAATTCACTGAAAGGCTATCCCTGCATGTACCCGTCTGTATGTCTATGCTGCAACGCCATGTCTGGCTTCTTATATCAAATTACAAAATTGACAAGGCAAGTTCATTTATTATGCCTATGACCACATGCTGACATATATTCTGCTTGCAGCAGTTTTAAAACACATCAACAATTTTTTGGCAACTTATTCCATTAACAGGTAATATCTATAACCCCTCCCTTTGAATCTCGGTTGGCTTTACTGACCCATTATAATAGCATCAATAGAACACAGCAAAAGTGACACCATGTGCCTTCCAAAGCTGGGTCATAAAAGATGCTGTTGCTTCGTCTTGCTCACTGGAGCACTTACGCTTGCAGCCGTGAGTTACCATAAAGAAGGTCCAAGTTGACGCCACCGTGCTGTCAGAAAGCCCAATCCACCAGAGAAACCATGGGGAAGTGCTCTGACTGAAAGATCTAGTTGCTACATTTACTCACATTAACTTCTGTGCATTAAATTTTACTTTGGCACCACAGAGCTTTGCCCTGTGTTCTTATGTTCTTCCCCTATTGATCAATGCATTTCCTGAGATTTTATCAAGAAAAATACTTGAAAACAAAAGGCAGTATTTCTAAACTTGGCTGATCATTCATAGAAAAGTTCAGAGATGTAAACAAAACATAACTCGGTATAAAAATTGGCCAGGGGCCTTCAACACCCTCCAGATGGAAACTTGAAGAATCCAAACATAAATCTTTGTTGTTGTTGTTGTTAAAAAAAAAGCTGATAGGTGATACTCTACTGTGTAGTCTGTTTAATGATAAATTTATCTAGAAAGGATTAGAGACTGAAGGGACATTTCTGGTTTGATATTTTCTGACATGTATTAATACAGTCATTTGCGCTTCTGTGTGTTTAGCAACTCACTGAGGAAAGCTTATGGAAATTATTACACCTGAACAGCTGTTGACTGGATTTTTAAAAAGAGAAAAAAAGAGGAAGCCACATCTTCCCATGCCACTTAAGTAGTTAAGAAAACACTATACGGACTTCATTTTTAATAATTAATGAGCACTGAATGCTGGAATAAGCAAGTTGTTGCTACCCTCAAATTATGAGAAAAAATATGTGAACTTGGCCCAGGCTTTTTAAACTTCCAAAATTATGCTTATATGCACTCTTTCTTTAGGAGGTCAAAATTCCAAAAAGGATAAAGTTATTCTGCTTGAAGATAAGTAGATGTTAGTCAGTTATAACTAAAAACACATTTCCTCTGTTTGTCTAATCAACTCTTATTTTTTTCATTATCCAACATCCTACCAAATCTTTAAGGTACATTGACTGATCGTTGCATTCATAATTTTTCTGTGTCTGGGAACAATATATAGGCATCTGCAACAAATCTGGATCCTAAAAACGTTGCTTCTTTGGGACTGGTGCAAACAGTTTTCCAGTGATCCCAAGCACAGAGCTGAGATGCAGGGCTTGCCAGTCAGTTACGTGGGGGTGGAGGTAGTCAACACCTTAAGTCATACATCAGTTCAGAGCAGGCAAGCGTGGAGGCTGGGAATTCCAGGCTCCTGTATGTGCGTGCATGCGTGTGTGGGTGAATTCAGTGCAGTCCCATGAATTCTTCTTTCAATGTGTTATCTGCTCAGTATGAACATGAAAAACAAAAATTTCTAATACTTTGTTTTCCTTTATGAGCAGAAATTAAGTATACAAACCAGAAAAATATGCAGGCATGTCAACTGTTATTTACTTATAAGGTATCGCCTATGTGCTATTCTGATACTGGGCTAAGTACTTTATTTCCTCTCTGATCTGTATTAATCTCTGTCCTTTTACTGACTTTAGGTTTTGTTCGTTCTTTTTCTGCTAGTAAGTACTCTGGAAAAAGCGCAATCAATGCTGAAAAACACAGATTTTGCAGATGAGGAAAATGAAGCTCACTGAGATTAAGGGACGTGTCCTTGATTTTGTAACAGTGATCTTATATAACCGAAAGGAGGATTTGAACCTGGTTCCTTATTTCAGTGTCAGATTAGACTACAAAATAATTTTAATATTCAATAATCAACATAGTAAAATTCTTTCATTCCCAATCAACAAAAACGTTGCGGAAAATTTCTGAATAAAGAATTTTTTATCAATTCTTCAATCAATCAAAAAATCAAAATTTTTTTATCAATACTGCATTTCAGTATGAAACAGTTTACTTATATAAGTCTTCCTAGATCCATGAACTCCAACTTAATTCTTTATAAAAATGCAGCATTCTTGTAGTTTCTCTGTCAGAAGTGAAAATGACAGGTGAAAATGTTTAACCAGGTTAAACAGCCTGGTTTGTTTTAGATGTCAAGGCTCTCATACTTAAAAACAAATGTATTATTTATACATATTATTTGCCTATCTGTTGTCTTGTGACTAATTCAAAGCTAAAATTATAAAAATTGTTTTTTAATCAGTTATAAGTTAGATCAATAAATCTCATACAATAAGTATTGACTATAAATATGCAGAGAAATGCATTTTTATGAAGTCAGTAACAAAAGCTAAGGCCTGAAAACAGAAACTGTAATGTTATTATCCATTATGACAAATTAATATATAGGTGTAAGTTTTCAATTTCTAAAGAAGAATATTAACATATTATAAAGGTATCAATCTATCACTTTTTAAAAAAATCTGTAATACAGATTTAATTTTAATTGAATTAAAATTTTTCTGACATTATAGGGTATTGAAAAGTGAGTAAAAGATTTTTAGTCTGCTTTTTTATTTCATTTTATAATTATGTTTGAAAATAGTAATATCACGTTTTAGAGAAAATGTTAAGTACATTAGGAATGTTGTTTGTGAGGTCTATAACATGCTTTTAGTAAAATTCTTTTTCTATTTAAAATAGTTAGAATGGATTCTGTTATTTGCAACTAAGAACTCCAACCTATAGGAAAGGAGGATGAAAGGGATTGTTTTAAAAGAGATTTCAAAAGCCCAGAAGCCACATTGCACAACTGCCCTAACATAAATACACAGAAGAATAACAAGAGCCTTGGGATTATTATGTCACATCTCTAAGACTCAAATAATATTACAACTTCACTTCATATTTATTTTTAAATGATAGGAAATATTTCAGTGTCTACACCTTTCAATTTCCTTTTATCTGCAGGGCCTCCATTCAACCACATATTGATAATAATACTAAATGTACTGAGTTTCATTTATGTATCATATGTTAAAACATACAGAAATGGAAATAAAGCCTACATTTTTGCCTTCAATGAATTTACTGTGCCATTTGATCAGGAAGACACATTAAAAAGGAAAGTTGCACAGCTCGAAGGTCAATAACACAAAAGGCGATAGGACTGTTCTAAGCAAATTAAAACACTGAAAGTTTTATAAGTATGTATTATTAACTTTCCTATTGTTTAACATTCAGTATGCCATTAGGTACAAAGTTGTATGAATGCTTGTTTGAGTTATAAGTAATAATAACAAAAAGAAGAGCTGACCTTAGCTGTTTCTTTTGTGCTAGATACTTCTTGATACTGCATTTGCTTGAAATTATGAACTGAGATTATTTTGAAACTTGAGCTAGCTTTAAACCTTAAAAAATCAAAAATCAAAGTCATGAAATAAATACAAATCAAACTTATGGGATTACAATTTATCAGGGGTAAATAAAGTTATATTCTTGTGCTTTTTAACTTTTTTTAATTGTTTACAAATATAATGCATTTTAAACACATTTCCCCTTTCTTGTGTTCTTGTTTCCTGTTCTCTATGTACAGTCAAAGGCTTCTTCCCTTCCACAGACATGTCATTCTAGATATGTATCACTGCACATGCGACCCTACAAAACCATGCACACGGCATGCTCCCCTGTGTCTCTGGGCTGTCTCCGTCATTAGTGAAAGTATATGCATTACCACACAGTGCAGACGCTATAAACCACCTTATGTAGGAACGATCTATACTGCCGTCTGCATCCTGAACATCATTTTTACCAGGTGAAAGCACTTCTTTAGGTAATTGATTTTACCTAATTGTTCATTTGTTCTCCACTATGGTGTATTAAATAAAGCAGCTCATAAAGTGTAAATAAAATGCGTAAGTGCATTAACAGTCTTCTCAAATGCTTTTTAAAGGTAAAACCTTTTGTAATCAGTATTAACTAATTTCTGTAAGAGCCTGATGCAGTATGAATTCATTTGATGTTAATATAGGTGCCATTTTATTCTGGAGGGCAGTGATAATAAGAAACTGAGAAGGTATATGTCTGAAGAGATAAACAGATTATAGTTTTAATAAAAACTATGAATCTCTTTAGTAGCCCACTAAAGTGGAAAGATTGAAGGCAGGAGAAGAAGGGGACAACACAGGATGAGATGGCTGGATGGCATCACCAACTCGATGGACCTGAGTTTGAGTGAACTCCGGGAGTTGGTGATGGACAGGGAGGCCTGGCATGCTGCAGTCCATGGGGTCACAAAGAGTCGGACATGACTGAGCAACTGAACTGAAAGTGGAGATACTAAATGCTACCAGATACCAGAGGCTAAAATTTAGAAATAACTTAAGAAATAACTTAGAAATAACTAAGAAATAGAGAATAGCCAGTCTTTGAACACCTCCGCTCATTCTCTCACACCTAAAGCTTACACAGGTCCTCAGTTGAGTTCAGTCTCTCAGTCGTGTCTGACTCTGCGACCCCATGAACCACAGCATGCCAGGCCTCCCTGTCCATCACTAACTCCCGGAGTTCACCCAAACCCATGTCCATTGAGTCAGTGATGCCATCCAACCATCTCATCCTCTGTCGTCCCCTTCTCCTCCTGCCCTCAATCTTTCCCAGCATCAGGATCTTTTCAAATGAGTCAGTTCTTCATATCAGGTGGCCTAAGTACTGGAGTTTCAGCTTCAACATCAGTTCCTCCAATGAACACCCAGGACTGATCTCCTTTAGGATGGACTGGTTGGATCTCCTTGCAGTCCAAGGGACTCTCAAGAGTCTCCTCCAACACCACAGTTTAAAAGCATCAATTTTTCGGTGCTCAGCTTTCTATATAGTCCAACTCTCACATCCATACATAACCACTGGAAAAACCATAGCCTTGACTAGATGGACAAAGTAATGTCTCTGCTTGCTGTCTAGGTTGGTCATAACTTTCCTTCCAAGGAGTAAGCGTTTTTTAATTTCATGGCTGCAATCACCATCTGCAGTGATTTTGGAGCCCAGAAAAATAAAGTCAGCCACTGTTTCCACTGTTTTCCCATCTATTTGCCATGAAGTGATAGGACCAGATGCCATGATCTTCGTTTTCTGAATGTTGAGCTTTAAGCCAACTTTTTCACTTTCCTCTTTCACTTTCATCAAGAGGCTCTTTAGTTCTTGTTTACTTTCTGCCATAAGGGTGGTGTCATCTGCATATCTGAAATTATTGATATTTCTCCTGGCAATCTTGATTCCAGCTTGTGCTTCCTCCAGCCCAGCGTTTCTCAAGATGTAAGTAAATCTTATCACACCGAAATGTGTGTTCAGCAATTCAGATGCCTCCTCCTTTAGCATTCCACCACCTTCCACCAGTCCTTCTCCACCAGGGGGTCTAGTGCCTTTGAAATCCTACTTCTGCTTGTCCCCAATCCCACCCCAAAGTCTTTCATCACAAAAGCAGCAGATTAATATATTAATTCAAAGGATTAAAAAGAATGAGGTATGGATTTCACCCTCAAATAGACTATGCATTTTTTAATGTTAAAAAGATAAATCCATTAAGATTGTTCCAAACCCAAAATTACAGTCTTCAGACAAGAAGAAAAAGTCCAAAAAATTATAAAAACCTATCATTTGAATTTCAGAACACAGCAATTACAGTCTTACTTCAACTGACCATTACCTTTGCTTTACAGATTTAACCAGAATCTGATTCCCATGTGCATGCCCATTCTCAAAAATTTCAACTGCCTTGAAGCTTCTGCATTACCTGTACACAACAGGAACACCAACGCCTTTCATCAGCCAGTTATACCTAGAGTTATTCCACCCCCAAGCTGCTACTTCAGACCCGTATTACTCACACAGTGCCCTTTATCCTCCTTAGCAATATCATTCTTTTGCTGAAAACTAATGGGCTTTCTCTTTACCTAATTTCCAGCAGCATCATCAGTGACTTCAATATCCAAATTTATTACCGATCCATAAGCCTGACCTTATAGTCCTGTGATTTCATCTCCTCTAACCTTCAACTGTACTCCATTCAGCCACCTACTCACATGGTCACCCTCTCATTACATTTTTCTCCTTATCATAAAATTTGTGCCTCTGTTAATTTTTAGTCACTGACCTCAACAAAAGAACACTTTACAGCAACTCTTGTTTCCAACTTGCTATCTCTTCAAAGTTCCAATCCTCATCACGTTTCCCATCAGCCTCAATTTTTTTTAAATAACTATTTTTCTCAAATAAAACCTTATATAAACACTAGCAAAGAAAACAGATGATGTACATTTACATATTTAATGGTATACATTTATTTTTATAAGTTTATATTTACCATTTCATCAACCTCAAATTTTATCTGACTTATTTTGATGCAAGATATGCAACCTATCAGAAGATAACTTCTACAGTTCTTGCAATAAACATGCAAACCCATCTGTATCTATCCCTTCCTGCCTCTCTGCTTGAGAGAGAAGAGCTTACCCTCTTTGCATCCAAAACCTTCATCTTCTGCTTATAATCCCATTTTCTCCAACTCCACATAAACGTATCCAGTTCTAGAAACTTCACTTTTCAACCATGCATCCCCTCTTCTCCCTGCTGGCTTCTTCTCATTAGCATTTAAATCTCCTAAATTCTTCCTCTAACCCAAAACAAAGTATATCCTCCCCATCTCTCTCCTCCTTTCATGATTAAAGCCTTGAAAGGACTTTTTTTTTTTTTTTTACATGCAGTGATTGAAATTCCTCACAGCTCATGATTCCCCCATTTGCTTCTCCTTCCAGGTTTCTCAGGGATATAAAGAAACAAGCAGGCATCAACTCAAGGGAGCCAACTGTGTGCACCTTTCCCCAGCTTCACAAGGATGTAACACTGGTAGCTCAAAAATAGCAGCAGGGATGTTTACCCCATGCAAACTGGCAAATGTTACAATGCTATGAATCAGTTTGTTTATTTGCCAGCACACTGCTGTTTGTCTTCTGTGCCGGCTGCAGCTCAGTCTCTTCAGTCATGTCCAACTCCTTGCGACCCTACGGACTGTAGCTTGCCAGGCTCCTCAGTCCATGGGATTCTGCAGGCAAGAATACTGGAGTGGGTTGCCATGCCCTCCTCTGTATCTTCTCCTACAATTCTCCAAATGGCATGTTTTTAGCACTTCTTAGATGCTACTATAGAAACACTAACATCCCATTCTTTTCATTCTCAGCAATTCAAATATTACCAATGTACTGAGAATTCTCACATTATGCCACCACCCCAAAACTCACTCCATAAATCTACCCAAATCCTCCATGTTCCTCTTCATTTAAATTGATTCATGCTCATGTCAACCTTACATAAAGTTTCTTTGAAAAGCTGAGTACCCTCTGTAATTTTTCAATAAGTGACTCACTTGGTTGCTCAAGCAAGAAAACTGGGTATTATCCTTGACTCTTCAACCTTCCTTCTTTACCAGTGTATTCTATCTCCTAAACATTTCTCAAAATCACAAACTTCTTTTCTTTTGTTGTTCTATAGCCACGAGCCATAATTTAAGTTACGTGAACACCCTTCTAACTCATTTCTTTGCATCCAGAATTGTTCCAGCTCAATCCATTAGCTTCACTACAACAATAATAGTGTTTTTTAAAAAACAAAATAAAGGCCATGTTATTCTCCTACTTAAAACCCTAAATGCTTCTAACAGTCTAAAATCTTTCCATAGTTCACTAAATATTTTCTAACCTGGCTCCTGTTGCCCTCCAGGTTCACCCCTCTCTTTTCTAGTTTTCTGTATGCTACAGCCCTTTCAAATGACTTCAGTTTCCAATTTTTGGCATGCTTTCCCCTTCTGCACCACTTTCTACCTCCCAAAGTTCTCTACTTCTTCTTGTGCTATTAGTTGTTGCCTCTAACTTTTAATTCAGTAATGATTTCTCCTTCTACACCTTTGCTTTTGAATTCTGTAGTCGTCTCTCCGTGTCCTTCGAGAACCGGTTCCAGGATACCCCTCAGATACCACAATCTCCAGATGTTCAAAACTCTTGCATTAAATGGGATAGTATTTCCACATTTTATAACTGTTTTCAAAGAATTACATTACCATATAGTATGCCTCTCTCTCTTGTAAACAAAGATACTGCTTATCAGCCTATCAGCACCACTGTTTTGTCTTTAATGTAACAAAAATTTAATACATTTAGAGACATGACTATTAAACTAGGTGCCGTAAAAACTGTATAAAGCTTCATTCAGTGTATAGTTCAGACTACTGTGAAGCAATCTTATCCACTGAACTAGGCTACCATTAAGCAATCACACTGCTTCTTAACTATCAATGTACACATCTTTATACATGTAAGTAAACATGAATCTCTCTTTCACGTTATCTTTTCACTTTTGATGCCAAGTCTTAGTAATATGTATAACATCCACATTGTTTTCTATCACATAAGATAATACTGATGAAGGTACTTAGACACAAATGATTCGCTTTCATCTTTAAACAGATGAAATAAAGTTAGGCTATTAGATAAATATAGTTCATACTATAAATGTATTTTCTCTTTATGATTTTCTTAATAACATTTTCTTTTCCCTAGCTTTATGTAAAGATACAGAATTGAATGTTGTTACTGTTGTTTAGTCATGGCTGACTCTTTACAACCCCATGGACTCAAGTCTGCCAGGTTCCTCTGTCCATGGAATTTCCCAGGTAAGAATACTGAAGTGGATTGCCACTTCCTTCTCCAGGGGATCTTTCTGACCCAGTGATTGAACCTGTGTCTCCTGCTCTGGCAGGCAAATTCTTTACTACGGAGCCACCAGTGAAGGCCAAATTATTGATTATATAATGCATGTGTGCTAAGTCGCTTTAGTCACGTCTGACTCTGTGTGACCCCATGGACTGTAGCCCAGCAGGCTCCTCTGCCCATGGGTTTCTCCAGGCAAGAATACTGGCAAGGGTTGTCATGCCTTCCCTCCAGGGGATCTTACCAACCCAGGGATCAAACCCACGTCTCTCATGTCTCCTGCATTGGCAGGCCGGTTCTTTACCACTGGCACCACCCGGGAAGCCCATATAACACATGAAAGTGAAAGTCACTGTCGTGTCCGACTCTATATAGTCCATGGAATTCTCCAGGCCAGAATACTAGAGTGGGTAGCCATTCCGTTCTCCAGGGGATCTTCCCAAACCAGAGATTGAACCCAGGTCTTCCGCATTGCAGGCAGATTCTTTACCAGCTGAGCCACAAAGGAAGCTCATATAACACATATTACATACAAAATATGTGTTAATCAAATGTTTATCAGTAAGGTTTCTGATCAACAGTAGATTACTGACAGTTACATTTTTGTGAACTAGTCAAAAGCTATATACTGATTTTCCACTGTGCATGGGGAGCAGTGGTTAGTGCCACTAACCCCAACACTGTTCAAGGGTCAACTGTAATGTGAAGACTATCATAAGAACAAAATTCTCTTTTGCAAAGTGCAATAATCTGAGCCAATAGTCCCTAGTATAAGGTAAAGACTTCAAATATATCTTATTTTATCTTATTTATGCATAATATAAAAATATCAAAGCACAAAGAAAGGTACATCACAGGTCTCTATCAAAGTTTGCTTACCCTGAATACATGCTAAATATATACAGTTACAGATCTGTAGAAATCTGTGAGTATCATCTAAAAAATAAGTGAATGATTCCCCCCTTCACTCAAAAAACAAAACAAAACAAAAAAAAAACTTTGCAAGTACCTGCATGTGTGAGGCTGTGTGCATCCCACACCGACCTGAGCAGACATGTGGTAAAATGAGACAACTGTTTGAGAAAGTTCTGCCCCCAGATGCTGTGTCCTGTGGTTTGCTGGGCAAATGTTAGTAACCTTCCACTTACTTATTTAGACTTCAAGTGCCACAATTAAAAGTGCTTTAACTTTCAAAATGGATAGTCACAAGAAACCATCGATTAACCACTGCTGCCTTTATTGGTCTCAGTTAAAACACTAAGCTACCTAGGAAGGCATGCAAGACTAAGGACAATGAGAAGCTTCAGAATGAAAAGTTTGGGAAAGAAATAGAGTGGAGTGAGAGCTGGGCAACGGGGCCAAACGAGGCCACAGAGACTGGAAGGGCAAGGAGCACTTCCAAAAGAGAAGCAGAGGGAGCTCGTCTATGTCACAGTTTCGTCAAGGGCTGTTCCAGCCAGGGTAATTATACTTGCTTTTCTCCTTTAACAGAGTCTAAAAAACATAAAGGATCTGATCTGGCCCAGGCCTCTTTCAGGCAGCATTTTTTTTTTCTAACAGAACACAATGTAGCCACCCCCATGAAGTGAAGTAAGTCGCTCAGTCATGCCCTACTCTTTGCGACCCCATGGACTGCAGCCTCCCAGGCTCCTCCTTCCATGGGATTTTCCAGGCAAGAGTACTGGAGTGGG
>NW_011494677.1:11133730-11134781 GCF_000754665.1 Bison bison bison | reverse complement strand
TGCCATTTCCTTCTCAAAGCCACCCCCATAGAGAGTCTGAAAAGTCTCCAAAGGGGACAGTATACTCAGGGCTGCTCCATCTCTGCTTCTCCAGATTGGCCAGAGAAGTAAAGAAACGTCCTCTGAAAAATCTTTCACAGTGGATAGTACTGAGGGTTTTTACCCAACTTTATTAACTATAATTAACACATACTGTGCTTACTTCCCATTTCAGACTTTTTCTTTTTTAAAAGAAACAGTCAGGACAAGACATACAGTGAACATTTAAACCTAACATCTCTTTCCTTTAAAAAAAATTAACCAAATATATTATATTTTAAAAAACAGATACATTTTAATCTGCTTACTATGGCTCAATGAAGAATCATTGCCCTATAATTCAAATATTTAAATCGTACATTTTTTTCCCTAAGCAATCCCAGAACAACTTAGTATGAGTGGATTCAACTGATTTTCAAATATCAGAATCCAAATGTTCACACAGAGCTTTCTGGACCTTTTTTGGTAATGTTTTTAATATTTATTGTTGTTGCTTAGTTGCTAAATCGTATCCAACTCTTTTGTGACCCCATGGACTGCAGCCTGCCAGCTCCTGTGTCCATGAGATTTTCCAGGCAAGAATACTGGAATGGGTTGCCATTTCCTTCTCCAGGGGAAACTCCTAAATTTAATAGCTTCATAAAGCCATATTTTATGTAACTAAAAATTTGTATTCGAATGCTATAGTTAACTTTCAGTTCAGTTGCTCAGTCGTGCAACTCTTGGCAACCCCATGGATTGCAACACACCAGGCCTCTCTGTCCATCACCAACTCCCGGAGCTTACTCAAACTCATGTCCATTGAGTCGATGATGCCATCCAACCATCTCATCCTCTGTCGTCCCCTTCTCCTCCTGCCTTCAATCTTTCCCAGCATCAGGGTCTTTTCAAATGAGTCAGCTCTTCGAATCAAGTGGCCAAAATATTAGAGCTTCAGCTTCATCATCAGTCCTTCCAATGAATATTCAGGACTGATTTCCTTTAGGATGGACTGGTTGAATCTCCTTGCAGT
>NW_011494677.1:11130440-11133630 GCF_000754665.1 Bison bison bison | reverse complement strand
TCTCCTTGCAGTCCAAGGGACTCTCAACAGTCTTCTCCAACACCACAGTTCAAAAGCATGAATTCTTCGGTGCTCAGCTTTCTTCATAGTCCAACTCTCACATCCACATATGACTACTGGAAAAACCATAACTTTGACTAGATGGATCTTTGTTGGCAAAGTAACTTTAATGAGTATGAAATTCTCAATGCGCTTTTATTTATTCTCCTAGAACTTCCATAGTTACTCTGGAATGCCATGAAAATATGGTTTTAAAATTCAGTCTCAAAAACTTTCAAAACACCCTGAAATATTTATGTATATTTTTATGTACAGACTATATAAGCACATATAATATGTATATGTGTGTGAGCTCAATAGCTCAGTCCTGTCTGATTCTTTGTGACCCCATGGACTCTAGCCTGCCATGCTCTTCTGTCCATGGAATTTTCCAGGCAAGAATACTGGAGCAGGTCACCATTTCCTCCTCCAGAGGATTTCCCCAACCCAGAGATCAAACCCACATCTCCAGAATCTCCTGCACTGGCAGGTGGATTCTTTACCACTGAGCCAGCTGAGAAGCCTAATATGTATGTATATATGTATAATATAGGCACATATACCTATAATATGTCTATACAAAATATATTATGTGTATATATATTTCAAGCTGTTTTGAAAGTCTTTTTTTGAGATTGAGAATTTTAAAAACATATATACACATACATATATATATTTATACACACACATACTGTGGAAACAGTTGTTTGATATTGAAATAAAGGACAGTCATTGAACTATTTACACACTTGATGTATGCTTCTTTTCAAATTACCTAAGACATGGTATTTCAAACACTGAGTCTAAAGGTAATCTGAGTGAAGAGATCAAGTCATTGTGCTTAAGAAAAGCGAACAGACTGTACATCACTGTAAAATATTCAGAATCATTCAAATGACTTTCACATTCCCTTATCAATGATAAATGTTGTCTCTAAAGGAATGTTGTCTATATTTTTTTTTCTGATGACAGAATTTTCCAAGTTAGAACAAAAGTTTGAATCTAGTTATAAGAGTCTATCATTTTTAGGACAATAATGTTAGTGTTGATATCCCTTTGGCAAGTCTTGAGTATATTTCTTTTTGCTTTTTGTAATGAATGGTACAAACTTTAGGATAAATCATCTAAATAACAGCATCTATTTTTCACTTATTGACTAAGGTTTGTTGAAATAGTCACAAGGCTGAAAATTCTGTAAGAGTTATCAAATCAATATATTATAAGATTCAAGAAATGGTAAAATAATAATGTAAATCCAAAGCCAGGAAAAAAACATTATGAATTTTTTTAAGTATAATGTTAACATTATAAACTCATTAGACAACCTATAAATGGAAATACTAAATTTTGGTATTGTTTGTAGAATGCTTCTTATAGAAGTGAGATCTCTTTACAATCTTTAACTCTAGTAAAGGAGAATAGCTTGAGGTCTTTTTTTTTTTTTTTTTTTTTTTTTACTGAATCTTGAAGTTTCTACTTGGTGATTTCTCAAGTTATAAAACATTAATGAGCATTACAAGCACTATTTCACAAACTACAAATTAAAGTTCTAAAGCATTTAAAAAGGCTACATTTAAAGGCTTAAGAGCCTACATTTCTGATTACACAGAAGTTATCCCATGAGAGATTTCTAAGTAAGGGTTGGCCAAAAAGGTCACTCGGGTTTGTCCACAAGATCTTATGGACAACCTTGAATGAATTTTTTCAGTCAACCCAATAAAATAATAATGAAAACAAGGTAAAAAGTAACTGCATGATTCTAGCGTGGCCTGATGATAGCTGCTACTATGTCCTGACAGCCATGGAAAACAGTCTCCACATCTCCAAGGAAAACCAGACTTTAAGGTCTCCCAGCATTGAATTCAATGGCACCCCACTCCAGTACTCTTGCCTGGAAAATCCCATGGATGGAGGGGCCTGGTGGGCTGCAGTCCATGGGGTCACAAAGAGTCAGACACAACTGAGTGACTTCACTTTTCACTTTCATGCATTGGAGAAGGAAACGGCAACCCACTCCAGTGTTCTTGCCTGGAGAATCCCAGGGACAGGGGAGCCTGGTGGGCTGCCATCTATGGAGTCACACAGAGTCAGACACAACTGAAGCGACTTAGTAGCAGCAGCAGTATTGAATTAGATCCACTTTTTCTAAATAATTTTATAAATAATTTCTAAATAAGTTTCTAAAATAATCTTTCAGAATCAGTGAGCTATTAAAACTGGGCACATATCCCCCCAGACATTGGTAAGATTGTTTTTGGTAAAATTATATCAAATAATAAAAACAAAACTTTATTTTGCATTCTGTGTCCCTTCATGGAATTTGCAATCCAACAGAAAACATACAAAGAATATCTGAAAAACCAAGCTATAGCAGGATATAACAGAGTTATGAAACCGGGTTGTTTTCTCTCCTCACATGTTCCTCGTTTCTGACCATGCAAATGGTAAACTGAGGACTTCTTAAAGTGAGGTCTACAGCAAGGCAGAAAAACAAAGGTGGCTTTGAAATACTTTCATTTCTAGCTGTTTTCTCCAAAATCCTAAGACTTTGGGGAACTCAAATGAATTTTGATTTCCACCAAAGGCAACAGACTCAAGGAAAGGGTTTCCACAGTATAAAATAACTGTCCTAGCCTTTTGTTGATAGGGGAAGGGATGGTGAAGTAGGGGCTAAAACAAAAGGAAATAAAAAGGAAAATCAAAATGACATACAAATCAAAGCAAGAATGTCCAGAGTAAATGGTGAACAGGTTCACATCAAGAAAAGAACCATGAGAGACAGCTGTTCTTGATCAAGGACAAAGCTGTCCCACAGGACTACAGAGAGCAGAGCACACAAACTAACAACACAAACATCACACAATCAAGTTTGGCTCAGGGAACAACAACCATTATCGTCTGATATCATCTACAGAAGATTTCAATTTATTATCAGCTAACACACTGCCCAACAGCCAAGCAGGAAGGAGATGCCTGAGTCACAAATTGTATACATAGCACCTGAATCTCTTCCTGATACCATCTCTACGCACAAAGCTTTAGAATTCTTCACCTGAAGCCAATACAACTTTGTAACTCGACTGCACTTCAATTAAAAAATCTTTTTAAACCTTAAGGGTTATTTCAAGCCCAAGAAGAAACAGGTGATACA
>NW_011494677.1:11106222-11130298 GCF_000754665.1 Bison bison bison | reverse complement strand
CCCTGCTCAAAAAAAAAAAAAAAAAAAACACTACAAATCACTACAAATATTTTCCTAGGGTTTAAATATTACGTCAGGAATTTTAAGGAAAATATTAAGCAATTTAATGGTAATTCAAAGCATAATTTTTACACATTAAAACAGAATAGACTTATTATGGAACAGAACATGAAAACTAAAGTACTAAGTATTATAGCCTTTACCTTCGGATTTAAAAATATTCCCTTCGACTCTGCCCTAGAGTTTTAGCTCCCTCTCCTCTGGGAATAAAATTCTTCAGTAGGAAATGTAATAAACGCTGTTACACGATAACATGTGAAATTCACTGTGAATCTTTGGGGTACTCTTTATCTTTGGGGGTAAAAAAACTTTAAAAACGAGATTCCATTGACAAAGTATGTTACAAACGACATACTGAAAGAAGCAAATATTTATATAAACATAGGTGATTTAAACAGATATGAAGAAGCATTTCATACTTTGATGTGGAAAGTTACTCCCTTCATCCTCATTTAGGTAAAAAGGATTTGGGTTGTTTTTTTTCCGACTCACCAGCTCTACGCAGCCGCATCCTTCACCCCTTGCGGCCTCTCAGGGTTTCTTGGTTTTTTCAGAGAAGAGGAGCTGGAGATGATTCCCATCGCTTCCTCGTGGACGCAATGGGTGCGATGATGGTAGACGATGGTGCCCTTGCTAGGAGCAGGCCCCAGGCCAGGTTCAGGCTCCGCCAGGGCCAGCACCGACGCTGGGGTGGCAGCCTCGCAGCACCCAGCCGGGGCCAGCGTCCGGGGCTCGTCCCCACGGGCGGCGCCAGCCTGCTCGAGCTGGTCCACCTGCGCCAGCTCGGGCCGCGCCTCGCCGAGCCTGCGCACCAACCCCTCCTCCGGGCTCAGGTCCACACCCAGCACTGGTTCCAGGCCTTGATAGTCTGTTCCATAGACCCTAGCAGCTCCATCTGCTAAGGTAGTCATGCCTGTAGTCTCAGAACAACCGGCTTCTTGGCCCCTTTTTTGTGAGGTGACTGCGTCAGGAGGACGTTGCTAGGCAGCCCGGCCAGCAGCCGTCAGAAGCTCCTGCGCTCCCCACTACGCTGCTTCTGCTGGGACTAGATCTGGAGCAGCTTATATAGTGGGTACTCTTCCGCCGTCACGTGCTTACTGGCAACTTACAGCAATGCTTCAGTTGTTCCTTCCACCGTCGCCAGTGCCAAGCATCGAACACTGGTACCCCGAGGTCTGTGCGTTGTCCAGATCTCGGCCTGGACGTTGGCCAGCTCTGCTCAGACGCGGTAATACCACTCCTTCAAGTCCTCCACAGGTGGCTCCGTCAACTGCTGGCGATCATCCCAGGCATGGCGAATGACAAAAGGGAGACCAAAGCAGCGGCTGAGGTCAAAGAGGTGGCCAGTTTCTGCCTCTGTTTGAATGTCTTGGTGAAGCCAGAGCTGGTACTCCTGCTCTGAATGCACGGGCACCAACAGTCTTATCGAACGTGGGCAAGGGGACAGCCTTGCCCTCCTCAGCTGCCTGTCGCCAGTGGAAGAACAGGCTCCATCCTTGCATGCTGGGTTGGTGGATGGCATCCACTTCCAGGGCCACGTCTTCTTGGAGCCCAACTTGGCCCTCACGGTGCGGTGGCCTTGCCCGTGTCACTGGATAGCAGTGAGTCTACATCCTTCTTGTCAGACTAGAGCAGCGGTAGACTTCCGGGTGCACATCCGCAGACTTCTGGAAGGCCAGGACTTCGTAGGACTTCTTGGACTTTTTCGTGTCTGGCTTGATAATCTGCTTCTTACTGATGGTCCCAGAAACCCTGTGCCTCTCTCATCCCCAAGTTCTAGAATCTCCTACACATTTGTGCCCACAGCCATGGCGCCGGGAGATGAATGCCTGGATTTCCAAGCTGTAGCCAGGTGGCTCCTCTATAGCCGCAAAACCGTGGACCTTTTTTTCTTTTTTTTTTTGTGGGGAGGAGGAGAAAGGGATGCAACAACTTTATTGAAATAAAATCTAATGAGAACTTAAAAGGAAGCGCTTAGACACCTCCTTTCACGCTCAGGACCAAGTGGCTAAGAATGGATTCTTTCAGGATGTTGTGGTCACAGAGGGCATGCCCATCTTCCAGCTTTTTCCGGGTTCTTGTACGGTGTCTGTATCAGCCAATGTCGGCTCGCAGGCAGTAACCAAACCAGTCGTTTGAATTGGAAAATTTGAATATGAAGAATTATCCATTCATCAGAGGGAATTTACTAATAAAAAGGATAGAGAGAATCTAAAGAACACAGAAAAAGCAGGTGTAAGTGGCAGCCACTCCTGCTAGGACTAAAACAGTTTTCAAGGAAGAGCATCCTGGGAGAAAGTCCCCCAGACTGAAGCTCAGAACCAGCTGGAGAAGGTGCAGCTGCCTCCCACTGCAGGGAGAGAATTTCCCTGAGGTGTTGAGTACCAGGCCTGGCCAGCCAGAAACTAGCTGCTCTAAGGGAATTCCAGCAGCACCACTAGGAAGCCTCCAGCTGAAGACAATGAAGAGCAGGTCGCTGAAACTTGCTGGGAAGCCCCCTCTAAGCCCCCTCACTAGAAAGCTGCATCCAGAGTGCTGATAAAAGTGCTGGCTTTTCTAAGAAGCCACCCACAGGGGGCACACTTTTGAGTGACCCCTCAAGAGAAGGGCACTTCAGCTGCATATCCCTGGAGCAAAAGGGGAAAACCACTGGGTTCAGGAAGAAGAGTGTCCTTTCTCCTGTGGGGCCATTGTAGAGCCTTCTACCATAATGCTAAACACTATCCCAAGTGTTAAGTGATGACAAGGTCCAGCTCTGATAGTACAAAACAGGACAAAGGACGGTTTAGGGGCTGAGGCTCTACTTTGAAAACAGACTCATTGTCCTTCCAGACAACTCCAACTATAATCCTTTAGCCATTAAGGAAGACCAGCATCCACTGCAAAATTCTGCATATCCATCTCTCACCTATACATAAACATTTTGGGGTCTGTGTCGGGGGTTGGATTAATATCAAGAAACATTTGCTTCTGGCCGTTTCATTTCTTAGATGAAGCTGCAAATCAATAAGTAACAGTAGGTAATATAAGAGCATTAAGAAAAACATTAAAAAGGTAAAAGAATGACTGCAAGCTCTTTTTCTAAGATACTAGGACACTGTTTGATGGGGAAATCAGTCCTGAATATTCATTGGAAGGACTGATGCTGAAGATGAAACTCCAATCCTTTGGCCACCTGATGCAAAGAACTAACTCACTAGAAAAGACCCTGATGCTGGGAAATATTGAAGGCGGAAGGAGAAGGGGACAACAGCAGATGAGATAGTTGGATAGCATCACTGATTCGATGGACATGAGTTTGAGTAAGCTCCCGGAGTTAGTGATGGACAGGGAAGCCTGGTGTACTGCAGTCCCATGGGGTTGCAAAGGGTTAGACACGACTGAGAGACTGAACTGAACTGATTATCTGTGCATGCATGCTAAGTTCCTTCAGTTGTCCAACTCGTTGTGACCCTATGGACTGTAGCCCACCATGCTCCTCTGTCCTTGGGATTCTCTAGACAAGAATAATGGAGTGGGTTGCCATGCCCTTCTCCAGGGGATCTCCCCAACCCAGTGATCAAACCCATGTCTCTTAGTCACCTGCATTGGCAGGCGGGTTCTTTACCACTAGCACCACCAGGGAAGCCCCTTATTAACCTGTATAGGTCATTGTATTGGTTTGGTACAATTAGATATCTATCTAAATACATATGTAGATGGATAGATAGATATAGATATATAAAATGATTGGATTGTTTCCTTTATCTACATTTAATTTTTTATTGATAGAGTTAGATTATATCTGGCACAAAGCTTTTGTTTTCTGCCTAATATATTTTTTATTCCTCTGTTCCTCCTTTACATTAAGTATTTTTGCACTAAGTAAATTTTTAAATGTAACGTAATTTATTTAATATATTTTCACTTTTTTTAAGAAACAATTTTCTTAGTTGCTCTGGGGATTTTTGTATATATTTTATTAGAATATACTCTAGATTTATATTGGAATGATTCCATTGAGATATAAAAAGATTAATTCTGAAGAGCTTGGGTTTTTGTGGTATTATTCTTATTTGCACTGCATCTATATATCATGCCAATCCAACAATAAATTGTTCTAATTATTACTTGTATTGTAGTTTTTTTAAGGAGCTGAGAAAAGAAATGAGAGCAGGTATAGATTTATAATACTTATCGTATACATATTTATATCTTCTCATGTACCTTTTCTGGTTCTCTACACTTGTCCCTGTAGCTTTGAATGACCACCTGGTATCATTTCCTTAGCCCAGTACAGCTTTGTTCCCACCCGCCTCCTTTGTTATGTTGGCAAATAACATTTCTATATGTTCTTGACCAAACAGTACAATTATATACAATTATACTGCTTTATACAAGTTATTTTGTAGTCCTTTAAGAGAAGAGAAAATAATCACTTTACCACTTTCATATTTCTCCAAAATTCAGGGATGAAATCATTTTTTGTATAAATCTTGAACTTTGAATGACTTAGGAGTTGGGAATTCATAACTAGAATTAAGCAGGACTAACTTGAGAGATGAAGATTCAAAAGAAAATGTGCAACTGTCTCCTTTGATTGCCCTCAAAGCATTAAGGAAATTACAATTTGAATGTGTTAAGGAGTTCTGCTCAATTACTATTTTCCAGTCTTTTTTTAAAAGTCCTATATGTGGAAAGTATATTCCAGAAGAGCTATTTAAAATTATAAAAGATGATACTGTTAAAGTGCCGCACTCAATATGTCAGCAAATTTGGAAAACTCAGCAGTGGACATAGGACTGGAAAAGGTCCGTTTTCATTCCCATCTCAAAGAAGGGCAATGCCAAAGAATGTTCAAACTACCAAGCAATTGCACTCATTTCACATGCTAACGAGGCTTCCCAGGTGGCCCAAGTAGTGAAGAACCCTACTGCAATGCAAGAGACATAAGAAACTCAGGTTCGATCCCTGACTTGGGAGGATCCCCTGGAAAAGGACATGGCAATCCAATTCAGTATTCTTGCCTGGAAAATCTTATAGACAGAGGTGCCTAGCAGGCTACAGCCCATTGTGTCGCAAAGAGTCAAACACGACTGAAGCAGCTTCACACACACACACATACACACACACGCTAGCAAGGTTATACTCAAAATCCTTCAAGCTAGACTTCAGCAGTACGTGAACTAAGAACTTCCAGATGTACAAGCTGGATCTAGAAAAGGCAGAGGAACCAGAGATCAAATTGCCAGCAATCACTGGATCATGGAGAAAGCAAGGCAATTCCAGAAAAATATCTACTTCTGCTTCATTGACTATGCTAAAGCCTTTGACTGTGTGGATCACAACAAACTGGAAAATTCTTAGAGAGACAGGAATACCTGACCACCTTCCTGTTTCCTGAGAAAACTATATGCAGGTCAAGAGGTACCAGTTAGAATGAGACATGGAACAACAGACTGGTTCCAAATTGGGAAAGGAGTACGTCAAAGCTGTATATCGTCATCTTGCTTATTTAACTTCTATGCAGAGAACATCATATGAACTCCCAGGCTGGATGAATCACAGCTAGAATCAGATTGCCAAGAGAAATATAATCAACCTCAGATATGCAGATTATACCAATGTAATGGCAGAAAGCAGAGAGCAACTAAAGAGCCTCTTGATGAAGGTAAAAGAGGAAGTGAAAAAGCTGGCTTAAAAACTCAGCTTTCAAATAACTAAGATCATGGTATCCAGTTCTATCACTTCATGGCAAATAGAAGGGGAAACAATGGAAACAGTGACAGATTTTCTTTTCTTGGGCTCCAAAATCACTGCAGATGGTAGACATGAATGTGAGCAAACTCCAGTACATAGTGGAGGACAAAGAAGCCTGGCTTGCTGCAGTTGGGTCACAACAAGTCAGACATGACTTAGCAACTGAACAACAATATGTGGGAGGTCCAATGACTGAAACATAATTAAAAGCCTAAATTGATGACTTAACGATGTTGAAAAAGAAGCATTAGGCCTTGATGCTACAGTGCAGCATAAAAAGATTTTAGACCCATTTATCTGGGTAATTTAACAGCAGATTTCTCCGACGATGAAGGGAGTGAAATAAATGACCTGTTGCTGTATTATCCAGCCACGCATTTATGATTTCAGTAGTTACAAACATTATTACTCCATCTTCTCAATTTTATTCTTTTTTTTTTTTTTTTACTGATCTGTAAAATTCAGGTATTATGCATGAATAACACTTTCATGGATGGTAAAAGAGGTCTTATCTGAAATAAGCACCCCTTCTCATTTTACAACCATGATATCAAAAGAGACTTACACTCTGACCTTACATTTGAAAGACTGTTGTATGTAATGTGATAAAAAGTCATGGAAGGATTTAGCAGACTTGTAGGTTCAAGCACCTGAGTTCAGGGGTAAAGATGCAAAAGTAAAAATAGTAAGAAAAATAAAACCTGCTAAAGTCGAATGACTCTTTCCCTCTGGCAAAATCACTGCCTCCCAGAAATAAAATGTAACATCCCAATTCTTTCAAGGGAGACCCTCTGATTTTTCTCTCACCATCGCCCTGGGGCCATATCCAAAGCCATCTTCCTCTTAACTAGATAGCAAGGTTACAGTGAACCTAGAGGAGAAGCTGATACATAAATGGGAATGCGTCTACGTTAGAAAACACTGGTGAGGAAGACCACAAAAGAAAACCTAAAAAGACAAAGAAGTAAATGTGGTATAATCTAGAAAGACAAGAAAGAACAACCTAAATTTAGTATATCAGAAAAAATAAAATGAGTTTCCTTCTCTTTTGACGCTTTCTAACCTAAAGCTGGAAGAAATCTGAGGGCTTATCTAATCTGGCTTCCTGGTTTTTCAGATAAACAAATTGTAGCCTAGAAAGGTCCAGCTCCAGATACACTCTTTGAGATTCTTATGAACATATAGTTTTAGAAAAAGTAATAACTGTTAAAAAAAAAAAAAAACTTTAAAGGGAGAACACAAATGTTTAAAAGTATACTTAAAATGAAGCTAAATTTAAATATGTATTACTTTGTAGATCTATCCCAATATACTAAAAGAGAAAAGTGAAGTGCCACCTTTACAATTTTTATGGTGATTTATAGTTTAGAAAAGATATTACTCTAGGTCTTCCCTGATAGCTCAATTGGTAAAGAACCTGCCTGCAATGCAGGAGACCCAGGTTTGATCCATGGGTCAGGAAGATCTCCTGGAGAAGGGAATGCTACCCATTCCAGTACACTTGCCTGGAAAATTCCATGAACACAGGAGCCTGGAGGCCTATAATCCATGGGATTACGGAGTGTTAGACTGAGCGATTAACACTTTCACTTTCACTTACTTTGGGAAAGGACTAATTGATAAATGTAAAAATATCGCATTTTATATTTGATATGGCTTGCATTGTTATTACAAGAAAATATCCACTAAAAAAGCTGGATTCATTTTTAATAAGTTTTTTAAACAGGCAAATGATAAATATTTATGGCTGACAGCTAATATTGAAGAGGCCAGTGAAGAACTGGAAGATTTAACAATTTAAACATCTTAAAGGAATACCTACTAACATGGATAAATCTATGAAGATTATTCAACTTAAATAAAGGAAAGTGAAGTGAAGTGAAGTGAAGTCGCTCAGTCATGTCCAACTCTGTGACCCCATGGACTGTAGCCTACCAGGCTCCTCTATCCATGGGATTTTCCAGGCAAGAATACTGGAGTGGGTTGCCATTTTCTTCTCCAGGAAATCTTCCTGACCAGGGATTGGACCCAGGTCTCCTGCATTGTAGGCAGACGCTTAACCATCTGAGCCACCAGGGAAGTCCAAAGCTGCCTTCAATTTTATAAAGCATTTGTGAAAAATTAACAAACATAAATCTCGAAAAACACCAGAAGGGGGAGCTCACACATGCTGTGACAACAGCAGAGCCCAATGAGGAAAAGAAAGGTTCCTTTCCTTTCCATTCTTGACGAGGATTCAACCAATGAAAAGCCATGCACTCTGTTCATGGTAGCTCCCCCAACCCCGCAACTTCCTTTTCTTCTATATAAAAGCAATTTGATCTCTGATTCCTCTGCCTTTTCGAAAACTGGCTTGAACATCTGGAATTTCACGGTTCACGAAACCTGTTGCTGCTGCTGCTGCTAAGTCGCTTCAGTCGTGTCTGACTCTGTGCGACCCCATAGACGGCAGCCCACCAGGCTCCCCCATCCCTGGGATTCTCCAGGCAAGAACACTGATGATCATCAAAAAGCAAGAGAGTTCCAGAAAAATATCTATTTCTGCTTTATTGACTACACCAAAGCTTTTGATTGTGTGGATCATAATAAACTGTGGAAAATTCTTCAAGAGTTGGAAATACCAGACCACCTGACCTGCCTCTTGAGAAATCTGTATGCAGGTTGTGAAGCAACAGTTAGAACTGGACATGGGACAACAGACTGGTTCCAAATTGGGAAAGGAGTACGTCAAGGCTGTATATTGTCACCCTGCTTATTTAACTTATATGCAGAGTACATCACGAGAAAAGCTGGGCTGAATGAAGCACAAGATTGCCAGAAGAAATATCATTAACTTCAGATATGCAGATAACACCACCCTTTTGGCAAAAAGCGAAGAAAAACTAAACAGACTCTTGATGAAAGTGAAAGAGGAGAGTGAGAAAGTTGGCTTAAAACTCAACATTCAGAAAACTAAAATCATAGCATCTGGCCCCATCACTTCATGGCAAATAGATAGAGAAACAATGGAAACAGAGACTTTATTTTCTTGGGTTCCAAAATCACTGCCAACGGTGACTGCAGCCAGGAAATTTAAAGATACTTGCCTTGGAAGAAAAGTTATGATCAACCTAGACTGCATATTAAAAAGCAGAGCTATAACTTTGCCAACAAAGGTCTGTCTAGTTAAAGCCATGGTTTTCCCAGTAGTCATGTATGAATGTGAGAGTTGGACTATAGAAAAAGCTGAGCACTGAAAAACTGATGCCTTTGAACTGTGGTGTTGGAGAAGACTCTTGAGAGTCCCTTGGACTATAAGGAGATACATCCAGTCCATCCTAAAGGAAATCAGTCCTGAATATTCATTGGAAGGACTGATACTGAAGCTGAAATTCCAATACTATGGTCACCTAATGTGAAGAGCTGACTCATTTGGAAAAAAACCCTGATGCTGGCAAGATTGAAGGCAGGAGGAGAGGGGGATGACAGAGGATGAGATGGTAGATGCCATCACCGACTCAATGGATGTGAGTTTGAGTAGGCTCCAGGAGTTGGTGACGGACAGGGAAGCCTGGCGTGCTGCAGTCCATGGGGTTGCAAAGAGTCGGACACGACTGAGGGACTTTATTGAACTGGACTGGACTATAGTCCACCAGGCTCCTCTGTCCTCTGGAAATAGGATTTCCCAGGTAATAACGGGAGAAGGCAATGGCACCCCACTCCAGTACTGTTGCCCGGAAAAGCCCATGGATGGAGGAGCCTGGTAGGCTGCAGTCCATGGGGTCGCTAAGAGTTAGACACGACTGAGTGACTTCCCTTTCACTTTTCACTTTCATGCATTGGAGAAGGAAATGGCAACCCACTCCAGTGTTCTTGCCTGGAGAATTCCAGGGACGGGGGAGCCTGGTGGGCTGCCGCCTATGAGGTCGCACAGAGTCGGACACGACTGAAGCGACTTGGCAGCAGGTAATAACACTGGAGTGAGTTGCCATTTACTTCTCAAGCAGAATTCCTGACCCAGGGTTCAAACCTGGGTCTTCTACATTGCAGGTGGATTATTTACTGCTGAACCAATAATTCAAACATATTGCAAAATGGTGGTAAATAGAATATTATAAATTGTGTTGGCTTTTTAAAAAGTGCTTTCCAAGGATAGCAATCAGCTGTAACAAGAAGAAAATTTAAATTCATCTTTAGAGTTTGACTGCCACCTACAGGGTTATTTTTAGCCTTGTTTTCTTTTATTTCCTATGATCAATGTGATTAAAACTTTAAAAATTTGATAAAATTTTTAGGAAAAAATAAACTTGTGAATAAAGTTGTTTATTCCACTGACAAACTGCTTCAAAGAAAATTTAAATGATCCCCCTTAAAGCTCTATATATAACTTATTGTACATGAATTTCATTTCTTGTTGAGATTTAGACTAATCATTCTCTTTTTCATGATAAAATACTTAAAAGTGTATTTTCAGGCCATGATATAAAACCACACATAAAGTGACCCTAATTTAGTACAATATATTCTTCTAAACAGTGGAAATCTTAATCTTAAGGACATTGCTAAATGTTTTAACCAAAGTGGATTGAGAGGCAGTGGATGAAACAGATACAGCCCGCCAGGCTCCTCTGTCCATGGAAATTCTCCAGGCAAGAATACTAAAGTGAGTTGCCATGCCCTCCTCTGAGGGTTCGTCCCAAGCCAGGAATCAAACCCAGACCTCCCACGTTGCAGGCAGATTCTTTACCATCTGAGCCACCATGGAAGCCCCATAACTGTGCAAGATAAACAGCAAATAATTTGAAGGGGAATGAGAAGAAACTATTTCCTTGGAAATGTAGCAATGTTACTATGACCTGAAGCCTAATATAAACTTCTAACAAATCAAGTCTACTAAGGGTACTATAATATATTTGTCAAGGTGCAAACTGAGGTTCTGTGCAAACCACCAAAACATCAAACATCCTTCCATCCTGCCTAACATGAGTCACTGCCATGTCTTTACCAGCTACAACTCTATACTCTGGCTTACTGGAGTCATCCTTTCTTCCAGATAAGGTTTATTAAGACACCCAGTTCCCTGACAGCATCCAGTTCAGAGCTAGGCTTCCCTTTGTTAGACTGTCACCCAAATCACCTAACACAAACCCAAATTCTATTATATATTTTTCTAACATCCTCTATTGGAATGACCCCCACTATTCTTCATGGTGTGTGTTTCCCTTTCTGCCACTGCATAATAAAGCCAAAGCTGATTCCCGATCATGGAGGCATTTTTTCAATAAATCACATAACCTGATTTTTAAAAATTAATTTTTTTAAAAATTTCAGATTTCCCTCTCTTTTTCTCCAGTATTTTTACTCATGCACATTTTTAATGATTACACTATAACTGTTCATTGGATTGGGCTTCCCAGGAGGTGCTAGGGGTAAGGAACCCAATGCAGGAGACATGAGACACACAGGTTTGATCCCTGGGTTGGGAAGATCCCCTGGAGGAGGGCATGGCAACCTAGATTAATTTTTCACTTGGTAAATGTTGCAAAAATAACCAAAATGATTCACCTGTCTGAATACAGGCTCCTGTGCAATGTGATTTTTTAGGTCCTCACACCAAGGGTTAGGGTTTATTAAATGTCTGCTGGCCTTGTGACTTGCTTCAATCACTAGAATATTTCGAAGTGCTGCTGCCAGTCATGAGCTTAGCCCCCAGGGACATGCACTTTTGTCTTCTTGCTCTTGAGCCCTCCACTGTTATGTGACCAGTGTTGGCCCAGTGATTAATCAAAACCGGGAGGAAGAAAAACAAGCTAGGTAGCCAGCACCCAGTCAGACTGGCAGCTGACTGCAAACATGTGAATGAGCCCAACAGAGATCAGAAGCACCCAGACTCAGTGACCTCAACCCCAAATTCCAACTCTCAGACCTATGAAATAAAGGGTTGTTTTTAACCCGCTAAATTTTTTGGTGACATATTATCTAAGAGAGGTGATTTTATATAGTTGGCAGCAGTTGGTTTCTATTTGCTAAATTTATCATTTCACTTTTATGATATTCACAATTTATCTGCTTAGTAGCGTATTGTTCATTAGTTCAAATAGAGGCAACAACAAATACTGAAGAAATAGTGCAATTCACGTTGCATGTTTATTAGCCTGTGTGGTATTAAATAGTCAAAGTGGAAAGTTAAAATTAGGATTAACTATGGAACTGTGGTGTTGGAGAAGACTCTTGAGAGTCCCTTGGACTGCAAGGAGATCCAACCAGTCCATTCTAAAGGAGATCAGCCCTGGGATTTCTTTGGAAGGAATGATGCTAAAGCTGAAACTCCAGTACTTTGGCCACCTCATGCAAAGAGCTGACTCATTGGAAAAGACTCTGATGCTGGGAGGGATTGGGGGCAAGAGGAGAAGGGGACGACAGAGGATGAGATGGCTGGATGGCATCACTGACTCGATGGACATGAGTCTGAGTGAACTCCGGGAGTTGGTGATGGACAGGGAGGCCTGGCGTGCTGCGATTCACGGGGTCGCAAAGAGTTGGACATGACTGAGCGACTGATCTGATCTGATGGAAATTATTTGGTTTGTAGAGAAAATAGATATTTCACATAAGTAGCCACTTGCAGTGGTAAAGAATCCACCTGCAAATGCAGGAGAAATGGGTTTGATCTCTTGTCCAGGAAGATCCCCTGGAGGATAGCATGGCAACCCACTCCAGTATTCTTGCCTGGAGAATCCCATGGACAGAGGAGCCTGGTGTGCTACACTCCATGGGACCACAAAGAGACATGGTATAGCAAGTGAATAACAAGAGCAAGCCACTTGCAGTGGTTTACTCATTTGATTGCTTAGAATAACCTATTACAGATGTTTCCTTTAGATGAATGTATTGTTCACCTATATTGTTTTTTTGTTATTTGACTTTGACTTGCAAATAAAAATGGATGGGTTATAAATAGTAATGAGCAAAATGGTGCATTAGTAACATAGTGGCACTACTTTTAACCTCAAAGTCATAGTTAACCTGGAATTATCAAGCTTCATTTAAAAAAATGTCTGTACCTATGAAACATAACATTATGACGCTGAGAACAACTCCTACTGGTTTTTGCAACCCGCTGTGAAACCCAGAAACAGTGCAAAGCATGATCCAGAAACAGTGCAAAGCATGATGCAGAAACAGTAATTATTCCCTGCTCTAATGCTGAGTGGGTGGCAATGATGCAAAATGGGATATTACAAAGCCTAGTGAATCTAACAGAGAAGGCAATGACACCCCACTCCAGTACTCTTGCCTGGAAAATACCATGGACAGAGGAGCATGGTAGGCTGCAGTCCATGGGGTCGCTGAGGGTCGGACATGACTAAGCGACTTCACTTTCACTTTTCACTTTCATGCATTGGAGAAGGAAATGGCAACCCACTCCAGTGTTCTTGCCTGGAGAATCCCAGGGACCGGGGAGCCTGGTGGGCTGCCGTCTATGGAGTCGCACAGAATCGGCCACGTCTGAAGTGACTTAACAGCAGCAGCAGTAGCAGTGAATCTAAACGCTTAAATTTATCTAAAGAATATAATTACTGAGTTCAAAGCCAATGATTCATTGAAATCTGTTCTTTCTGTATCAGATGAACAAAAATGATGTAGTTGTTTTAGGAACACAAGTTTGTCTATTTGAGGGAATCAAATATTCCACTCTACCTTGACTTCCTCTCTCTTCCTCAAACATAAAACATCTCATCTGCTATCCTCATTCTCAAATGATGGCCTTACTACCTATTGAGGCTCGAAGACACCTTCCACTTCCAGGAGGTCTCACTATGACATCTTATCTCCACTGAGCCTGTGCCCAGTGCTTTGCCTTTTTCTGTTACTATGAATGAATTCCTAGTCAAAGCCAACTCCTCTAATTTCCCCTATATTTCTGTGTTCCTTCTGCAAACTTCCTCAACCTCTTCCTCAATATCCAGAGCTAATTCTAAGTCTTTTATAAAGATAGACAATCAGCTCCCACCTTCTTTGTAACAATTACCGTCTCTCTGCTAGATCGTACCTGTTATCTTGCTTTATTCTCTCCCATTTTTGCATTAAATAGTATTTCCCTTGACTCCACGGACTGCTCCTGCTATACCCCTGTCATTTTTTCTTGTTTTATAGAAAAAAAATCTCTTCCAAATTATGACCTGGAATTAATTTTTCTCCGTTCATATTTACAGAATTCACTCCAATAAAACTTCTGTTGATCCCATCCCACTGAAACAAGATTGAGCAAGATCTCCAGTGACCATTATGTAACCAAAGCAGCTGTATTAATCTCAGTCTTCATTTTATTTAGCTACAGCAAGATCTAACCCAGCTGAATACACCCAGCTGAAAAACGAAACAAAACACTTTTTCCCACTTGGTTTACATGGCATTGCTCCTGTTTCTTTCCATATCTCAGTAGTCACCTTCTCTGTCTCCTTTGCTGTTTCCACATCAACTCATCAACCTCTGAATATTTAAATGTCCCAGGTCTTAGTTCTAGGATAATTTTTCAATGTAAATCACTTTTTATGTGATCTTACTTATTTTCGTGGCTTTAAATTCTAGCAGTATGCTAACATCTCCCATATTTTTTTTCAATCCATATTTCTCACCTTTGAATGATAATCGAATATTTGATTAATCTATTATACAACACACATGCACATTCTACTTAGTTTTTAAAAGTATGAAATATTTTGTGACTTAAAATATCATCAGTGAGCTCTGATCTGTGACATGATGGAGTAAGCGGTCAACAAATCCTTTCCCCAAGAAAGCAAATATAAAGTTGACTGGAAGTGTCCAAAACAAACATTTCAGCATTCAAGAAACAAACTTTCCCCCAGAAGAAGCACTTATTCTTAAAGACTGTGGAGGTTCCCACAAGAATGACCGGCCTGTGGAGTTCTTACCTATGGTTCCCAAACCCCTCACCCCACAAACTCTGTCAGGGCCGAGGATTTAACCAGAACAGGGCAGGTTATGGAAACCAACAGCTTCGCTACCTTTGCAGAGAGACCTTACTTAACTTAGAATGTTACCTGTTAAAGTGGCAGTCTCAGAAACAAGAGGACAGGAAGGCCCAATGGCTGGGCTAGCCCAAGGCAGCATCAAGTTTGGGACAAGCCTGTTAACAGAGATTTCCTTGAGGTGAGACAGCCATGTGGGGTTTTCTCTGAAAAAAGCTGGTAGAGCAGAGAGAATTTTAGTCATTCTTCAATTCTTTTTTCATCCCTATCTCCCGTCTGAAGCAAAAGTTTTGATGTCTGACCAGTTAAATCATAGAAAGTGAAAGTGTTAATCGTTCAGTCATGTTTGACTCTCCGAAGCTCCATGGACTGCTCATCTGTCCGTGGAATTTTCTAGGCAAGAATACTGGAGAGGGTTGCCATTCCTTTCTCCAGAGGATCAAACCCAGGTCTTCTGTATTGCAGGCAGATGCTTTACCATCTGAGTCACCAGGGAAGCCCTCAGTTAAATCATAAATGCTAACTAAATGCTAACTCAGAAGATACGAGCGATACATCTTAATACAGGGGAAATAATGTAAAGATGGATGTGTTGTGTCAATGTCTGAGAACGTTGAGTGGACACCCTGAAAGTTCTGTAATCAGTATATCCATATGGAAAGTGAGAAAACATATATATCCAATCATGTAAAAAGTAATTCCAGATGAACTGTAGCTCTCAGTGAAAGTCAGAGTCACTCAATCGTGTTCGACTCTTTGTGACCCCATAGACGGTAGCCTGCCAGGCTTCTCTGTCTATGGAATTATGCAAGCAAGAATACTGGAGTGGGTAGCCCTTCCCTTCTCCAAGAGATCTTCCCAACCCAGGGATCGAACCCAGGTCTCCTGCATTGCAAGCGCATTCTTTACCATCGGAGCCACCAGGGAAGCCCGTAGCTCTCAGTAAGAAAAGCAAAAAATTAAGTTTCCAGAAGATAATAAAGCAACGTATCTTTATATCTATAGGGGAAGATTTTTTTAAACCATATACAAAAAAAACACATCAACCTTAAAGGAAAACATTAAGAACACAAACCAGTTTAAAATTCAAATGTCTGTTCATCAAAATATATCATGCAAAGTACCATATGTAACACTTCTAAGTCAAGAAAAACCTCATATCCAGAATGTTATAACTCATGAATCAATAAGAAAATGTACAGCCAACACACTGGAAAAATGGGGCAAGAATTACGAAGAAAAGACTAACAATTGAATATGTGTTCAAACTTCACTAGTCATCAGTGAAGTTTCCATTAAAACTTCAATGAGATATTACTACTTATGCGGCAGAGGGGCTAAAACTTGAGAGAATGGCACCACCAATTGCTACTAACATGGGGCAAAAGGAACTCAGTACTATTCATAGGAGAGTACATGGTGCAACTATTTGGGAACAATTTTTATTCACTACTGATTTGAAGAAACATGTAACAAAAGACCCCACAGTCTACTCTTAGGTATCTCAGCAACAGAAGTATACACATCTGCATTTACATCTTTATCTCTGTATCTATCTATCCATTTATTGATCATCTATTATAGACAGATAGTATATACATTGTTGTTAAGTCGCTCCGTCATGTACGACTCTTTGCATACAGATTAATGTATATAAATAATGATTCTAGTTAATTATATTTCCAAAATCGGGAAAAACCTAAACTACTATATTAAAGCTAAGATTGGCCACATTTGGGTTTCATATTTGGGAGGGACAATCAGAGCTGCTTCTGGAGTGCTGTCTACACATTTGATTTTGACCTGGGCAGTGGTTATACGAATGATCATTTTACAAGAATTTATTGAGCTGTACATTTATGTTTCATGTATATACTGATATTCTTCACATTTTGTTTAAAATTTTACAACTCTGTTTTTTTAAAATACATATGGATCTTCCTATTCCAGAATAAAGAGGAACTTTTGTAACCTGAACAAGCAGATTTCAGGCTCACAAAATATAGACATTCCTTCAGTGCCTGATGTGGAATATAGGATCCCATGCCACCTCACAAAACAGAACCCTATCAACTGAATTTCATTTATCCAAAACTAAGAATAAGTGGGACTCATTAACAAAACAGAGAAAAAGAATCCCATGCTGATTGAAGGTTGTCTAAGCCCTTCCTTACCCCTCTATCTTCTCCATAGAAATTTGTTGAATTCTATGAAGCCTGTTAAATAAAAAACAAATGAAGGATATAAAAAGAGTTCAAACTCACTGTGGCATTGTTTAGGGAAATTTTTATTTGGAAAATTATTTTTTACTTGTATTGTTTGATAGAAATCCTGCTCGTAAAAAAAAAAAAAAATTAGGTCTTAGACAAAGTGAAACTTCCTTGAGAAAATGTAAATTAATATTTTATTTTTATTTGAGAAAAATACAAATTAACATTAGCGGCTAAATTATTTTCATGTCAGAACATGATGCTGATAAGCAGCATACAAGACATGAGAGATTGTATTTTTTTCAAACTTTAAACTTTGTATTTTGTATTGGGATATAGTCAATCAACAATGTTGTGGTAGTTTCAGGCGAGAAGAGAATAGACTCAGCCATATGTATACATGAATCCATTCTCCCTCAAACCCGCCTCCCATCCAGGCAGCCACATAACATTGATCAGAGTCCCATGCACTACACAGTCGGTCCTTTTTGGTTATCCGTTTTAAATATAGCAGTGGGTACATGACCTTCCCAAACTCCCTAACTATCCCTTCCCCCCAGCAACCATAAATTCATTTCCTAAGTCTATGAGTCTCTGTTTTGTAAGCAAGTTCATTTGTATCATTACTTTTTCTATTCCACATATAAGGGATGTCATGCAGTATTTCTCCTTTTCTGTCTGACTTAATTCACTCACCGGACAGATTGTATTTAGCAGATGAAGCCAAGTCCTCCAAAGTACCATGCCTCTCAAGCTACTTGTAAGGTGAATTGAGAGCTACCAGGCTTCCAGAAAAGCAATTGGATGCATTGGGACCTATACTCATCTCTGAAATAAGACCAAAGATGGAATTCTGTTCTGAGCAAAATAAATCAGTCTCTTTATTTTTCATACCCTGTGAGTAATGGTAAAATGTACAGTGAAACAAATGATGAAAACCTTCCTAGGTTATTAAACTGCTTATACTGCCCTTGAAACATGGCACCCAAGGTCAGGTATTGCTGTTGACTGAAAGTTAAAGTCTGGGCTTTGAATTCAGAACCTAATAGAGCATTAAGAATTAACCAGGTACGTGGAGAGCCTGCCCGTCTGTGAGTGTGTGCCAAGGCTCTTATTGGAAGAAATTAAGACCCTGTCTGTAGGAAGCAGTCAAACCAAAATGAATCCAAATGGGCTGCCTGGACTCGCCCAGCATTGCAAAGAAGCAGAATTCATTGTACTTTCCTTGCAGGCCCCACCTAAAGCAGTAAATCAAAGAAGAGATTCCATGACCTTTCTTTTTTGTCCATAAAATGCAGTTTGCTCGAGTATAAGAACTGCATAAAACATGAAGAGAAATCTATTTCAATTAAAGAAAACCCTGAGGCAGAGGAAAGGGATCCTTGTTCTGGCTGGTAGTCCCTGCTCTGAGTTATTATCATGTCAGCCACTCAGCATGCGAACCCCGTCTCTAATTTAGAAGTAGAATTCTCTACCAGCTGCCTCTCTGGAAAGAAAGGATGTGTGGTTGGGAATAGAAACCCCTCTTGAGACTCCTTCCAAATAATCAGGCAAAGGAATCCCCTCAGTATCTCAACCCATCACCGTCTTGTACCTTCCTGTCTGAAGGCAAAATATAGTTTCACTTTTGCTGTAGGGATGCTAAGAAGAGGAAACTGCAAAATGTCAAGTACTTCTCTGGATACTGCAAACTGTATTAGATGTTTTTCCCCTGAATTACTCCCAGATAATTGCCTTAAATCTCTGCTACTGAAATACAAGCCTAGCCTGTGTGTGTTGTGTGTGTGTGTGTGTGTGTTAGTCGCTCAGTCGTGTCCGATTCTTTGCGACCCCATGGACTGTAGCCTGCCAGGCTGCTCTGTCCATGGAATTCTCCAGGCAAGAATACTGGACTGGGTAGCCATTACTTTCTTCAGGGGGTCTTCCCAAACCAGGGATCGAATCCAGGTCTCCTACATTGCAGGCAGATTCTTTACCGACTGAGCCACCAGGGAAGCCGAGCCTCTATGTATGACCCCCTAAACATTGACTGTCATGCTTATAATAAGGGGAGCTTTATTTAATACACTGAAATATACACCTCTCAAATTTTATGCCATTGCTATTCAAGATTTTAAATCTATATTTTTAAATTCCAGAAATTAGATGTATCATTACCAATTGACATAGTTGATACTTTTTAAACGTACCCACATGTATTTCATTTTCTGAGCTGACTTTCTTCTTGCTTCTCAGATTTTCCTAAGGGATCATTTTCCTTCTTCCTATATGACATTCATTAAAAATTTCTATACAGTCCATGGAATTTCCTAGGCCAGAATACTGGAGTGGGTAGTCTTTCCCTTCACCAGGGGATCTTTCCAAACCAGGGATCAAACCCAGGTCTCCCGCGTTGCAGGCGGATTCTTTACCAGCTCAGCCCCAAGGGAAGCCTAAAATGTCTTTAGTCTGCTAGAAATAAACTCTCTCGGTTTTTATGTTGTCTGAAACTATAATATGTTTATTTCACCCTCATCCTTGAAACATTTTCCCAAGTCTATAATTCTAGGTTGATAGTTATTTTCTCTCACTCTTTTAAATCTATTATTCCAGGGTCTTCTGGCTCCCTTCATTGCAAACGAGAAGAAAGACATCAACTTAACTACTACTCATTTATGTGTAATCCATTTTTCATTCTGACAGATTTTAAGGTCTTTTATTTTTCTTGGATTCTTTTTCTTCAGTATCTGTTATACATAATTTAATATATCAATTTATTATTATTTTATATGCACTTTGCTTATCCTATATCAAGATTATTTATCTTTAATCCATCCTGGATATTTATTCTTTTTGTTTTTGCTTTGTATTTTTATATATTACATATTTTTTATTGTGTTTGTCCTCTTATTTACTCATAGAATTCAGATTATACCCATATTATACTGTCCCACTGTGTCTTCCAGTTCTCTTTACACCGATAGACAACAAGAAATAAGCAACATACTCAAATTAGAAAAAAACTCACAGAGAAAGTGTTGGTGCATAAAATACCTAAAATATGACATGAATGATTATATCTACAAAACAGAAAGAGACTCATACATAGAGAACATACTTGTGGTTGACAATGTGGGCACGGGAAAGGGAAGGATTGGGAGTCTGGGATTAGCAGATGCAGACCACTGTATATAGGATGGATAAACAACAAGGTCCTACTGTGTAGCACAGGAAACCATACCCAATACCCCATGAAAAACCAGAACGGAAAGGAATATGAAAAAAGGATATATACATATATTTTACATATATATATAATATATATAGCTGAGCCACTTTGCTGTACAGCAGAAATCAACACAACATTGTAAATCAACTATGTTTCAATAAAATGAACAAACAAATAACAGTCAAAGAGATGAAGGGGAGCCATGACATATGCAGCACCCAAATCCAGCAGTAGTGACTCTGGTAACATCCCAGGTTCTAAGAAACGAGGAGGTGGAGTGGTTGCCGAACTCAGAAAGACAGACCTGTGACTGGCAGGCCACCTTGCGATAAGCAGTGATGCTCTGTGCAAAGACAAGCCTGGACTAAGGCAATTTGCAGGGGGATCAAGGACTGACCATCCCCACTCCATCCATCTTCCTCCCTCCAATCCTCTGCCGGGGCTGCTCACTGACTGGCTCCAACCAAAAGCAGAGGGTGTGGCATGTAGTCCAGACAAGTCAGCCTGCTGGACAGTCATAATGTTGGACTCTCCTGACAAAAATTCACAGGCGGTCAGAGTTATTGCTTATTAACGCAAACTGCAAGAACGCTGCAGCTCTCTCAATTTCATCCGGGGTCTGCGGCTCAGCTGTTTTAGCAGCTCTGCCTTCTCTGTGGGGGTGACCTTCAAAGCATGATCAGGTGGACTCTCTCTTTCAGAATCACCTGAGATCTTTATAAAAATGCACATTTAGGACCCTAAAATCATATAAGAATCAATTATGCTTAGGAATGGGTCCAGAAATCATATTTAATCTCTCTATAATCACAAAAAAATCACTGAGTTATAAAATAAGACTTTTGTGCAAGCCCTTTCATTATCTTTCTTACTAGGTCCCTTAGAAAAGAGTTGAGATATTGCCAGGCAGAAATAATCATGACTTTTTATATGAAGTAGGAAGTATACAGATTTCTGAGGCTTTTTTGTTTAAAATTATTAAATGTAAGAGAAATTTGGGCTTCTCTAATGGCTCAGACAGTAAAGAATCTGCCTGCAATGCAGGAGGCCTGGGTTCAATCCCTGAGTTGGGAAGATCCCCTGGAGAATGCAACCCACTCCAGTATTCTTGCTTGAAGAATTCCATGGACAGAGGAGCCTGGCAGGCTACAAAAGAGTCAGATACGACTGAGCAAATGACACTTTCACTTCACTTCAAGAGAAGTTCCCATAGAATCCTTTTATTTTTTTCTATAAATCATATGGATACCTTTCAACTGTAAAATGAAAAAAATACAAAATTATCACTTATGTTAAATGTTACCTACAAGTACTTTTTGAAAACATGAAGATTGATATAATGTAGACCTGTGGAGAAGATTTCATGAAGAAAGTAGGATTTAAAGAAAGAATATCAGGGACTTACCTGGCAGTCCAGTGGTTAGGACTCCACACTGCCAATGCAGGGGGCACAGTTTCAATCCCTGGTCAGGGGACTAAGATCCCACATGCCTTGCAGCATGGCCAAAAGTTAAAAAACAACAAAAATAATATATATAAATATATATTAGGTATATAAAAATATGTATACTAATATGCATATATATATATATATACATACATATATAGGCTTCCCCAGTGGCTCAGCTGGTAAAGAATCAGCCTGCAATGCTGGAGACCTGGGTTTGATCCCTGGGTTGGGAAGATCCCCTGGAGAAGGGAGTGGCTACCCATTCCAGTATTCTGGCCTGGAGAATTCCATATACTGTATAGACCATGGGGTAGCAAAGAGTTGGACACGACTGAGTGACTTTCACTTTCACTTTTCATAGATAGATTGGGAAGAAATATTTGTAATATAGATAAGCAAAAATTTTAAGGAAAGGGATCAGACCTGTGTAGTAGAAGCAAGGATACTAATGCAGCATATGAAGAACCATGAAGGTCTCCTGTGAAGGAATAAAGAGTCCCTGTTAGTTTAAACAGAAGATAAGTCATATCAATCAGGGCTAGATTTGGAGGGCCTTCTGTGAGAGCCAGATCACTTTGGAATTTCAGTGCATGGCAGATCCTGTGGATTTGCTGAACCATGCCCAATACTGGTGCCCTATTCCTTATTTACTGCCACTCTAGGCTATGCAAAAACACCTGCTTCCCAGCATCACAGTCACATGCGGTCAGGAGAAACAGTTCTCCACAGCAAGAAATCACTGGCAGGGTTCAAGTACATATTTTGCTTTCCCATGAAAAGGACAAGTGGAATTGGCACAGTCCCATTCCCTCTTCTTGCCCCGAATGTGGACATAAGTGTGTATCTATCATAACCCAGCCTGTGACCCTAAGATTTAAAACATTAGCAGGAGAATAGAGCTAACATGCTAATTGGGGTAGGTGGACACTAGTGATCAGCTGAAGTAGTACCCTCAGCTGACCTCTGAGCTCGCTGTTTCTTGAGAAAAATATACCCTTATGTTTAAATCACCTTTGGATGACTTTTCTGCTATTTGTAGCCAGCTGCATTCCTAACTTTGACTTTCTGGAAGTCGAGAGTATGACTTAATTTTGCAACACTGTGCTGTACTTAGTCACACGGTCATGTCTGACTCTGCAACCCCATGGACTGTAGGCCGCCAGGCTCTTCTGTCCATGGGATTCTCCAAGAAATAATACTGGAGTGGGTTTCCATGCCCTCCTCCAGGGGATCCTCCCAACCCAGGGATCGAACCCAAGTCTCCTGCATTCCAGGTGGATTCTTTACCAGCTGAGGCACCAGGGAAGCCCAAGAATACTGGAGTGGGTAACCTATCCCTTCTCCAGGGCATCTTCCTGACCCAAGAGTCTAACGGGGTCTCCTATATTGCAGGAGGATTCTTTACCAGCTGAGCTAGCTATACTAGTGGGAAAGAAATGTCACTTTCTCTTTGTTTTTCCAAATGGAATGTAACCTGCTTTAGTTTTCCAGTTGCCTGACTAGTGGAAAACCCTGTATCAATCATGCTTGCAGAATTGCAACTTCCACATTTCGGTGTGTTAAATGGTCATAGGAACTTCCCTGGTGGTCCAGTGGTGAAGACTTCACCTTCTGATGCAGGACCTGTGGTTTCGATCCCTGGGCCAGAAGCTAAGATCCCACATGCCCCATGGCCAAAAAAAACAAACATAAAATGGAAGCAATATTGTAACAAATTCAATAAAAGACTTTAAAAATGGTCCTCATAAAAAAATTCTAAAAGAAAAAACGGTCATAAACATTCAGTTCAGTTCAGCTCAGTCAATCAGTCGTATCTGACTTTTTACGACCCCATGGACTGAAGCACGCCAGGCTTTCCTGTCCATCACCAACTCCTGGAGCTTGCTCAAACCCACGTCCATTGAGTCAGTGATGCCATTCAACCATCTCATCCTCTATTGTTCCCTTCTCCTCCTGCACTCAATCTTTCCCAGCATTAGGGTTTTTTCCAGTGAGTCAGTTCTTCCCATGAGATGGCCAAAGGATTGGAGCTTCAGCTTCAGCATCCAATGACCATCCAGGGCTGATTTCCCTTAGGATTGATTGGTTGGATCTCCTTGCAGTTCAAGGGACTCTCAAGAGACTTCCCCAATACCACAGTTCAAAAGCATCAATTCTTTGGCACTCAGCTTTTTTTTATTTTCCAACTCTCACATCTATACATGACTACTGGAAAAACCATAGCTTTGACTAGATGAACCTTTGTTGGTAAAGTAATGTCTCTGCTTTTTAATGTGCTGTCTATGTTTGTCATAGATTTTCTTCCAAGGAGCAAGTGTCTTTTAATTTCATGGCTGCAGTCACCATCTGGGGTGATTTTGGAGCTCAAGAAAATAAAGTCTGTCACTGTTCCCATTGTTTCCCCATCTATTTGCCATGAAGTGATGGGACCAGA
>NW_011494677.1:11104487-11106122 GCF_000754665.1 Bison bison bison | reverse complement strand
TTTTTTTTTTTTTTTTTTTTACGAAATTCAACATTCATTCACGATTAAAAACTCTTACCAAAGTGATTATAGAGGCTATTTATGACAAACCCACAGCTCACATAGTACTCAATGGTGAAAAGTGGAAAACCTCCCCACCAATATCTGGAACTAGACAAGAATGCCCATTCTCACCACTTCTATTGAACATAGTACTGGAAGTCCTAGCCGCAGCTACCAGGAAAGAAAAATAAATAAAAAGTATCCAAATTGGAAGGGAAGAGGCAAAATTGTCATTATATGCAGATAACATAATACCATATATTTAAAAACCTAAAAACTCCACATAAAAACTAACAGAACTGATAAACAAGTTCAGCAAGGTAGTAGGATACAAGACTAACATATAGGAACTGGTTTTATTTCTTTTTTTTTTTAAATGCTATAATGATAGTGATATTTACAGAGAGCTCTATGGTCTATGAAGTGCTTTCACACATACAATTTTATTTATTTATTTTTTTCTAATGTTTGACATTTCATAGAAAGAGAAATCATAATTTCTATTTACTGCTATTTCATTGAAATGCTTTTTTTTTTTTCAAGTAAGCTGTTTTTTGTTTTTTTTTTTTTTTTCCGTGTGCGCTTGAGGAAAAGGTGAAATTCATTGTTTTGGGATGAAATGTCCTATAGCTATCAATTAGGTCTAACTGGTCTATTGTATCGTTTAAAGTTTGTGTTTCCTTGTTAATTTTCTGTTTAGTTGATCTATCCATAGGTGTGAGTGGGGTATTAAAGTCTCCCACTTTTATTGTGTTATTGTTAATTTCTCCTTTCATACTTATTAGCATTTGTCTTACATACTGCGGTGCTCCCATGTTGGGTGCATATATATTTATAATTGTTATATCTTCTTCTTGGATTGATCCTTTGATCATTATGTAGTGACCTTCTTTGTCTCTTTTCACAGCCTTTGTTTTAAAGTCTAATTTATCTGATACGAGTATTGTGACTCCTGCTTTCTTTTGGTCCCTATTTGCATGGAAAATCTTTTTCCAGCCCTTCACTTTCAGTCTGTATGTGTCCCCTGTTTTGAGGTGGGTCTCTTGTAGACAACATATGTAGGGGTCTTGTTTTTGTATCCATTCAGCCAGTCTTTGTCTTTTGGTTGGGGCATTCAACCCATTTACGTTTAAGGTAATTACTGATAAGTATGATCCCGTTGCCATTTACTTTATTGTTTTGGGATCGAGTTTATACACCATTTTTGTGTTTCCTGTCTAGAGAATATCCTTTAGTATTTGTTGGAGAGCTGGTTTGGTGGTGCAGAATTCTCTCAGCTTTTGCTTGTCTGAAAAGCTTTTGATTTCTCCTTCATACTTAAATGAGATCCTTGCTGGGTACAATAATCTGGGCTGTAGGTTATTTTCTTTCATCATTTTAAGTATGTCTTGCCATTCCCTCCTGGCTTGAAGAGTTTCTATTGAAAGATCAGCTGTTATCCTTATGGGAATTCCCTTGTGTGTTATTTGTTGTTTTTCCCTTGCTGCTTTTAATATTTGTTCTTTGTGTTTGATCTTTGTTAATTTGATTAATATGTGTCTTGGGGTGTTTCTCCTTGGGTTTATCCTGTTTGGGACTCTCTGGGTTTCTTGG
>NW_011494677.1:11099979-11103943 GCF_000754665.1 Bison bison bison | reverse complement strand
GTCCAGACCCCCAATAAGTTTTAGTTAGCAAAGAAGCCAGTTTTATAGATAACGTCTCTCTGGGGCTGCGATTGCCCCCTTCCGGCTCTGGCTGCCTGTCACCGGAGGGGGAAGGTCTGCAGCCGGCTATCTCTGTTTAGTCCTTTGTTCCGTGCGCGGGGTGGCGGTGTCTTAGGTTAGGGCTGGCTTTTCGCATGGTAGATATCCCACAGTCTGGTTTGCTAGCCCAAATTATTTCGCTCAGATAGTGCTCAGGTTATTCAGGCCAGATTCTTACTCTCAGCGATGCAGCCCGCGCCACGCCTCCCTGCCCAGCCCCTGCTTGCTAATGGCGGATGCAGGCGTCTGCGCTGTTTCTCCGCTGGGGGAGTTACCGTAGGGCTCGCAATCTGCGAGTTTTAATTGTTTATTTATTTTTTCTCCCTGTTATGTTACCCTCTGTGCTTCCAAAGCTCAGCACGGATTCGGCAGTGAGAAGGTTTCCTGGTGTTTGGAAACTTCTCTCTTTTTAAGACTCCCTTCCCGGGACGGAACTCTGTCCCTCCCTCTTTTGTCTCTTTTATTGTCTTTAATATTTTTTCCTACCTCCTTTCGAAGAGTTGGGTTGCTTTTCTGGGTGCCTGATGTCCTCTGCCGGCATTCAGAAGTTGTTTTATGGAATTTACTCGACGTTTAAATGCTCTTTTGATGAATTTGTGGGGGAGAAAGTGTTTTCCCCATCCTACTCCTCCGCCATCTTGGCACCTCCCTCGAATGTTGAGTTTTAAGCCAGCTTTCCGCTCTCCTCTTTCCCTTTCATTAAGAGGCTGTTTAGTTCCTCTTCACTTTCTGTCATCTGCATATCTGAGGTTATTGATACTTCCCCCGGCAATCTTGATTCCAGCTTATGCTTCATCCAACCCAGCATTTTGCATGATGTACTCTGCGTATAAGTTAAGTAATCAGAGTGACAATATACATCCTTGACGTACTCTTTTCCCAATTTGGAACGAGTCCGTTGTTCCATGTACCAGTTCTAACTGTTGCTTCTTGACCTGCATACAGATTTCTCAGGAGGTAGATCAGGTGATCTGGTATTCTGATCTCATTAAGAATTTTCCACAAGTTTGTTGTGATCCACACAGAGGCTTTAGTGTAGTCAATGAAGCAGAAGTTGATGTTTTTCTAGAATCCCTTGCTTTTTCTATGTTGGTTTTACAGATGTTAGCCATTTGATCTCTGGTTCCTCTGCCTTTTCTAAATGCAACTTGAACATATGGGAGTTCTCAGTTCACGTAACGTTGAAGCCTAGCCATACAGTCTTTCTTCAGTAGTCATCCATAATATGCCTCTTATCTATGCTTCATTAGCAACCCTGGCCTTGAACACTTCTGTCATAGATCCCAAGGCTACAGGTTTCTTCATCAGTCCTCTAACATCTTTCAACACCAGAAGCATTTTCATGATAGACTCTGCAGGAAATCAGGTATATGCGTGCATTCTAAGTCACTTCAGTCATGTCTGATTCTTTGCAATCCTACTGTTCTCAGATATTCACAAGACCCATAGATATGTTTCCAGATATCTCCAGCTCCAACTATCTCAGATCTCCAACAAAATAATCCTCACCTCCAATCCATTCCCTCTGGAATGAAAGACTATCCATAAAATCCCCTCAATATGCAGAAGCTTGAAAAACTGGAATATTGCTAGTATTTAATTTGCCTAGAATCTTCTCCTTATGGCTCCACAACATAAAAATCTCCTAAAGCAGAGGAAAAAGTAAACTTTGGTTACATTCTTGCCATAAGAAAATTGGTAACAGGGAGAAAAATCACCCAGAGCAAAGAGGAAAAAACATACTTTACTACCTTATGAAGTCATCAAGTTTCATGCAGGTGGTATAACATGATAACTCAGATATGCAGATGAAATCATCCTTTTGGCAGAAAGCTAAGAGGAACTGAAGAGCCTCTTGATGAAAGTGAAAAGAGGGGAGTGAAAAAGCTGGCTTAAAACTTAACATTCAAAAAACGAAGATTATGGCATCCAGTCCCATCACTTCATGGCAAATAGATAGGGAAACAATGGAAACAGAGACAGACTTTATTTTCTTGAGCTCCAAAATCACTGCAGATGGTGACTGCAGCCATGAAATTAAAAGATGCTTGCCTTGGAAGAAATGCTATGAGAAACCTAGACAGCATATTAGAAAGCAGAGACATTATTTTGCCAACAAAGGTCCATCTAGTCAAAGCTATGGTTTTTCCAGTGGTCATATATGGATGTGAGAGTTGGACCATAAAGAAAGCTGAGTGCCAAAGAACTGATGCTTTGGAACTGTGGTATTGGAGAAGAGTCTTGAGAGTCCTTTGGACTGCAAGGAGATTAAACCAGTCCATCCTAAAGGAAATCAGTCCTGAATATTCACTGGAAGGACTGATGCTGAAGCTGAAGCTCCAATCCTTTGGCCACATGATGTGAAGAATTGACTCACTGGAGAAGACCCTGATGCTGGGAAAGATTGAAGGTGGAAGGAGAAGGGGATGACAGAGGATGAGATGGTTGGATGGCATCACTGACTCAATGGACATGAGTTTGAGCAAGCACTAGGAGTTGGTGATGGACAGGGAGGCCTGGCATGCTGCAGTCCATGGGGTTGCAAAGAGTCAGACATGACTGAGCAACTGAACTGAACTGAACACAGTCAGTGTTCAGTGGTGGTGAGCCATCCCAGCTTTATAAGCAAGTAAAAGCATTTTATGGATGATTAAACTTTTGGAGATGACAATATGCTCACCATCTTGAATTTAATGATTATTTCATGGGTGTATATGTAGGTAAAAATATATCACATTGTATACCTTAAAAGTGTGCAACATATTATACATTAACTATCTCAAAAATACTGTTTAAGGTGTTTTGTGTTTATTTTGTAAGTACACTCTTAACATTACTTCCCAGAGCCACTGTATCATAATAATTCCTAAATATATTTCTTTTATTTATTTACTTATTTATTTCCATGCTACACTGCACAGCACTCTTTCTGCCCCCTTATGTCTGTGTCAGAAGCTTTCTCTATCTCTTTTATACTTATTTCAAATTCTGAAAGATGATGCTGTTAAAGTGCTGCACTCAATATGCCAGCAAATTTGGAAAACACAGCAGTGGCCACAGGACTGGAAAAGGTCAGTTTTCATTCCAATCCCAAAGAAAGGCAATGCCAAAGAATGCTCACACTGCCGCACAATTTTCCTCATCTCACACGCTAGTAAAGTAATGCTCAAAATTCTCCAAGCCAGGCTTCAGCAATATGTGAACCGTGAACTTCTGATATTCAAGCTGGTTTTAGAAAAGGCAGAGGAACCAGAGATCAAATTGCCAACATCCACTGGATCATGGAAAAAGCAAGAGAGTTCCAGAAAAACATCTATTTCTGTTTTATTGACTATGCCAAAGCCTTTGACTGTGTGGATCACAATAAACTGTGGGAAATTCTTCAAGAGATGGGAATACCAGACCACCTGACCTGCCTCTTGAGAAATCTGTATGCAGGTCAGGAAGCAACAGTTAGAACTGGACATGGAAAACAGACTGGTTCCAAATAGGAAAAGGAGTATGTCAAGGCTGTATATTGTCACCCTGCTTATTTAACTTCTATGCTGAGTACATCATGAGAAACGCTGGGCTGGAAGAAACGCAAGCTGGAATCAAGATTGCCGGGAGAAATATCAATAACCTCAGATGTGCAGATGACACCACCCTTATGGCAGAAAGTGAAGAGGAACTCAAAAGCCTCTTGATGAAAGTGAAAGAGGAGAGTAAAAAAGTTGGCTTAAAGCTCAACATTCAGAAAACAAAGATCATGGCATCTGGTCCCATCATTTCATGTGAAATAGATGGGGAAACAGTGGAAACAGTGTCAGACTTTATTTTTCTGGGCTCCAAAATCACTGCAGATGGTGACTGCAGCCATGAAATT
>NW_011494677.1:11080780-11099863 GCF_000754665.1 Bison bison bison | reverse complement strand
GACGCTTACTCCTTGGAAGGAAAGTTATGACCAACCTAGATAGCATATTCAAAAGCAGAGACATTACTTTGCCAACAAATGTTCGTCTAGTCAAGGCTATGGTTTTTCCAGTGGTCCTGTATGGATGTGAGAGTTGGACTGTGAAGAAGGCTGAGCACCGAAGAATTGATGCTTTTGAAGTGTGGTGTTGGAGAAGACTCCTGAGAGTCCCTTGGACTGCAAGGAGATCCAACCAGTCCATTCTGAAGGAGATCAGCCCTGGGATTTCTTTGGAAGGACTGATGCTAAAGCTGAAACTCCAGTACTTTGGCCACCTCATGCCAAGTGTTGACCTATTGGAAAAGACTCTGATGCTGGGAGGGATTGGGGGCGGAAGGAGAAGGGGACGACAGAGGATGAGATGGCTGGATGGCACCACTGACTACTCGATGGACGTGAGTCTGGGTGAACTCCGGGAGTTGGTGATGGACAGGGAGGCCTGGCGTGCTGCAATTCATGGGGTTGCAAAGAGCCGGACATGACTGAGCAACTGAAATGAACTGAACTGAAAACTTTATTACACAAAAGCTCTGAGCAATCAAGCCTCCTCACTGGCCCCGGATTGAATTCTTCTCCTCTGGAGGCCATGAATCCTGGTCATTTGTGGTTCAGCAGCAACCTTTCCTCTTGGGGGCTCTTCCGGGATTCTTCAGGACAAGGTAAGGATGCTTGGAGCTCTAGTTCTTTGTTCTCCTAGTGAACACGTCTTCGGCTGTTTTTTACTGACTCTACAGTGTGCTTGTGTGAATGAATGACATGCCCTGCACGAAGCAAGTGAGGAGCCCTGCTCTGTGGTCCCACGGTGACCTCATGTGGCTTATGGCAGAAACCCTGTCAAGGGTTTATGCCAAGCGTCTTCCTACAATGCAGGAGACACGGGTTCAATCCCTGGGTCGGGAAGATCCCCTGGAGAAGGAAATGGCAACCCACTCCAGTATTCTTGCCTGGAAAATCCCATGGACAGAGGAACCTGGTAGGCTACAATCCGTGGGGTCACAAAGAGTCTGACACGACTGAGCGACTTCACTTTCTTTCTTTACACAGCATCTGGAATCTCAATTCCCTGACCAGGGATCAAACCCATGCCCCTTGCAATGGAAGCACAGAATCCTTATGACTAGGCCACCCGGAAATTCCAGTTCCTAAATATATTTCAAATTACAGCTCACATATGTATTTTTAATGGTTTTGATATGAAGATTTTTCCGTTTACTTTTTGCATTTTTTTCTTGATTCATAGGCTATAATTGACCCTATTCTTGCTTTATTTTACCATGACCTCTTTTTTGCCCCTTCATTCCAAGTTAATTTGATTTCTCCATGTATCTATAAAAGGGAAAAAGGGAGTTTTATAAAACTTACTGAAGTTACAATTTGTTGTACTTAGGAATTACATACAAATGGAGTGCTTCTATTCTGATCAGTATATTAAACTCTGGAGATGTAAAGATAAGTAAGCCAGGCCCTGCCCTGGTAGACAATACCTAGTCACATTGCAACATCAATAAGTGGTGGGAATTTTTGCATTCAGGTAAAAAGTTAGTGCATGCAAAGCCCTGCTGTTTACAGGTGGGGTAGGTAATAATATACACATAGTAAAACCTTCCAATAAATCCCATTGGAAGGATTTAATAATTATTTAGCAAAAATCATTAAATAAATAAAACTTTTAGGTTAAAAGATGACATAAGTAGTAAAACACCCAGAGTCAAAAATTCAGATTTTTCTCTTCCACCCAAAGTAGACACTGTTAAGATTAAAAATGTCAACATGTATAATACTTTCTATTAAAATTACTCAAATATATATATATATATATTTAAAACACAATCTACATTTGAATTAAAGCAATAACAACACACACTGTTCTGCACTTTTAGATTTTCTAATAAATCTTGAAACTACTCTCATTTTAGAGTTATTGTTTAAATACCACATAGTATTTTGTTACATGCGAAAGAAGTACGAAGGAAATGAATCATTTGAAAGTTCGAACTGTCTTTAGTGTCAACCTCTTCAATTTCCAGCAGATGGCGCCATAACAACACGCCAGGAAACGTGAACGGCCTAACAGGATGCCAAGCTTGTTTAAGGTCAGGAGTAAAAGGCTGTTTGCTTACTAAATGAAAAATCAATTTGAGAAATGCCATTCTGTCACGATATAAGGATGATTTTGGCCAAAATGTCACGAAATATTATGTGTGTCAATGGTTGAAGTCTTCATTTTAAAACTTTGCCAAATAGTTACGGTAGGAAATGGGTCAGATGAAGTGTCTAATCACCTACAGTGCAAGCAGTAGTATTTTTTACTGGCTCGTCACTAGTGACATGTCACTTCCATTTCCAATATCCAAACTGGTCCTTACAATGACCCTATGAGTTTAAAAGGTCAAAATTTGTCTTCATCAGACAGGTAGGAAAGCTGAGTTTCTCATGTTCTGCAAAAGTTCAGTCTAGACTCTGGTTTCCAAGCTGGTCTTTTGACTCCAAAACACTGAGCTAGTCCCAATCCACCCATTCATTTGCCGGATCTATTCTTTGTTTTTGTTGTTGCTTTTACTAACTTGTTTGTGCGTGAGGACTATAGATTATAATATTTTAAAGATGAAATAGTGCATTTGGAAGCAATGAGTACCAACAATATGCTCACCCAGTTGAGAGAACAAGAAGGAGAAGAAAGAAGGATAAAGGCAAATTAGAAGGGGATACAGGGAAGAGGCAGTGAAGATGTAGGAGGCAAGAAATACTGAAGGACTGAGGAATGAGAAAAGGAGATGCAAATACCACTAGACAGACTCTCACTTGGTGTCAGACTCAGTCCTAAACACTGATTACACACTCTGCTGCTCACGTGTGAACCTGTTATCCACAGCCCATGGAAATATTTCAACTGCTTTGATTCTTGAATGTATTTATTTGGTGTGTGTGTGTGTGTAAAATGTTTGGCAAATAAATATTTTACTATTTCATGTTAAAGTCACCTGAAGAGAAGCACATGGGACTGGGTTCTTCACCACGCTTTGCCACACATTTTCTGGTGAAGTTGAGCATTTAATCCTCTTAAGTAGGATTTAATCCTGTTAAATCCTACTTCTCCTCTATACAACTGAGCATTTGAAAATAGAGGGTTGTTGTGAGTCTTTAATGAAACTGTCACACAGCAGGTGTGCAAATGTTCATTTTGTTTGGCTGATACACAATGCCTGTATATTTTGGCCTTAGAGCGCTAAGCCTGCGTGATCTGATCCATGTTTATTTCTCCAGCCTTATCTTGTTCCAGGTTTCTCTTCAGTCGCAGCAAGGACAATGGCCTTCCTTCCAGGGTTTTGTTTATTTGTGTGTGTGTGTGTGTGTGTTTTACTTCACTTTGCTCTTTTCCTCTCTAAGCCCCCTTTTATCTTTTTTTGTCTGTCTTGTGTGTACACTAGACTGTAAATAGCAAAGCAGAGATCATGCTTGGTTCACCTCCATTGTGAGGAACGCAGCTCAGAGCACAGAGCAGATTGTGGCAGAAATTCAATTAAATTATGTGAAGCCCATTACTTCAGACAAATTAGGATGGCAGCATCTCTAATTGCTAATGAGGAGATCGATTTTTCTTCCAGCCCAGGACCAACCAGACCTGGGTCCCACATCTCTGTGGTAGACTGAGTCTTAATGTGTTTATACCACAATGCCTTGGAAATTTCAGGACACCAAGAAAGTGATCACTCCATCTCTGTTGATACAGTGTCAGTAGGGGTGCTGGTGTTGCCCACAGAGCCTCCAGGACTCTGCCTAGGGCAGGCCTCTTCTCTCTCCAGGACTCCCATGTTCCCAAGGCTCACTTGGTCATGTGAGGAACAGCTGGCACAGACAGTAGCTAACTTTTGTGTAGGGAAATAAGGTAACCGCTTCAAAGAGAAATGTTTTCCGATTCCTTTTGTTACCTTCTTTAAAGCTGAAATCTGATGTACAAGGTGTTATCTGTTACTCTCACCTTAAGGCAGGCTAAACAGTGACATCCAGTCACATTCATTTTAAGGCACTCAATGGGCAGGCTTTTCTTTAGACACAGGAAACAAGACAGAATAATTAGCAGACGACAAGCTTAGAACAGGAACTTCCTTAGCTATACAGATTTCCCCTTCCCAACATGATTCACATTCCTGGAAATGATCTTCACAGAGCTTGATGGACCTCATTTAAGAACAATGGGCAACAGTCATAATCAGATAATTCCACATTCTCCACAACAAAAGAAAAAGCATCACAGAGTAAGTGCTAGAGTGTTTATTTCTGCAAGAGGCGACCAGACTGAGCATCTTGTAACTTATTTCAAACCTGAATACCAATCTTTGGTTGAATTTGAGAAAAATCCCCAAGCTTGCTTTTAATAAATGAGAATGTCATTTTGTGATTAGATTCTTATTTTTATTCAATATGAAGCTTATGTCATGGTCTTTGACCTGGGAAAGAAAAAGAATCAGCAATAGTGATGAATCCTCTATCTCGATTGTCATTTTCTTTTTCATCCCAAAACTCTCCCTAAAGTTTCCACCTGGTTTCCAACAGTAGATAAGACATAGACCTAAAATTTATTTGCTTTACTTTTCTGTAAGTTAAATCAGAAAAATAATGAGTACCTACCAAGGTAGAAGACAGGTTTTTATTGCCCTGAAAGACAAGGAGATCCTAATTATGACTAGTATTCCAACACTGTAGATTTCTTTATCTTCATAGAATGTTATTTTATTTTGGGGTGCCTATAAATTTCAAAGATACACAATGGATAAAATGCAAACTTATCAGCACACTTTCATAAAACTTTTCTGAGAAGGCAGTGGTGCCCCCGATATAAAAACTAACACAAATGGCACTCTTTCTTAAGTTAACCTCTTTAAAAAACTAAATTATGTGGAAAAGTGTTAGATTTCTAACCGAGGACTGGAAGATTTACTGTAGGTTCCATATCTCCAATAATTCCATTAGTTTCGTATTTTGGTAAATTAATTGATTCATTCTCAAGTGACCCAGATGATTTCTCTAGCCACAAATTTTAATAAATGTATTTCGTGGAAGTGATGCTATCGTTAAGAGGTGTTTCTGAATATGGAGGCTGCTGACTAAGGAAGTGTCTCGGTGGAAAGAGTAGGGGGTTCTGGAACCAGAAGATTTGGGTTTGAATTACAGCTCAACCGATTTATTCTCTGAATAAACTGAAAACCTGCTAAACTTAATGAGTCTGAATTTCCTCCTCTAGAAAATGAGCATCATTGTTTATTCCCCCAGGTGGCTGCTTTGATTTTTAAATGAGATAATGTACATAAGCACTGAACATAATAGTCTTTCAGAAAGGTGTCCCCTCCTGCACATACACCTGTGCTTAACTTGTCTAGATTTCATAATGATTTCCTATTTTATAAATAAAACTAATACTTATTAATTTATTAAGGAAAAGTCTTTATCATATTTAAGATATTAGGGAACTTTATTTCATATTTAGTCTAATATTTATCAAGTACCCACTATATGCCAGCTACCTATCCTATATGCTCAAGACATAGCAGTGAACAGAAAACATCTTCCCTAAAGGAGTCAGACAGCAAATATGTAAACAGAGAAGACGGGGTAGCAAAGGAACCTATGAGATAGCATAGGGCAGCCAAGTAGCCTTCTTGAATAAGTGATATTTGAGTTAAACCGTAATGGTGAGAAAAAGCCAGCCTTGCTCAAATCTGGGAGGAGGAAAGAACAAGAACAGGGAGCAGCAAAGGTCCTGACACTGTAATTCTCTTGGACTGAAGGTAGAAAAGAAAGCTAGCGAGACACATGTGCGGTGAATCAATGAGACACTAGGGAGAAGAGTTGGAAACGTAGGTAAGGACGAGGTCATGCAGTGTTAGTCCCTGAAAGTGGCTTAGATGTTTTGCTGAGATGAAATATCCCTGGGGTTTTAAGCTACAGAGTGACTTATTATTATCGCATGCATTTTTCAGATTCACAACAATGATGTAAACAATAAATGATGGCGACATAGCTTAGTTATATTGTTTAATAATTCCCAAACGGATGCTTGTTTACAACCAAGAACACTGTACTTTCCGAATATTTGAGAAGAATAAACACTTGATCCTTGGTTGCAACATCATTTAAGAATTGCTTATAAGAGAATGATTTTCTGACCACCATGAAAACACTGAAGTTATTTCTTAATGGCATTAACAACCATGTAATCATATATACTTCCTCCTGCCTCAAAGACTCTAAAAAATGTGTGCTTTCCCTTCCAGAGGGCTTGGCGCAGCCCACCTTGAAACCAGGAGTAGCCAAGTGGCAAGTACTCATCATAGATTCTGAGCAAAGGTGGTATTTGTCACTTTCAGGCAAAGGCTGTCAGGAAGCTGGTGAGTTTCCTCCATTCTGCTTTTCCCTTTTCTTCCACCAGAAAACAAGGGTCTACTAGAGCTGAGGCACTGGGGGAGCCATAAACGGAACAAATCAGTTCTCTGAATTACTGGGTGGAAGAAAGCAGCCCCCTGAACTGAAACACCCTATCTTTCCCTCTCTCCTATCTAGATAGTTTTCTTTCGTGAAACTCTATTCGTTTCCTGCAAAATAAGCGACACTCTGAACAAGACCATCTACTCTGTCTAATCTCAGATTGCTTGTATGTTCTGCACTTCTCCCCAAAGAACCTCCTGCCTCTCTTGCCTGCCCTGGAGAATTTGGGGTGTTAGGGATCTAAGAGTTTACTGATCATTTTCCCTGAGGGATTTGTTTCCTACTCAGTTCTTATATTCATTAAATGACATTCATGTAGCTTAGGGATGTATTGTTTTCTGCTAGTGATAAAGACATATCATATTTGTCATGGAGAAAAGCGTTAAATCTGACTGTAAGCTGTAGAGAATTGTGGAGCTGATAAAAATCCCATCACTTTTTCTGGTATTTATCTCCTAAAATTGTTAAGGCAGGAGGTCAGGTAGAGAGAGTCACAGAGTTATCAAAACCAAGGTGGCTATTCTCTTACGTCTTGGAAGAGCTATTCATATCAGGAAAGCCAGTCTTGAGTTAGATATTTAACAAAGACACCAGACAAGCAGCTGAGAATTTAAGAATAAAATGACATCGTTTCCTGAAGAATCCAAGCATTTGACCACAAACTGAAGTGATTAAAGGAAATTGTCCAGATCTCATAAAGATGCTGGCAGCGTAGACTGGGATACAGCTGCTGTTGAAAAAAGATGCTCCATGTTTCCCACATATCCTCACTGTATGAAGTCGCTCAGTTGTGTCCAACTCTTTGTGACCCCATGGACTGTAGCCTACCAGGTTCCTCCATCCATGGGATTTTTCCAGGCAAGAATACTGGAGTGGGTTGCCATTTCCTTCTCCAGGAGATCTTCCCGACCCAGGGATTGAACCCAGGTCTCCCGTATTGTAGGCAGACGCTTTACCATCTGAGCCACCATATCCTCACTAGAAGCTGTCTATCCAAACTTACGGGCCTAGACTGAATCTTCTGATGAAGATCTCTACTCATGAGCTCACATGTTCAAGGGAAAAGAGACCAAGAGAAAGAACAAGGAAGACATCCGAGGGACACTGTGGGGATGGGAGTACTTCACCAGCAACTAGTAATTCTAAATGGTAAGGTCTGAGAGGGTAAGAATCCCTGACGTCAAGTTTAGCATCCCACTCACATCATGTCTGGCATGTAACAGATGCTGAATGCACGAGTGCGGTGTGAGTAAATGCATGAATGGATAAACAGAATGAATGAGTGATGACTGAATGAATCTTAGCTTTCTGGTTATCATATCAACTTGGTATATGGAGATGGAACTATTCACATCAACTGATGATCCTCACTCAAGGATTTGGATATGTGCCCTGTCCTCCTACACGAACCTCCTCCCTGTAAGAATCTTTCCAAGAATCACCTTGAGATGTTAGGGAGTGAGCATGAAGCAATGACAAGCTCATGATCACTAAAGTGAAAGAGAACAACCAAGGTGTGGAGTAGGGTGTCAAGTCATCTGGAGCAAAGGTTCTAGATAAGCAATAAGGACCAGATTCAAAGCAAGAAAAGCAATCCAATATTAGCCTCAAAGTTGTGAAAGAAATAAGAATGACATTTTGGAGTAAAAAAAGGTCAAATGCAAGATTTGGTGTTAAAAGCCTATTTCTCATTCAGTACCTACCCTACTCCCTTTTGTAGACTACTGATACATCAAGATTGTATTCTTTTTTCCCCCATGGGAAATATTAAATATTTCAACACAACTGTATAGTAAATAAATTGGCTTGTGACTTCCCATTTAGAATAGCTGTCTTTCCAAAAAAAGTATGTGCCTACAACCACTTAATTTCTGGAATACAGTCAATAACTGGAAAATTGAAAAATGGTCTGGAAATGTTTGCCTTTGCTTAACAAATGCAAAACAACACAATTTGTTTTGGAGAATGAAGATTTTTAAAAAGAAAGAAAACAAGTTAATAACTTAAATATTATAAAAATACTTAATCCTTTTGTTAACAGTGAATCTAAAGAATGATTAACAGTATCTACAGGCAAGTTGTCTGCTGTATGTTAAGTACAGAAATGTCCTTAAAGTATATATTTTTTAACTCACTTTATTTAACATCTGACTTTCAAATGTCTACCCCACACCAAATCTTGCTATGGCAATGTCAGATCAGCTCTCTAGGTTACCTCTAGATGGCAACGTCTCTTTAAAATTATAACTGAAGACACTGTCGGTTATATTTACAGTAGACCATGTCAAGCAAGTCCTACTGAATTCAAGTGCCAGGTACACATGACCTTGGGGTTTCCCCGGTGGCTCAGATGGTAAAGAATCTGCCTGAATGTGGGACACACAGGTTTGATCCCTGGGTCAGGAAAATCCCCTGGAGAAGAGAATGGCAACCCACTCCAGTATTCTAGCCTGGAGAATCCCATGGACAGAGGAGCCTGGAAGTCCATGGAATCACAAAGAGTCGGACATGACTGAGCGAGGAACACTTTCACACTTCATATATAACCTCTGTCTATATAACTTCTTACTTAGCATACTAAAAAACAAACAAAAAATGTAGAGTCACCCTAACCAGTAAGTTCAAAATGGAAGGCTCACTCTGAGCCCACATTGACAAGCTGTGGATAGTTTACATGAAAGGGATTCTCCAAGTCATTGATTTGACCACATTTGGACTCACCTAGCTCTAAGTTCTTTTTATTGTGTCTCTTCAATAAAATCTGTATGTCCATTCTGAAGGTCATTTTTCAGTTTGGCTCTCCAAGGCAGATTTTAGGTTTTCTGATAAGTCTAAAGACTATTTATTTATTTATTTTGCTAGCTTGCTCGATCATGTCCAGCTCTTTGCAACTCCATGGACTGTGGCCCACCAGGCTCCTTTGTCCATGGAATTTTACAGGTAAGAATACTGGAGTGGGTTGCCAGTTCCTGTTCCAGGGGGTTTTCCTGACCCAGGGACCAAGCTCACATCTCCTGCATTGGCAGGTGGATTCTTTACCATTACACCACCTGGGAAGCCCAAAAAAATTTTATGATTGAGCTTGGTGGTCACAGACCACCAAGACAAATGTGTATTTGAATTCTTTTTGACCTTAAGGTAGTTACTTAACCTTTCTGCATTCGGTTTCCTTATTCGTAAGATGGGGACGATAACATCTAACTTGAAACAGTTGTGGTGAAAATAATGAATTAATACATGTAAAGCAGTGTGCACATGGAGTCTGATAAGAGAGAAACTAAATGGCAGCTGTCATGATGTTTCTTTCTCATTTTCATTGTGAGCCCCGCAAAGTTGCCACCCTGGGTCTAATCTACTTGAATAACTTCTTCCATCATTTTACCTGTCATTTTGCAATCTCCATTCACTCTTCAGGAGCCAAGGTACCAGTTTTTCTGTTTAATTTCCCAAATTTCATAATAAAACTGAGTTGTCCATTTCCCTGGCTCGCACCAAACTTGGTGTTACAACCTTGCCATGTGATTTTATTACTTATCTCTTTGCACACATCAGCATCTTTTAGATAACTGTGAACTTTGTGTGGCCACCTCTGTTCTATTCACCTGTGCCTTCCCTGTGCATAATACAGAGCACACCATGTAGTGGGTTCTCAGTAAAATTTGCATCCGTGAATGAATGAATGACCCTTCACAGATTCACCTTGACCGCATTTCAAATCTAATTCCCACAGTCTTTTCTGAGTGGATTGCAAAATTGGTCTGCTCTACACTTTTCCCAGGATGGTGGGAGGAATTGCTTATCTAGTCCCTTTGATTTGGGGCCAGAAGGAATTATTTTTGGGAAGATTGCCCTGCTGCAAACAGCAAACCTTTCAGTCTTTTTTTCCTCTTGATTTCCCTTTTCAAACTCCCTTTGTCGTTATCAGGCTATAAAGGATTTAAGCCATGTTTCTGTGCCCATTAAAAGCCCCTGCCAAAGTTAAGAAAGAAATCGGCAAAATTGGAATAGTCTTGTTCAATATCTGGCATTATAGAAAATTGAGCTTTTTATGGTATAAAAACTTTTATAATTAAAAAAACAGAAAAAGAATTGCTGTGGTTGAGAAAAGTCCTATTGCTCTGTTAAAACATATTTTCTACTCTACCAAAAATAATCAGACCAATAATGTATTTTAAAAGTTATGGCAGATTCAAGGCATTTTGGAAACTAAAGAACAGATTAGCTGAGTATTTCATTTGGGGTTTTTCTTTCGCCCACTTTTTAACTGGAAGTTGTGTGTTTGCCTGATAAAGTTCAATCATCTGGCTAAGTAAAGAAATGTAATCTATCTTCCTGTGTTCAAATAAGACTTTCAGTCACACCTTTTTAACTGACTGAGATGGTAATTACTTCCTGTACCTCATACCTGTTCTAAATGAAATCCAAATCCATTACTTTAAGTGGAAAGGGTCATACTATAGCCCAGCTTTGCCAAAACTTAACAGTGCCTAGCTTCACGGGAATTTCCTACGTCGAAAAGCCTTGAAAAAATAATTTATTCAAAGAATTTTCAAAAATTGGAATTAACTACCAACTGGAAAAAAAGTTTAATAATAATGTAGTCAGAGACTTCCCTGGCAGTCCAGTGTTTAAGACTCCAAGCTCCCAAAGCCGGAGGCATGGTTTCGATCCCTGGTTCCTTGGTTGGGGAATTAAGATCCCACATGCTGCAAGGCTTGGCCAAAAAAGAAAAAGAATAACATAGTAAGCCATAATAAAATCTCCCGAGTTCATAAAGGGTTACAGGTCTACAGGTGTGGGCAGCCAGCTTGGTTTCCAAGGGCAAGGTACCTGACTGCAGATCTTCATAACCGAGGCAAAGCCTGGGAGCACACCCTCCTGTAAGGCCTGGGGAGAAACAGCAATTGTCTCAGGCGGCCTCATAAGGATGCCCATGGGGCATAGATTTAACCTTTTAAAGACTAGCTTCTAAATGTTTTAAAAATTGAGTCCAAGTGCTTTAGGGATACCACTCCATGAACCCACATACCTGCAGCACTTTCCAAGTTACGCTCACGCAAGTCATGCATGGGAAAAAATACTGTGAAGGAACAGCTGACCTTCAAGTACAATGTTAACTTCTAAGGATAACCTTTAAGGATTTCAGGAATTAATGCACTCTCAGATGGCTGTTTGGGTCATATTTGATAATTTAAGCAGATTATCGTCATTCTCATTTATTTCCCCCCCTCCTTCCTTCTTTCTCAATTCTCAGTAGTTTTTTCTTCTGTATATCTTATGATTTGGAGATTGCTAGTATGTAGTTCGGAGAAGGCAATGGCACCCCACTCCAGTACTCTTGCCTGGAAAATCCCATGGACGGAGGGGCCTGGTGGCCTGCAGTCCATGGGGTCGCTAGGAGTCGGACACGACTGAGTGACTTCACTTTCACTTTTCACTTTCATGCATTGGAGAAGGAAATGGCAACCCACTCCAGTGTTCTTGCCTGGAGAATCCCAGGGATGGGGGAGCCTGGTGGGCTGCCATCTATGGGGTCGCACAGAGTCGGACAGGACTGAAGCGACTTAGCAGCAGCAGCAGTATGTAGTTATGTGGGAAAGGAAACTTATGCCACAGTAATTGGCTCTAATAGATATTATTCTAAATTGTGCTTCTCCCCAACACATGTAAATTGAGAATTCGAAACAATTTAAAGAGACACTGAAGGCAGTTAATAAGTGTTGGTCTAAGCCAACTCCCTGGAGTACTTCATTCCTTTCTTTTTGCCCCAACCATCACCATAAGTTATGAGACATTCGCAAATTTGGGGGGGGGGTCATATACAAGTATCTCTTGTGTAATAAAAGTGGGTTATATCAAACATGAGACAGCAAACCAAAGGGCTTCCCAGGTGGCTCAGTAGGTAAAGAATCCACCTGCCAATGCAGGAGACATAAGAGACGCAACTCCAATCCCTGGGTCAGGAAGATCCCTTGGAGATTGGCGTGGCAACCCACTCCAGTATTCTTGCCTGGAGAAGCCCATGGACAGAGGAACCTGGAAGGCTACAGTCCATGGAGTGGCAAAGAGTCGGACATGCCTGAGCAGAGCGCAACACGGCACAATAAACCAAAAAGGTAGCTTAATCAAAATGTACCTTTGAGTAAGTACAAAGTGATATGTGTTTTGTAGCTGGCCATTAAGAAAATTATTCAAGACTTACATAATTGTGGTAGATCAAAAATGGAAACTGTGTGACAAGTCAGAGAAAAAAAAACAGGGAGTCAACATGGTAGTCAACCTGAAGATTCTGGATTTCATAGCACCTACCCAAGGCACAGTGACCGTAATAAATATCAAAGTGAAGCATCCTGATTCCAAGGCATGTTTTAAATGTCTAGTAACTGGGTCAAAGTAAACATTTAATAAAGTATATACTTTAAAAAGAAGTAAATAGCTCTGGTCAGAGTCTGCGTGTTCCTTTCTGAGGTCCCTCGGAGATATGAAAGTTCTTGGATTGCTTTCAAGCTCATGCCTTCACGGTCACATGCCATGGAAGTTATAATTAGCCAAGAAATAAGAACATGCCAATCTAGTCTGTGCAATATTAGTGCTCCAGAATATAAAGACTGCTAACCATATGAACATATTGCTACAAATGACCTCGAATAATAAAGATCATATCCTTCTAACATATATACAAGTTATTTCAATGAAAAATCATTCAGAGGTTAATGGATAATCTGACATCAAGAAATGGCAACACATCAAACATAATTGATTAGTACACTTCATTTATGCTGCTATGTGATTTATCACTAACAACTATTGAGTATCCCTAATATATAGTGAATTGAAACCTCATGCTACTGAATAATTATTTGATGCTAACAAAGGACAGATTATATTCAGATCTTGTGCAACTTATAGTGCATCTGATTTTTATTAGTGCTTGGCTGGTTGCTTCCTTAATTCTTCCAATATTTTTTAAACTAAAATTGTTCTCAATTGAGTTTAGTGGGCAAGATGAGCTCTCATTTTATTATCCAAGTTTCCAGCACATAATAATAAAAAGCTGTGATGTAATTGTATAAATATCTCAATTGCCTAGCAATGAAAAAAGAACACACAAATAAGATAAATAATTATCAACTGAGGCATACTTTAGAGAATTATCAGTATTTTTCTTTTATCAATTATAAATCTATTGCTTTTTTCATCAAAGTTAATAGCACTATTTCCACCTATTTGGATACAAATAGACTTTTTTATCACATTCAAAATTTTTTAATATTATGGATTGGTTTATTGATGGACATATTAAGCAGATATTTTAAGAAAAGCAGTATTGTAACAATTAAAAAATTTCCAACATATCTAAAGTTTCAGAAATTCTATTACTATTTAGCAATAACAGACCATCTTATCATGTTTATACAAGAAATACATGAAACATACACATGGCTCAAAAACTTAAATATTTCTGGAAAATGTTGGATTAAAAACAATATTTCTCCTAATAACTATATTTCATCCTAATAACTATAATTCTTGGTTTCAATTTCAGAGACAAAAGTCATTTGTTGTTCTCAATTCTTCTGGTGGTTATATCTTCACATATGAAGCATGTATTTATGTTGACTTTTTAAAATTTATTGACTATAGATATTGTTTATTGAATTTCTGATAGGAGAGAGAAGAATTCAGCTCACTTAAGCTTTATTTTTCCTGCTCTTTCCATCTAATGGTGATTTAATTGCTTGTAGACGTTTACCTGGTTAAAGTACTTACTCTTGATTTGTTAGAGATAGTGTCAATTCTTGCTTTGTGAAATGAAGAATTTCTCACGCCTCCTTTCCTTCCATTCTCCTGTCCTATCCACATACAGTCAACTATGCATGTAACTTTTATTAACAGCCGGGTTGATAATAGACCGAAAAGTTAAAGTGTTAGTCACTTACTCGTGTCCAATCCTTTGTGACTCCATGGACTGTAGCCCTCCAGGCTCCTCTGTCCATGGGATTCTCTAAGCAAGAATATTGGAGTGGGTAGACATTCCCTTCTCCAGGGGATCTTCCCAACCTAGGGATCGAACCTGGGTCTCCACATTGCAGACAGATTATTTACTGTCTGAGCCATAGTTATGAATAATTCTGTGATGTCTATTTAACATCTGTCAATCATTGAAGTTTAACAACAACAAAAAATATTTTAAATTTCTACTTAATTATATTCTCAAGTTTTTCTAAAATTTCATACTTTAGACCACTCTTTTTTCCCTGAGAGAGTTGAGTCTCAGGTAATTCCATTAACTCTTCTCATTCTGACTTTCTGGGCCTACAACCTAACTGACCATCTAGGAAGTCCTTTTATTATTACTTTGGGTTGAATCTACTATTTCCTGAATCCCAAAGATCTTAAAAATCATTCTCAAAAAGAAATGGTATGTAGAAAGGAAATTTTAGGAGATGATGCATATATTAAAGTGACTTTATTTTACTCTTGTATTTGATTAGTAGTTTGGCTGGGTATTGATTTTTTTCTAAAATTTTTCTCTTCAGAATTTTAGAAAAATTTAGAAAAAATTCTGTCCCTCTATACCCTGGAACTTTAACCTCAATATATTTTCCAAGACTTCATTTTTTATTTTAAAAAATTGTATTTTTATTATCCAAGAGACTTCAATATTTCCTGTTCAGTCTCTAAATTGTGTCTGACTCTTGACAAGCCCAGGGACTGTAGCCCACCAGGCTCCTCTCTCCATAGAATTCTCCAAGCAAGAATACTGGAGTGGGTTGCCATTTCCTTCTCCAGGGGATCTTGCTGACCCAGAGATGGTATCTGCATCTTCTGCATTGGCAGGTGGATTCTTTACCCCTGAGCTACCTGGAAGCCCCAGTACTTCCTGATGCTCCCTCAAAAATGTAGCTAGAGTACATATAAGTGTCAAATCTCAGCAAACGTCGCAATTGTGTATTTTATTTTATGTAGATTATACTTCAGTAAAGTTGACTTTATAAGCTGGAAATGATCCATTTATCTCATTTCCACTGTTAGCCACCATTACTTTCTCATTCTTCTGCAATATTTTTCATAATGATTTCTTTGCTTCTACTCTTGTCAATACTGAAGATATCCTCCCCAGCTAATATTAAACAACTTTAAGCATGTGATCCACATCATGTAAGACTTTCCACTGGATGAACTGTATCTAGACACCTGGGAATATCAGAAGGTCTATCTGGCGTCTGACCTTCTATCTGATGCCATGTCATGAACTATCTCTGGTATTCACCAAGTTTTTATAATAGAGGCTTTTTGTTTGTTTGTTTGTTGTGTTTTTTATAGCTTATGTTTACCTCATGGCTTTCTGTTACTTCAGCCTGGAACTCTTTCCCTGTGGATGCTTGCAATCTGACTCCTTCTCATTACTTAGGCCTCAGATATATCTCACCTCTTCAAAAAGGTCTTACCTGATCACCTCATGTAAAGATCTTTGTAGTGCTTTGCTGTTGCTGTTGTTTAGTTGATAAGTCCTGTCCAACTCTTTTGTGACTCAGTGGGCTCTAGCCTGCTAGGCTCTCTGCCCATGGGATTCTCCAGGCAAGAATACTGGAGTGGGTTGCCATTTCCTTCTCCAGGGGATCTTTCCAACCCAAGAATCAAAGATTCTTTACCACTGAGCCACCTGGGAAGCCCCCTTTATAGTGCTTGACCATATGTAAAATAATCTTGTTTTGTTTTCTGTCTCCCCCCAGCAGAAATAAGCCTCCTGATAGGTTTGACTGACAGGTTTGTCTATTTACAGGTAACTAATATTTTGTAACATGCTCATATATCTGCATTTCAACAGTCTGCACCCCAATATTATCTATATTTACCAACAGATTATACAATCTTGATTCTTAAAAAAAAAAAAAACAAACCCAACCTAGACAGACCATGCATAGATTGGAGCCAAAAAGGTCTTTAGAGGAATTCTGGGTCTCTACTTGTTTTGTGATCTTTGTTAAGCTGGCTTCTGGGCTTCAGCTGTGTAATTAGTAAACTGAAGACAATATTTGCAGTAGAAGCAATTATTGAATAAATTATATGACTATTTTCAGACAGGAACAAAGTAGGTGCTCAATACATTTAAGCTATCTTCACATATTCAGTCCAAAATATTGATAGAACATCTGGTATCTGACTTTTCAGTTTCAGGACTGCATGAGCATCCCTAGGGCTGGAAACTTACAACCCTCCAAGAAAAGATCCATTTTGAATTGAATCGATGCTAACATTAGGATGTTATCGTTTATGTTAATGAGAAACTTGCCCTCTATCATTTTCACAAATTCTTCCATGTGACAGGCTTGCGATGGTGCTTTGTCTCTTCTAAGTTTTCTTTGCTCCAACTTAAATAGTTCCATTTGTAATAAGCATTCCCCATATGACACAGCTATTATTTTCTGGGTGAATCCCTATTTGTCATTGTCCACATAGTGCTTATTGCCTAGAACTCCACAAAACTCCCCATGTGTTTTCATGCTAGGGCATACTGGAAGAAGACTGTCATCTCCTGAATTTATCTTCCTGGTCATCACATTAACTTCTATTGTTTCAAAACGCATCCCATGAAGTTCTATGTTGAGGCTCCCAAATCTTTCCACATATATTTCTGTTAAGTAAAGTCATCTTACTGTTGCACTTATATAGATGAGTTTTTGTACTTTAATTCAGTATTTACAATTATCTCTAATATATTTCAGGCAAAAAAATTTTACCTATATTCCATCCTATCTCGTTTTCCATGATTTCATATGGACAGAGAATATTATAGCAGAGAACATTCTCAACTTTTCCCACAGAATTTGAATACTATTGAATGCTAACCAGTACATAATGCATGTTTGTGTTCATCCAACAGTCATTAAAAATGAAGTTTTGAAAATATTGACATCTGGGCTTTATGTGTGTGTACTTATACCATCTGCTGGATATTTCTGCCTTGTGAAATAAAAGAATTACATAGAATTCTAGGAAGGTAAATTGGGCACACATAGCCATAAATCTAGAATGAATTGTGAACAGCAAATTTGTCAGTTAATTCCAAATCTGTATTTATTAACCAGCAAGCGATAAATGTAAACATTTGGAATGTACAACCACTGAAACAAACTTAAATCTATTTCTTAGGTATATCCTTATTTTCATTAAAATTGATATTTAAGGGGTATGGGTTGTTGTATCTTATGTCCATTTTACAAATTCAGAGTATTCATTTATCAGGATATTTTTATATTCCAAAAAGGTTATTTTCATTAGTGTCTTTTAAAAAGAGAATTTTCTCTAAGTGCTTGATAAGCATCCTTTGAGGACCAGAATATTGTTAGAAACTTGTTATTGTAACAGAATATTGTTACAAAATCAGATTTTGTATTGATAGTAAGTATCCTTAGGGTTTGAGGGCTTCCCAGGTGGTGCTAGTGGTAAAGAATTCATCTTCTAATGCAGGAGACATAAGAGACATGGGTTTGATTCCTGGGTTGGGAAGATTCCCTGGAATAGAAAACGGCAACCTGCTGCAGTATTCTTGCCTTAAAAGTTCCTTGGACAGAGGAACCTGTTGGACTACATCCCTGGGGCTACAGAGAGTTTGACACAACTGAGCATACTTCTGTGCATTGGCTTGACTTGATCTTTAGGGCTTGAACTCAACTTCATAATATTTTTTGTGGTTTTCCTTATTCTCTCCCCCAGAGCAATCATACATGAGGCTTTAAATATATATATATACCCTTAAAGTTTATTGAGAAAGCCATGAATAATAAATATATTAAATTATGGATGATAACCTGTTGGTTTTGATCTCCTTTTATGTGTTCCCCTAGTTTCTGATGTAACAGTTTGAGTTTCTTTTAGTTAACCTCATCCACGCTGGATTATCGAAAAAGCAAGAGAGTTCCAGAAAAACATCTATTTCTGTTTTATTGACTATGCCAAAGTCTTTGACTGTGTGGATCAAAATAAACTGGAAAATTCTGAAAGAGATGGGCATACCAGACCACCTGACCTGCCTCTTGAGAAACCTATATGCAGGTCAGGAAGCAACAGTTAGAACTGGACATGGAACAACAGACTGGTTTCAAATAGGAAAAGGAGTACACCAAGGCTGTATATTGTCACCCTGCTTATTTAACTTATATGCAGAGTACATCATGAGAAATGCTGGGCTGGAAGAAGCACAGGCTGGAATCAAGATTGCCGGGAGAAATATCAAGAACCTCAGATGTGCAAATGACACCACCCTTATGGCAGAAAGTGGAGAGGAACTCAAAAGCCTCTTGATGAAAGTGAAAGAGGAGAGTGAAAAAGTTGGCTTAACGCTCAACATTCAGAAAACGAAGATCATGGCATCCAGTCCCATCACTTCATGGGAAATAGATGGGGAAACAGTGGAAACAATGTCAGACTTTATTTTGGGGGCTCCGAAATCACTGCAGATGGTGATTGCAGCCATGAAATTAAAATACACTTACTCCTTGGAAGGAAAGTTATGACCAACCTAGATAGCATATTCAAAAGCAGAGACATTTCTTT
>NW_011494677.1:11077996-11080312 GCF_000754665.1 Bison bison bison | reverse complement strand
CATCACCGACTCAATGGACATGAGTCTGAGTGAACTCCGGGAGTTGGTGATGGACAGGGAGGCCTGGTGTGCTGCAATTCATGGGGTCGCAAAGAGTTGGACATGACTGAGCAACTGAACTGAACTGAACCTCATTTTTAATTCATATGATTTTGTTGGGATCCAAAGATTATCACCAAAGATTGGGAGTGGGGTTCATGCTTAAAATTTATCCTATCCTTTTAATCATCAGGTATAAGGAATGAGCCCTTGATTTAAATTAGAACAAGAAGCCTTATCTGTAAAACATTTGCTGAATTAGGAAAAGAGGACCCATGTATTTACTGAGTGTTAATCGCTCAGTCACGTCTGACTCTTTGCAACCCCATGGACTATACTGTCTATGGAATTCTCCAGGCAAGAATACGGGAGTGGGTATTTACTGAGATTACTAAGCAAGTATGATACAAGCCCAGAGATGTTAGAGACTATTTTTGGAATTGCTTGGAAATAACGAACCTAAAAGTGAAAGACCACAGAGAGAAATAAATACAGCTACAAGATAGAGATATATTTTTTAAATATATTGCTTAATCATTTGGATTTTGCTGTATACCTGAAGATCTGTTTCTTGACTCTTTAGTTACATGATCCAAATGGTTTTAATGAATCCCAAAGAAAAAGGAAAAAAACAAACAAGTACATTGATCGAAGACTATCTTGAGTTTATATGTAAGATTATAAAAGCTAGAACTTACCATACGCTTTTAAGCAGGAAAAAAAAGACTGAAAATAACTTTCTTATAAAGGTATCAAGAAACTTAGATCACTGCAAATTTTGACCCAGGAGTCAATTCACTCAATTCACTCAAATCACACTAAAGTCAGCTTTAAGTATTTTTGCCAGTAAAGTCTATGGTTGGAAAAAGACATTATGATTGTTACTGGGTCATATGTCTATTTTCAGATACCTCTTCCCAAGGATTCTGATTCAGTGAGATGTAAGCTAAGCATCTACACTACATCTTCCAAAATGCACACTAAAATGATTCTGACAGGAGGTGGAAGGGCTCTATTTTAAAAAACACTTCAACCACTTGTAAAAGAATGAAACTAGAACACTTTCTAACACCATATACAAAAATAAATTCAAAATGGATTAAAGATCTAAAAGTAAGACCGGAAACTATAAAACTCCTAGAGGAGAACATAGGCAAAACACTCTCTGACATACATCACATCAGGATCCTCTATGACCCACCTCCCAGAATATTGGAAATAAAAGCAAAAATAAACAAATGGGACCTAATTAAACTTAAAAGCTTCTGCACATCAAAGGAAACTATTAGCAAGGTGAAAAGACAGCCTTCAGAATGGGAGAAAATAATAGCAAATGAAGCAACTGACAAACAACTAATCTCAAAAATATACAAGCAACTCCTACAGCTCAACTCCAGAAAAATAAATGACCCAATCAAAAAATGAGCCAAAGATCTAAATAGACATTTCTCCAAAGAAGACATACAGATGGCTAACAAACACGTAAAAAGATGCTCAACATCACTCATTATCAGAGAAATGCAAATCAAAACCACTATGAGGTACCATTTCACACCAGTCAGAATGGCTGCGATCCAAAAGTCTACAAATAATAAATGCTGGAGAGGGTGTGGAGAAAAGGGAACCCTCTTACACTGTTGGTGGGAATGCAAACTAGTACAGCCACTATGGAGAACAGTGTGGAGATTCCTTAAAAAACTGGAAATAGAACTGCCTTATGATCCAGCAATCCCACTGCTGGGCATACACACTGAGGAAACCAGAAGGGAAAGAGACACATGTACCCCAATGTTCATCGCAGCACTGTTTATAATAGCCAGGACATGGAAGCAACCTAGATGTCCATCAGCAGATGAATGGATAAGAAAGCTGTGGTACATATACACAATGGAGTATTACTCAGCCATTAAAAAGAATACATTTGAATCAGTTCTAATGAGGTGGATGAAACTGGAGCCTATTATACAGAGTGAAGTAAGCCAGAAGGAAAAACACCAATACAGTATACTAACGCATATATATGGAATTTAGAAAGATGGTAACGATAACCCTGTATACGAGACAGCAAAAGCGACACTGACGTATAGAACAGTCTTATGGACTTTGTGGGAGAGGGAGAGGGTGGGAAGATTTGGGAGAATGGCATTGAAACATGTAAAATATCATGTATGAAACGAGATGCCAGTCCAGGTTCAATGCACGATACTGGATGCTTGGGGCTAGTGCACTGGGACGACCCAGAGGGATGGTATGGGGAGGGAGGAGGGAGGAGAGTTC
>NW_011494677.1:11064347-11077801 GCF_000754665.1 Bison bison bison | reverse complement strand
AAAAGACACATGTATAGAACAGTCTTATGGACTTTGTGGGAGAGGGAGAGGGTGGGAAGATTTGGGAGAATGGCATTGAAACATGTAAAATATCATGTATGAAACGAGATGCCAGTCCAGGGTCAATGCACGATACTGGATGCTTGGGGCTAGTGCACTGGGACGACCCAGAGGGATGGTATGGGGAGGGAGGAGGGAGGAGAGTTCAGGATGGGGAACACATGTATACCTGTGGTGGATTCATTTTGATATTTGGCAAAACTAATACAATTATGTAAAGTTTAAAAATAAAATAAAATTAATTAAAAAAATAAATAAATAAATAAAAAACACTTCATAAACTTTTCTGTTTCCAATGGAATGAATTTTCCTATCAGTTAACAGCAAAAAGCAAAATATCAGTAGCGTATAACAAGGAGCAGTTAATGTTCAAATGGCTGAAATCAGCTGGGTGTTCCTAAGCAGCTCCGTGTCTGAAGGTTGGGCTTCTTATATGGCTGGAGATGAGCCAGCAGATCTGCTTATCTGGATTGGCCCCCACTGACCTGCTCCGGGCACTTCTCAGCCTCCAGCAAACCAGCCCAGATGTCCCTAAAGTGATGGTGGACAGGTAGAAGAGCAAGGAGATGCACTCTGGGACTCTAGAGTCTTGGGCTCAGCACAGAACCGCTGCTACTTCCACCGGCCTCTAGTGAACAAAGCAAGTCACATAGTCAAACTCATAGTTTCAGGCAGAAAAAATCACTTCTAACACTTTAGTCATATCCAACTCTTTGCGAACCCATGGACTATACAGTCCATGGAATTCTCCAGAGCTGTGGTGTTGGAGAAGACTCTTGAGAGTCCCTTGGACAGCAAGGAGATCCAACCAGTCCATCCTAAAGGAAATCAGTCCTAAATATTCATTGGAAGATTGATATTTAAGCTGAAGCTCCAATATTTTGGCCACCTTATGCGAAGAACTGTATCACTGGAAAAGACCCTGATGCTGGGAAAGATTGAAGCCAGGAGAAGGGGACAACAGAGGATGAGATAGTTGGATGGCATCACCAACTTGATGGACATGAGTTTGAGCAAGTTCCAAGAGTTGCTGATGGATAGGGAAGCCTGGCGTGCTGCAGTCCATGGGGTCGCAAAGAGTCGGACGTGACTGAGCAACTGAACTGAACTGAGAAAGGAGAAGAACACCCTCTTCCTATCAAGATACTTATCTAAAGCCTATACTATCTTTTCTTCTGCCACAAGGAATGTATGTATAAAGAGTTGTGAAAGTTCATGTTTAGCATAAATACAACTTGAGATGTGCTAATGTAATGTACTACCAGGTATCACAAACATTTCAGTTTGTGAAGCTGTCCAAGGAATTGATGCAAATAAACAAAATGGTTTTGGATGAAGTTTTAAGAGTTCCAAACAATAGTTGTAAACATTAAAAAGTGTCATCCAGCTGAAAATCAAGACTGATAAAAAACTGAAAATCCCACGTTTTACAATGCACGATTTTCTGGGATGTGATGTTCTCAAGCTTAAAGTTCCCATATCTTTGATAAAATTCATTTTTGATCATGAGAGAACATACATTTACACAGCAGGACTTGAACTGCTGACAACACCTTATTTTACAATGTTTTTCTTAAATTATTTTAATATTCGGGGTGGATATTAACTCTAGTTCATTCCTACCTGTTTATTAAACTAAATAATCTCAAGACTTTGACCAGTAACAACTGTATCCCTATAAGGCATATGTGTGTAGAGGTAATAAGACTGGCTTCCTTTAAACATTTTCTAAAACTGAAACATCTTCATTCAGCCTGGTTTTTGTTTTAATTTAATGTGGATTTGTGGGATTTCACATTGTAAAAAAATATCAATATATCTTTATGTTAATAGATTACTGGTACTCTGAAAATTGAAGTTTCTGTATATACAACATGTAAATATTTACCGGAAATCACATTTGACACATACATAAATCAATGCTGGAAGAGTTACTGCTTTCAAATTAAAAGCGGAGAGTGAACAGATAAATTATTAGCCTTGTGCCTCTTCTTGTCATGGGAGAGCATGAAGAATCTCACTCTAACAAATAGAGAGCTCTGTCTTATAAACTCACATGATCTCACATTTATAAAAATAGAAATTACTGTTGACAAATACCATTGATTTGTAATGCCAAAGAGATGTCCTGCTTAGAATGATTTTTGTCCAAAATCTTTACTAAATCCTAATATTCAACTAAGTTTCTAAGGACAAACTTGAGAAGGAAGAGAAGAGTTGGTGCGACTTGAGTGTCAAAAATCAAACTCCTCAGTTTTAAGAACCCCTTCATTGTTAATTAGAATGAAGAGTTATTAGCTTATTTGTTACCTGGCTAGAGTTTCTACTAGCCTTTGAAAAATGGCAACGGCACTTTTAATGGCATTCAAATATGGCAGGAGTACAAAAGACTTACTGATTCGATGTTACGGACTCCATAACATCAAAACAAAGTGAACACGGGGAGAAGGTTCCTGCTAATTCTGAGCTATTTGATGATACGTTAACTACTGCTGCTAAGTCGCTTCAGTCGTGTCCGACTCTGTGCGACCCCATAGATGGCAGTCCACCAGGCTCCCCCATCCCTGGGATTCTCAAGGCAAGAACACTGGAGTGGGTTGCCATTTCCTTCTCCAATGCATGAAAGTGAAAAGTGAAAGTGAAGTCACTCAGTTGTGTCTAACCCTCAGTGACCCCATGGACTGCAGCCTTCCAGGCTCCTCCCTCCATGGGATTTTCTTCTACCACACACTGCCCATCAAAAGATCACCTTACTTTATTTCTTGTCATTTTGAAATGTTAAAAGAAAAAATTTGTCTTCATCTTGAAAAGTTACTTTAAAAACGCAATAGGTCCAGGACTTCCCTGGTGGCCCAATGGCTAACACCCTTCCAATACATGGGGCACAAGTTCAATTTCTACTTGGAGAACTAAGATCCCACGTGCCTCATAATGCAGCCAGAAAGTGTGTGTGTGTGTGTGTGTGTGTGTGTGTGTGTGTATGTTGGCTGCTCTGTTGTGGCTGACTCTTTGTGACTCCATGGACTGTAGCCCAGCAGGCTCCTCTGTCCATGGAATTCTCTAGGCAAGAATACTGGAGTGGATAGCCATGTCCTTCTCCAGGGGATTTTCCTGAACTGGGGGTCGAACCCGGTTTTCCTACATTGCAGGCAGATTCTTTACCGTCTGAACCACCAGAGTAAAAGTAAAATATATATATATATTTTTAATACAACAGCTCCATAAGGATCTGTCCCCAAAGCTTTTTATGGAATTACAGTTGATACTTAAATTAACATCCTTAAGTTCAGGATAGACTCTAGATTGGAAGGAAAAGACTTCCAAAGTGGGATGTAAGAATAACAAAGAAACACTTTTCCTACATCCAATGCCAATTAGAAACAAGTGGGGACTTCTCAACAGAAGGCACTTCTGCACTATTGTTCAGGCAGTTAAGAACTCATCTATTTATGTGCCAATTGTGTTGGGAATCCTTGAGGTAAAAATTTCCTGAGGAAAACTGAGAAGGTAACACTAGTCTACCAATTAGTGTATTACTAAGCAGCCAGTTGGTAAGCTCCATGAGCCCAGGGAATTTGGTTGCTTGCTTCTATGTAATAAGACCCCAAATCCTCTTGGCAAATAGTCTGTGCATTCAGTTGACTGAATGAACTACAAACTTTAGGTATTTTCTTAAGTTCCCTGTAAGACTGGTGACTCACTAACAAATGCAAAGTTCTCATGCAGATGTGTGTTACAATTACATACTTGTTGGTCTGAGCCAAGACCTAAAGCATCCATGGTAGGCTGTTTTGGAAAAAGAGTGTTCACTTAATCCAGACAACAGTGAACATCCATTCCTATTCCATCCACCACCAAGAAAAATATGCTCAAATTCTTTTTTACATCATTGTTGATTAGAAGTAAAACAAATCAAAGCCATCTTCCCTGTTTAATAACAGTGTTGCCAATATTCTCTACTGAGTCTGTACATGGGTGTAAGTGATGAAGCTCAAGAAACATGAACATATTCTCTAATTCTTAATTAAAGCAAGGATGAGTATACATTGAGGGCTAAGACTGCCCAGAGAAAATTCTGATAATCATGTAGATTACGACAGAAGTCAATGCTTCTAGAAATCCCTTCACACTCCTAGACCATATCCCTCAAAAGCAAATAAGAACCTCAAGACAGCCATTCCCAGGTGAAGCAGCTTCACTGGTCACTTCAGAAGAAAAACCCCTTGAAGGTCACCTCAGCATTTTATTGATTGATCAGTCTGTGGTCCAGACCCCACATCTCTTAATCTGTACTTTTGGAAGGGCTCTATATAACAGTGAGCCACCGGCTGATAAAGACCCAGTGGGCTTCCCCAGGCTTCCTCTCCACACTCCTGTTCTTCACCCCTCCTTGCCCCATACAACCTAGGCTTTCCTACCTACTTTTTCTTCACTGGGCAAACAAAGCTTGGTAGAGGGAAAACAGTAAAACTCCTTTGAAAGAGTTTACTTACTTCTTCCTCTAAACCTTACTTTATTACTAAATGGCCCCAAGCAAAATACCTCCATTACCAAAGCAACAACAGCAAATCAGTGACTTTAATTAAGATCTTATAACTCAAACTGAACATTTTTAAGGCCACTTGTTTGAAATACAGTTGCCAAATAAAAAATTGTACATATTTAATGTAGACAACTCGATCAGTTTGGAGATAAGTATGCACCCATGAAACCATCACCACAACTGTGCCATAAACATATCCATCACCTTCAAAGGTTTTCTCCTGCCCTCTTAATTTATTAGCATTATTATGTTATTAAAGCAGAGACTAGCGTGGTAGTTTCCAGGGACTAAGAGTAGAGGAATACGGGGAGGGATTAGTCAAAAGGTACAAAGTTTCAGTTATGTAAGATGAAGAAGTCCCAGAGATCGGCTGAACAACTTGGTACATCTTGGTTAACAATACCGTATCATACACTTAAACGTCTGATAAAGGGGCAGATCTTACATTGTGCGCTTACCATGCAAAAAAACAAAAATAGACAACCCTATGATTTTTATCCTTTCGTACAGCTCTGTCATGATTTTTAAATGAACAAACTTAAGTGAGTAATACTAGAACATTTTGTCTTAAATAATGCTAAGAAATGCTGGTCCATTATCATTCCTTTTTATTTGGTTGTTTCTTCAAGAGAATTGTGTACTTATTTAGACAGGGAATTCGACCCAAAGAGGAAATGCATCAGGACGCTGAGGGAGAAGGGAACCAGGCACTCGGATTAACTTAGCAAAATCTAAAAAATCTGTAGTGTGGGAAAACTAACAAGCAAAGAAAAACACATGCTCCAAATATTTCGCAAGTTTAAGAGCCAATTGTTGACTGTGAAAGACTCTGTGCTGGTAAAACTCCAAGCTTCTCTGCTTTCCATTTTTTCAGAACAACAACAAAAAGGGGTGGTTTTAAAAACTCTGACATCATGTTATTTTTTCTTTAATTGAGTATCATCATTATAGCCTACACATTGTTAATAATGTACAGTTTTTATGGCACATTTTACTAGGGATCATAGCATGTTCACTTCCTTGAGCTTTTCCAGTATTATAAATGGAAATGTGTTTATATTTTTCATTGTCATGGGAATATGTCTAGTCTTACAGATCAAGTTCTTCATTCCTCTTGTCTGAAGAGCTGACTGATTCCATTCGTTTTCCTTGAATGGAGACTCTTCTCTTTACATGAGAGTGAGAAAAAGAGCACAAGTCCACCTGGGGCACGAAACTGTCCCTCCATTTGTTGGCGGTTCTATTTGTCCACTCAGATCCACCCTCCATTCTTCTCCCTCGGCCAATATGGACACCATCAAAAGATTGCTTACCCTCTGACTTCTTATGAATGGGGAACGCTAGCAAGAGAAGAAAAGGAGGGAGGAGAATGGGAACACGGCCTCCTTGGAGGAGCACTGTCTCCCTGGAGGATCACCTCCTCCCTGGAGGATCATCTTGGATACTGGCAGCATCCCTCAACCATAAATGTTATAGGTAATATCAGGTCACCCTCTTCACACAATCCTCTCTCTGTTTCTATGCCATTATATTTATCGTCCTTGGACCCTTGCATCCTCTCTCCCAGCTTCTCTTGGTTTCCTTACAGCCAACGGACACCTTTATTAAACTTTATTTAACAAACCTCTTCTGCAGGTTTATTAAACTTACCTCTATTATTACACTTATCCCTATTATTAAACTAAACTTTTTTTGTGGTTCTCCAACCACTATCCCTCTCCTTGCCTTAACGATCAGTGAGAGCACTTCACTTATTAAAACAGGAACCTCCCTTTTCTACCTACAGGTCCTCACTGCCCATCACTCCACCGAACCTGCTACCACTGAAGTCACTGGTTGGCATCTGCCAGCCAAATCCAGTACCAATAGATTGATATTATTTGTCCCCTTTAAAGTCCTGGAGAGTATTATTCATGTGTCTTTAAACTGTATTTTGGCTCAACTTTAGCTATATCACTTTCTTTTCTATCTCCTTAAAAGTTTCTATTTGATAATCCCAACTTAAATGATGTTTTCTTCAAGTTTCTGTATTCATAGTTCTAATTTTACATGATTTCTGCAATAACTATAGTTTCAGTGACCATTCACATGCTGAAGCTTCCTAAATCCATAATTCTGGATCTTTTTTGCTAATCCAAGGCCCATATAGTAGTCAACAGCTTCAATATTGGTTCTAAGTTGAGGTGCCTTTCCTATAGGATACATAGGACTCTAGACATATCCTAGACAGTGGCCACTGGAGGGGGACCTGCAAGAGAAGCAAGGAATTTTCTGACTACTTTCTTCTTTGTATTTATACCACCCATTACATGTAAGTTTCCAAAGTTCTCCTTCAGTTATAGGTTGTCCTTGGGCAGAGACCAATTCATCTTTTTAGCACAGATGATGTCATAACTACTGCTGGCATGATTCTTCTATACCATTACTCTTCGCTTTCTCTACTGGACCGAGCCTAGGAGCTTTGCTCTACAGACTAGTAAGAACCTCAGGGCCAATTGATATTTTTCTAGCTATAGTGGGGTATAATTGCCAAATAAAATTGTATAAATTTAAAGTGTACAGTGTGAAGATTTGATATACACATATATTGTGAAATCAGCACTACATAACAGCTGGTTACACATCCATCACCTCACATCATTACCTTTTTGTGTTTGTGTGGTGAGAATATTTAAGATCTATTCTCTTAGCAAATTTAAACTATGCAATACTGTATTCTTAACTATAGTCACCATGCTGTACACATATGTACATATTCGATCCTCAGAACTTATTTATCTCATAACTGGAAATCTGTATGCTTTGAGCCCCCAGCCCGGGCAACCACTGTTTGGCTTTTTTTTCTGTGAGTTGAACTTTTTTAGATTGTACATGAAAGTAAGAGACCATAAGCATTTGTCTTTATGCATTCTGACTTTTTTCCACTTAGCATGATGCTCTTAAGTTCCATATATGGTGTCACAAACAGAAGAGTTGCCTCCTTTTTATCATATATATAATATATATATGTTATATATATATAACATTTCCTTTATCTTTTCATCTGTTGAAGTACAGATGTTTCCATTTCTTAGCTATTTATGAATCAAGCTGCAATGAACATTGGGGTGAGAGATATTCCTTCAAAATAGTGATTTTGTTACACACTCAGAAGTGACATTTTTCCAAAGACATGCAAATGACCAACAGATACATAAAAGGGTGCTCAACATAACTAATCACCAGGGAAATGCAAATCAAAACCACAATGAGATATTACCTCACATCTGTTAAAAGGACTGTGATGAAAAATGCAAGAAATAGCAACTGTTGCTGAGGATGTGGCAAAAAGGGAACACTTGTGCAATGTTCCTGGGAATGCAAATTGGTGCCGCAACTATGGAAAACAGTATGGAGGTCCTTCAAGAAGTAAAATAACAGCCATCAAATTGATTATTTGCATTCCATGTTTGTTCTATTCATTCTAGAGATCATACTAGGGTTACTGACTTGGAGGGATTTTAAATCTTTAAAAAATTTAACTAAGCCCTATGTAATTTCTTCTATCTCTGTAATTTTGCCTGACAGCTTCAAAGAACCCCAAATCATGTGTGGTTATTGTCTGTCCATCTTAATCCCTATTTATCAAAACAAAACAAGGGAGGTAGCTCTCCTGATACAGTTGAAGGAAGAAAATCTCTCAGACATCCAGACAAATCTGACTAGCTTTCCTGGATTCGTAAGAAGATTCAAAATTATCTGCGACATCTGAAAACTTAACAAAGTAAAAGGGAACTTGGTGAAGCTGCTCAATTCTTAAAAGCTGTATTCTGTCACCAGGTCATTGTTTGATGCATGAAATAACAGAAAAGTATCAGGACAACTTTAAGTATGAATCCACTCAATGGGAGACCCATTCTCTCATCTACCAGCGGGGCCGTGCTGTAATCTCTGGCCCTCTGGACTTCTGCTTTGAACAGGTAGATTTTACTTAACATTATACATTTGCCACCCTCTGTCCTTTTAAATTACATATTTATAGCTAATGCCTTTCTCTGCCATCAACGTAGAAAATCTATATTCAGACAAGCACACACACACATACACACTTTATATATACATAACAACAAAAATATTTGTTCAGTTTTTCTGAACTGAAGGTGAAATTATTCTTCAATTACATGGGTAGAAATAGTTTCCTAAGCTTTGCTCCACTAGAGGGAAATAATATATCAGAATCTCCTAGTGGGCATTTTCAGATAATATACATTTTATCTTGAAATCCTGATACATCATGCTTAACCATTACCTGATTTAAAAATCATGGCCACTTAAGTTACCTTTTTTGCTAAATGTACTTATTGACTATATTAGGGTAGAGAAACCACTGTACTATTTTCTAATTCTGTAACCCTAAAACAGTCCATTAACTGTCTCATAATCAATTCTCCTAATTGCAGAAAGGGGCTAAGCATTTTATTCTCTATAGTTGCTTAGCAACAGGAATTATTAAGGCACTGGAGTTTGAGTCAGATATGGTTTCTAGTCTTAATTCTATCATTAAGTAGCTAGATATCATTGATTAAGTTATTTTCTCACTCTGGACCCTACTTACCACTCAGTCAATTAATGAATCAATCAATGAAACACACAGGAGTTCCTTTCTATCCACATCTTTGGGGGTTGGTTCCAGGGCACCCTCCCTTGGATTCCAAAATCTGCAGATGACCAAATCCCATATATGAAATGGCATAGTATTTGCATATAATCTATGACATGCAACTCTATACTTTAAATCATCTCTGCTACTGCTGCTAAGTCGCTTCAGTTGTGTCCGACTCTGTGCGACCCCATAGACGGCAGCCCACCAGGCTCCCCTGTCCCTGATATTCTCCAGGCAAGAACATTGGAGTGGGTTGCCATTTCCTTCTCCAAAATCATCTCTTGATTACTCATAATACCAAATAGAATGTAAATATTATATACATAGTTTCTGAAGCAGGGAAAATTCAGGTTTTGCTTTTTAGTACTTTATGGAATTTTTTTCCACATATTTTCAATCTGCAGCTGGTTGAATCTTGGGATGAGGAACCCACAAATACAGAGAGCCAACTGTACATCCATAAAAGCATCAAACTAGACTAGATTTATTTAACAATCTGTATCCTTTGGAGAAAAATTTAAGAAATCATTCTGACGCACAAAAAGGCATAAACAATAATATCAACAAATGGGTACTCAACATCCATGTTACAAATACAATTAAGGCTTTCTTAACTCCCAAAAGACATTCCCCAGCTTCCATCATGGGCTTCCCTGGTGGCTGAGAAGGTAAAGAATCTGCCTGCAATGTGGAAGACTTGGGTTCAATCCCTGGGTTGGGAAGATCCCCTGGAGGAGGGCATGGCAACCCACTCCAGTATTTTTGCCTGGAGAATCCCCATGGACAGAGGAGCCTGGCAAGCTTTGGTCCATAGGGTTGCAAAGAGTTGGACACGACTGAATGACTACAGCACAATCTCCTTCACAGAGTTATCCCAATGTTGGATTTGGTTTTTATCCTTATTAAGAATTTCTTTGTACTTTACTACATATGTATGTATCCTAAACCATGTATTGCACACTCTTTAGGGCTTACAAACTCTCTATGACTCATAGCAGACTGGTAAATTCCTTGACATCTTTCTGTTTCTCTCTCAACATAATATATGTGAGAATCATCCAAGAGTGTATATTAACTCACGTTGACTCATTCTTCACTGACGTTTATATTACTTTTGGTAGACATACCACAGTTTACCCACTATTCTCTCATTGATAACATTTCATTTTCCCGGTTTTTGCTGTAATGCACAACACTGCCATGATGTTTATTGCACAAATCTTTTTAATATGTAGGATATAAGGTTGAGAAATGCAATTGCCGTGACAAACTATATACAACCTTGTATCTACAGATAATAGCAAACTACTCTCCAGCATTATTCTTCATCTGTGAAAAGAAATTCTGTCACTCCCTATCTTCACTAGTGTTTGTTATTCTTGGACTACGCAGATTTTTCCCAGTCTGAAGACAGAGAAATCGTATCTCTTTGTGACTCTAATTTGCATTTTCCCGAATTCTCATGAGACTGAGCATTTTTTCATGTGTTCATTGGCCATTTGTGTTTCCTCTTCTGTGAACTGCCTTTTCATATCTTTTTTCTATTTTTCTACTTGGTTGTTTTCCTTTACTTTTTGATTTGTAGCTTCAAAAGTCTGTTTTGAATACTAATCTTGGTTAATTTTTTGCATTCCGAATATCTTCCAGACTGCCATAGTCTTTTCATTTTTATTGTGTCTTTTGCTACCAGACATTTTTAGTTTTAACAGTCAAGTATATTAATCATTTCCTTTGGCATTTTTGTTCTCACTCCAAAATTTTATAAATATTCTTACTTTGTTTCATTCCAAATGATTTTAAAGCTTTCATTTTGCTTTTCTCTCTCTCTCTCTCTGGCTTATCTATAATGCCAAACTTGTCATCTATAAAATTTCTAAATATGCCAGAGTCAGTCATGGTCTTCATTAATTTTAAGTTCTTCTTATATGCTTACTTTCTTTCATATTTATTGACAAAATATATATACTTTTCTCCACATAGTTTCTCTGACCTTATGATTGATTTATTCCTAGGCACTTTTTTTTTTCCCTCAGTTAAATACAGACTTTATTTATTTATTTATTTTATTTTTAAACTTTACACTATTGTATTGGTTTTGCCAAATATCAAAATGAATCCGCCACAGTATCGTGCATTGAACCTGGTTTATTTTTTATTTTTATTATGAGTTGAATACTTTGAAATTTGTATTTTCTAATTTTCTTTCTGTAATGTAGTAAATTAAACTGTTTCTGTAGATTGTGTATCTAGCAAATTTGATACATGTATAAACATGTGCGAAATGAAAGTGTGAGTCAGTCAGTCGTGTCTGACTCTTTGGGACTCCATGGACTGTGGTCCACCAGGCTTCTCTGTCCATGGAATTCTCCAGGGAAGAACACTGGAGTCATTTCCTTCTCCAGGGAATCTTCCCAACCCAGGGACTGAACTCAGGTCTGCTGCATTGCAGGCAGATTCTTTACCATCTGACACACTAATTATATTCCATTTTAAAATACCTAATAGTATTTATTTGTGAATTCCTTTTATCTCTTTTTTATAAAGATCTTTCAGATCTGACTAGTTTATTAGTCTCTTCAAAGAATCAGGTTTGAGTTTGTTGGTCTTCTCTATTGTAACTTTTTCAATTTTACTAATTTCACACTCTTTTTATTATTATCTCTATCATCTTCAGGTCTATTTTGTTTCTCCTATAATTTCTTGGCTTGAATTTTTATGTCACTTATGTCTTTAAGTTTTTCCTCATTCATAATATCTACACTTATGAAAATATATTTTTCTAAGTATTACTACATTGAATATGTAACAATTTATCATTATTTAATCATAAGTATGTTATATAAATATATTTATAATGATATGTTATTGGCAAGTAGTTTGAGAATATGCCTTTCTATTTCCTAGATATAACTGTTATATAAACTTGTTGTGCTGTTCAAATCATCTTTATGAAATTTTATCTTCAGAGTCAATCAATTACTAAGAGATTTACATTAAAATATTCCCTCACAAAAATAACTTTTCAATTGTTTCTTATAGTCCTAGCAATTTTTGCTCACAAATATTTGTTATATGATAGCAGCATTCTAGTTAAGAATTGTTACATTTCTTAGTGAAATTGGACCTTTTTCATTATGCAATAACCCCTTTAAAACCTGTTTTTCTTTTTTTGAACTAAAACCAATTTATTTACACTAGTAGTCACTTCAGTTTTCATTTGAGTGTTTTCCTAGTTTATTATTCTTTTTCTGTTAACTTTTTTCATCTTTATTTTTAGATAAACCTTGAGGCGGAGCGTTTGTATTCAATGTAATAATCTCTCTCTCATAACTGACAAATTAAATTCATTTATATTTATGGAAATTATTGATATTTTTGTATTTATTTCTATCATTAGAACTAACTTAGTTGTTTTCTCTATTCTCCTTTATCTTTTCTTGACATTTTTATGATTGGGTTTTTTAATGTCATTTTCTTTATTATTGGGAAATCTTATGTTCCATCTTGTTCCTAGCCCACTGCTTTTTGAGCCTTACAAGCTTCACCTACTTCATTTATAGCTCCTACATACCCATCTTACTCTGTGTGTGTGAACTCAGCTAGCATTGACTTTGTCAGTTATTATTTTATCCACCTTGGTTAGCTTGTCTTTTCTCGTTGGGAAGGATTTTCCATTTTACCAATTCATGACATTAACTAAAATGAAAATCTCTACCATGAACTCTGTTTCCTGTTAAAGTCTCCTTCTAACTGATCATTTTAATAATGAGGAAGGTAGATTCCACCCAAGGATAATGGAAATTTTTAATGATTATTAATAGACAGAACATGCCTGATCTCATCTGATCTCAGAAGCTAAACAGGGTCAGGCCTGGTTAGTATTTGGATGGGATACCAACTGGGAATACCAGGTGCTGTAGGATTTTTTTGGAGAAGAAAATGGCAACCCACTCCAGTATTCCTGCCTGGAGAATCCCATGGACAGAAGAGCCTGGCAGGCTACAGTCCATGAGTCGTAAGAGTCAGACATGACTTAGCGACCACCACCAATAAACAAAAGGGAGAAACTCACTTTTCTTTTTTTCTGACTGTCCATGCTGATGTCAATAATCAAATCTATGTGGAGGAGTAGTTCTCTAAAACACGTTCTACTAAATTTTCACCAATAACGATCACAATACCCTCTTATAGACATGATTCTCTATTGTC
>NW_011494677.1:11060206-11064247 GCF_000754665.1 Bison bison bison | reverse complement strand
ATCATTATATGTATATCTTTGGAAAAAGTCATCTTTAGGAACTGTCATTAGATGCCAGGGCAGAGATGGCATTTTCTTCAACCCATAGCCACTTACCATATGTCAGACTCCCTACTGTCTTTCTAAGAGTTTGAAATCTATAATAGGAGAGTTGAGGATGATGGCAGAGCCAGCTGACTCCCAAGGTCTCATGTTCCCTTTCTGTGGTATAGAGTAAGTTCTTGAAAGTGACTAAGTGATACAGCACTACATTCCTAGGTTCTCTTCTTTACATGTAGGTCAGATCATATATCTATTTCTTGCCAACTGAATATGAGTGAAAGTGATATATATCTTCTGGACTAATGTAGTTAAGTATCCAGTGTGTGAGACTCCTCACTCTTTTACCCTTGTGGAAACTTGATGCTGCCAGGAATATCTTGAAATTAAAAGACAGTAGGCTCACAAGAGGGAATTCTGAGTTACTGCCTGCTCTTTCTAGACTCTGATATGAACAAATAACGACATTTCTATATTAATCCATTGAGATTAGGGAGCTATTTATAATATCTTTTGCCTAACCTAGCTTATTCAGCAACACCCTCTTTCAATAAGCACCTTGAACCTTAAATTTCCCCAATACATTGTCTTTGCTGGTCTGCTTCATAGTAAATGTCTCCACACTGTAGGTATAATGGGCTTCCCCAGTGGCTCACTGGTAAAGAATCTGCCTGCAATGCAGGAGACTCAGGGGATTCAGGTTCGATCCCTAGGTCAGGAAGAGCCCCTGGCGGAGGAAATGGCAGCCCACTCCAGTATTCTTGCCTGGAGAATCCCCATGGATGGAAGAGCCTGGAAGGCTACATTCCGTGAGGTCACAAAAAGTCAGACATCACTGAGCATGCATGCATGCATGTAGGTATAATAGTGAGATGTGCTTTCAAGGAAATGTGTTATTTATCTTTTTAAAATTTCACTTTTGATGAAATCTCGTTATACTAAAATTTTACTGTGAACATGCACTTATTTTAGAGAAAGCTATGTTTAGAGTTAGAAGTATTTTGTAATGTATCTGAATAGCGAGGAAAGTAAATGTGTTATTTGCATTAAATTTGCTGAGTTATCAATAGAGTAAATTAAGTTATTGTTCAAAATGGTGGTAAGGACAGCCAATTTCATTAGTTTAAGTGGTACTTAAAATTCTTCTAAGCCTCTACTCATTTTTTATCTTAAGGCATTAGATGAAAATGTGTTAGCTCTTCTCTAAATTTTTGGTAGAATTCAGCTGTGAAGCCGTCTGGACCTGGGCTTTTGTTTGCTGGAAGATTTCTGATTACAGTTTCAATTTCCATGCTTGTGATGGGTCTGTTAAGATTTTCTATTTCTTCCTGGTTCAGTTTTGGAAAGTTGTATTTTTCTAAGACTTTGTCCATTTCTTCCACGTTGTCCATTTTATTGGCATATAATTGCTGATAGTAGTCTCTTATGATCCTTTGTATTTCTGTGTTGTCTGTTGTGATCTCTCCATTTTCATTTCTAATTTTATTGATTTGATTTTTCTCCCTTTGTTTCTTGATGAGTCTGGCTAATGGTTTGTCAATTTTATTTATCCTTTCAAAGAACCAGCTTTTGGCTTTGTTGATTTTTGCTATGATCTCTTTTGTTTCTTTTGCATTTATTTCTGCCCTAATTTTTAAGATTTCTTTCCTTCTACTAACTCTGGGGTTCTTCATTTCTTCCTTTACTAGTTGCTTTAGGTGTAGAGTTAGGACATATCTGACTTTTTTCTTGTTTATTGAGGTATGGCTGTATTGCTATGAACTTTCCTCTTAGCACTGATTTTACAGTGTCCCACAGGTTTTGGGTTGTTGTGTTTTCATTTTCATTCGTTTCTATGCATATTTTTATTTTTTTTTATCTCTTCTGTGATTTGTTGGTTATTCAGCAGTGTCTTATTCAGCCTCCATATATTGGAATTTTTAATAGTTTTTCTCCTGTAATTGAGATCTAATCTTACTGCATTGTGATCAGAAAAGATGCTTGGAATGATTTCAATTTTTTTGAATTTACCAAGGCTAGATTTATGGCCCAGGATGTGATCTATCCTGGAGAAGGTTCCATGTGCACTGGAGAAAAATATGAAATTCATTGTTTTGGGGTGAAATGTCCTATAGATATCAATTAGGTCTAACTGGTCTATTGTATCATTTAAAGTTTGTGTTTCTTTGTTAATTTTCTGTTTAGTTGATCTATCCATAGGTGTGAGTGGGGTATTAAAGTCTCCCACTCTTATTGTGTTATTGCTAATTTCCCCTTTCATACTTATTAGCATTTGTTTTACATATTGCGGTGCTCCTATGTTGGGTGCATATATATTTATAATTGTTATATCTTCTTCTTGGATTGATCCTTTGATCATTATGTAGTGTCCTTCTAAAAAAAGAAAACTACAGGCCAATATCACTGATGAACATAGATGCAAAAATCCTTAACAAAATTCTAGCAATCAGAATCCAACAACACATTAAAAAGATCATACACCATGACCAAGTGGACTTTATCCCAGGGATCCAAGGATTCTTCAATATCCATGAATCAATCAATGTAATACACCACATCAACAAATTGAAAAATAAAAGCCATATGATTATCTCAATAGATGCAGAGAAAGCCTTTGACAAAACTCAACATCCATTTATGATAAAAACTCTCCAGAAAGCAGGAATAGAAGGAACATACCTCAACATAATAAAAGCTATATATAACAAACCCACAGCAAAAATTATCCTCAATGGTGAAAAATTGAAAGCATTTCCCCTAAAGTCAGGAACAAGACAAGGGTGCCCACTTTGATCACTACTATTCAACATAGTTTTGGAAGTTTTGGCCACAGCAATCAGAGCAGAAAAAGAAATAAAAGGAATCCAAATTGGAAAAGAAGAAGTAAAACTCTCACTGTTTGCAGATGACATGATCCTCTACATAGAAAACCCTAAAGACTCCACCAGAAAATTACTAGAAATAACCAATGATTATAGTAAAGTTGCAGGATATAAAATCAACACAGAGAAATCCCTTGCATTCCTATACACTAATAATGAGAAAATAGAAATTAAGGAAACAATCCCATTCACCATTGCAATGAAAAGAATAAAATACTTAGGAATATATCTACCTAAAGAAACTAACTCGATGGACGTGAGTCTCAGTGAACTCCGGGAGTTGGTGATGGACAGGGAGGCCTGGCGTGCTGTGATTCATGGGGTCGCAAAGAGTCAGACACGACTGAGCGACTGATCTGATCTGATCTAAAAGAAACTAAAGACCTATATATAGAAAACTATAAAACACTGGTGAAAAAAATCAAAGAAGACACTAATAGATGGAGAAATATACCATGTTCATGGATCAGAAGAATCAATATAGTGAAAATGAGTGTACTACCCAAAGCAATCTATAGATTCAATGCAATCCCTATCAAGCTACCTTTTCATACTGTTAGGCAATCAAGATTGCTTGGAGAAATATCAATAACCTCAGATATGCAGATGACACCACCCTTATGGCAGAAAGTGAAGAGGAACTCAAAAGCCTCTTGATGAAAGTGAAAGTGGAGAGTGAAAAAGTTGGCTTAAAGCTCAACATTCAGAAAACAAAGATCATGGCATCCGGTCCCACCACTTCATGGCAAATAGATGGGGAAACAGTGGAAGCAGTGTCAGACTTTATTTTTCTGGGCTCCAAAATCACTGCAGATGGTGACCACAGCCATGAAATTAAAAGACGCTTACTCCTTGGAAAGAAAGTTATAACCAACCTAGACAGCATATTCAAAAGCAGAGACATTACTTTGCCAACAAAGGTTCGTCTAGTCAAGGCTATGGTTTTTCAGTGGTCATGTATGGATGTGAGAGTTGGACTGTGAAGAAGGCTGAGCGCCAAAGAATTGATGCTTTGGAACTGTGGTGTTGAAGAAGACTCTTGAGAGTTCCTTGGACTGCAAGGAGATCTAACCAGTCCATTCTGAAGGAGATCAGCCCTGGGATTTCTTTGGAAAGAATG
>NW_011494677.1:11050512-11060106 GCF_000754665.1 Bison bison bison | reverse complement strand
GAGATGGCTGGATGGCATCACTGACTCGACGGACGTGAATCTGAGTGAACTCCGGGAGTTGGTGATGGAGAGGGAGGCCTGGCGTGCTGCGATTCATGGGGTCGCAAAGAGTCGGACATGACTGAGCGACTGATCTGATCAAGCTACCAACAGTATTCTTCACAGAGCTAGAACAAATAATTTCACGATTTGTATGGAAATACAAAAAACCTCGAATAGCCAAAGCATCTTGAGAAAGAAGAATGGAACTTGAGGAATCAATCTGCCTGACTTCAGGCTCTACTACAAATCCACAGTCATCAAGACAGTATCGTACTCGCACAAAGACAGAAATATAGATCAATGGAACAAAATAGAAAGCCCAGAGATAAACCCACACACCTATAGACACCTTATCTTTGACAAAGGAGGCAAGAATATACAATGGAGAAAAGACAATCTCTTTAACAAGTGATGCTGGGAAAACTGGTCAACCACTTGTAAAAGAATGAAACTGGAACACTTTCTAACACCATACACAAAAAAAACTCAAAATGGATTAAATATCTAAACATAAGACCAGAAACTATAAAACTCTTAGAGGAGAAGATAGGAAAAACACTCTCCAACATAAATCACAGCAGGATCCTCTATGCCCCACCTCCCAGAATATTGGAAATAAAAGCAAAAATAAACAAATGGGATCTAATTAAAATTAAAAGCTTCTGCACAACAAAAGAAACTATAAGCAAGGTGAAAAGACAGTCTTCAGAATGAGAGGAAATGATAGCAAATGAAGCAACTGACAAACAACTAATCTCAAAAATATACAAGCAACTGCTGCTGCTGCTAAGTCGCTTCAGTCATGCCTGACACCAGGCTCCCCCATCCCTGGGATTCTCCAGGCAAGAACACTGGAGTGGGTTGCCATTTCCTTTTCCAATGCATGAAAGGGAAAATGAAAGTGAAGTCGCTCAGTCATGTCCAACTCTTAGCGACCCCATGGACTGCAGCCTACCAGGCTCCTACATCCATGGGATTCTCCAGGCAAGAACACTGGAGTGGGTTGCCATTTCCTTCTCCAATGCAGGAAAGTGAAAAGCGAAAGCGAAGTCGCTTAGTCGTGTCCAACTCCTTCATCTACGGGATTTTCCAGGCAAGAGTACTGGAGTGGGGTGCCATCGCCTTCTCTGAGATAAAACTTAACTTCACCTTTAAATAAACACATGAAAATTTACTCAGTTGTCTAATTATACTAGAATTATTCTATAATTAGAATTTTACATAAAAGCAAAAAAAAAAACCATAAAGACTTTTTTGAAAAGAATAATGATTTATTCCATTAAGCTACTGATGAAAGCCTTCAGCAGCTAAGAATGAATAACTTTTCTGCAGTCCTAGACTAAGTAAGAGTGCAATTTACACCGCATATCACTCAAAATGAAACTGTTTACCTCTGTACCAAAGTCATGATTAGAAGCTGTATTTTCCTACCAAATTTGAGCTCTTTTTTTCAATACTGGGGCACAATATCCAAAGCGTTTAATTCCATGATACTTTGTAAGTGAACCTGTGAGAATGCTAAGTGTGCCAGTTGCTTTAGAAATCCTTATTTTAATAATAGTAAACAAAGATATGGTTCAGTTAGTCTGTTAATACGTCATATTGTTATCCCCATTTAAGTGGTCATTTGACTGTATTCCCAAGAGTATTACAATGGAAACATATACATTTTACAGATGGAGTGTATATATGTATACATGCACACATCCTTAAAACATGTTGAGATCATAAGTTTTTGCTATGATCAAATTAATATGTTAGGGCATAGCCCCCATAAACTATAATAGTCACTACTATTTATCAGGAAGTGGTATGTGCCAAGAATTGTGATAAGTGTTTTCCATACCTAATCTCATCTGATGTTCACAGCATCCTGAAAGTTGAATTCCTATTTTGTATGAATAAACTGAGTCTCTAAAAGGATAAATAAATTGAATATTGCTTCCAAAGCTGGTGCAGCTTCCACAAGAACATACTGCCTGGTTTCCCAACTATTTGATAAAATTCTATTATAAATTGCACATTTTCTATTCTATTTGCACAGAATTTAAGTACTTTTTGTCAATGTACTGATTCTATCCCAAATCGATGGAAAGGAGAAATGTCATTATTGTTATCATTTCAGAGATTATATATTAAACTACTGCAAGAAAAAAAATACAAATCTGCTTCCTAGCAAGAAGAATCTTAAGCAAGGAATGCCATCTGGTGTGACAGCCTCTGACACTGGCTACTGCAATCCAATGTCAATTTCCTTCCCTTTCCCAGATCACAGTAGCAATGGTGGAGATCCCTTGGCTTTAGGGATAGAAGGGGTTACTATTCAAATCCCTAGGGATAAAACATGAGTACTGTATGCCAATTACAGTAACTTCTTTCCCCTTAAGAAGTGACTGGTCTTCTGAATGTGGCTTCTACAAAACCTTTGCTTTCGTAATTCAGACATAGTTTCTTGAGATGCTGCAGTCATACTATGGATGCAGAAGGTGGAACAAACAGCTTAAAACTGCTTGATAAGACTGTTTAATCTTTTTCAGATCCAGTGCTAAGATAAATAAATGAAAATGGAAGCACCATTTTATCCTACATGTATGGTAAAGAATCCTCCTGGCAATGTGGGCAATGCAGGAATCGTGGGTTCAAGCCCTGGGTTGGGAAGATCCCCTGGAAAGGGCAAGACAAGCCCACTCCAGTATTCTTACCTGGAGAATCCCAGAGACAGAGGAGCCTGGTCAACTACAGACCATGGAGTCTCAAAGAGTCGAAAACAAATGAGTGACTTAACACATACACAGATATCACACACCCATGGAGCTAACTGTTCAGAAGATAAAATTTGAAAATAATATAAAAATAATCATTAAAGAATTTCAAATTGCACACTTGATGTTTCAAACAAACAAAATCAGTAAAATTAAATGAAAATTTCCTGTGCCCGTGTTAGAATACTAGGATTAAAAGCAAAATTTTGTATTCACTTTTCTAGCTTAGACTTATCTAAATATGTCCCTGAGGGGCCTCAATAAAGTAGAATTTAGTCTATTTTCACACATAATGGTCCTTTCTTCTTGAGTGAATGAGTGAAGTTGCTCAGTCATGTCCAATGCTTTGCAATCCCATGGCCATAGCCCGCCAGGCTCCTCTGTCTGTGGAATTTTCCAGGCAAGAATACTGGAGTGTGGAGAAGGAAATGGCAACCCACTCCAGTATGCTTGCCTGGAAAATCCCATGGACAGAGGAGCCTGGTAAGCTACAGTCCATGGGGTCGCAAAGGGTCGGACACAACTGAGTGATGGGTTCCATGCCAGCAGAAAAAGTCTTACCATGGAAAAAATATATATATACAAAAACCTCAGCACTACCAAAGAATGTATCAGGGTCAATCAACATTAGTATGCAGCAGTGTACAGTAGTAACAAATTTAAATCTAAAATGGTTGAGTAATAACCCATACTTTCCTTTTGACAAGTTGGATGGCCTGCGGTTTGTTATTTATATGTTAAGGGAAATTACCATTATGATGTGAAACTCTATCTTTGCTGTTGTATTTTATGTTTCCTTATTTTACCACTAAAGGTGATATCATTCATTATTTGATTTCTAAAGCCTGTGAGAGAATTTCTGGATTGCCTTTGGATGGGGAAAATGTATCCTGTATACCCACAAATAGAGTTTTGGTGAAAGAGCCAGGATGTGAGATGATTCCCTGACTTCCATTCAAGTTTTCTTCCTGCTTGTTCAATATGGCCCATAAGCCCCATCGATGCCATTCAGATTTGTTGGTGGCTCATAGACCTGAAGTAGTTTCTTTCCTCTGTTGGCAAGCCCTACAAAAACATCTGCTTGTAAAGACCTGAAATACAGTGATGCGTTTTCCTGTATGAGCCAGGTTTACCCACAACTTTCAATTATTGGTTCTAGTCTGAAGATACACGGTAGGATTTCCAGCAAAGATCACTAAGACTCTAGAACATTCTAGAATGATGCATTATGAGACCATGAATCCTTAGAATTTGGTGTGGTTTTCTGCTTTGAAATTCCTTTGCTGTATTCTGAAAAATGTTAGATGAGTTTGGTGGAGAATTTAGAAAAACTGATCTTCCAATCCCCACTGCCTAAAAGTGCTAATTATTTTCTATAGTTAGCATGTCATCCGTGTGGCAGTATTTTCTCTGCTTTTGATAATTTCCATAAAACTACTACATTAACGCCTTTGAAATATGATAACCACAGATTTTAATACAGCGGACTCCTGAAACTTGTGGTCTGAAGTCTGCCAAAAGGTGACACTGCCCCATCTGGCACATTGCTCATCTGTGGGATGACCTTGAGATTGGGTTTTTTTTACCCTCCTATCTTGTCCTGTCCTTTCCTGGTTTCCTTTAAAATTCTGCTTAATGCATGACTACAGAGTACCATTGGAGAATGCAAGAACACTTTCTAATAGCAAAATGTAATATTTTTGTGTGCATGGATATTGAGACTTTCAATAGCAAATCACAAGAAAGTCCAACCATTAAAAAAAAAAATACCGGAGTGGGTTGCCCTTTTCCTTCCCCAGGGAATCTTTCCGACCCAGGGATCGAACCCAGGTTTCTGGCATAGTGGGCAGTTTCTTTACCATCTGAGCCACCAGGGAAATGTGCACCTCTCTGCTTGCTAACATTCAAGCCCATATATATGTTGTTTGTTCCCTCCCTCTCATAGCCCAACCTTGCCCCTGTGTACTTGGGGAAACCAGACTGTCTTAGGACTTAGGGAGGATGACTGGATAAAAAGAGGTAAAGGAAAGGAGGTTTCTTAAGACCTTGGGTGTAGAAATTAGGGTAATGGAAACATACTTTCAACATGCAGATAACTCCATAAATCCAATTTTTGTAAAAAATGTATTGTTAATCCTCTGGCTTGGTCCAAAAGAGACAAAGATCACTAAGATAATAGGCTTTGATCCAGCCTTTTGGCACAGAGGGCTTCTAACAGCCCCAGCAACATGTGGAGAGTGCTCTTCCTCATGGAGAAAAACTAAAGACACAATAGCACGCTTATAATTCTAGAGCTGTGAAATGCAAATTGCCCTCTCTCATTTCTCAGCACTCAAAGAGAAGGGTTTGATTTTCAGTCATCAAAAAATGTTTATTTTCAAATATAAAATGAGCTTCTCTCAGATGTATATACATGACTGCAATCTCTTCTGAGACACTGTCTTGATTATGAAGTACTTCATCTTTTCCATCACACTATGTACAGCATCAAAAGGTAGAACGGCAGCTGCTAACCATGCAAAAAGGTTTTTCATTTCCAAGGGAAAAGAATTCTTCTACGAATTTAATTTTCTCTAAAGAGAACACAATCTACCTACAAAATGGAGTAAGATAACTTAGTTAACATCTAACTGTACCTTGGTCGCTAATGGATACAGTGTTTCTCGGCCAGTGTTAAATTCAGAAAATGCTGCTGCCGGATTAAACCTCCCTAAAGGAGCACTAAGAAAATATATGTATCTAATCCATTTATATCAGGAGAAATGACCTGGGGCAGTAATGTTATTTTCTATTAAGGTAATCCGGAAAGTGGATGGAAACCAGTTAGACAGTAATCTAATTGAAGCACAACACAGAACTCAGAAAATGAACAAATTTATCCCTTTGCTGAAGAACAGTTAAATGGATTTTTAAGCTTGTATTTGATCTAAAAAAGTGGTTTGCAAAGCCAGGAATATACTAATTTTATGAACTTCAAATGTTGTGGAGAAATATTTTAAAAACAAATATGAAGGACATAGTTCCTCTTTAGTGATTATAAAAGTTGTTAGAAAACTATCATTCCAACTTCTATATTTACAGTAAAAATTTTTTTCACACTAAGAAATTTTTACTAAGAAGCACGTATCTGTCCAGCATCATGGTAACACCATAGATCCCAGGATAGAGTCTCCAAATAGGCTTTTATAACATATTTACATTTTGTTATTACATATTTACATTTAATCCTTGCTTATCAGAAAATAAATATCATCCTCATAAATCTGATATCTAAAAAACACCTTATATACCCATTTATAAAATGTTTGTGCGTGTGTGTGTTTAATGTTCAAAGCTACTTCTACATCTATCGTCTATGTAAGAACTGATGTAAGCTGAAGCGGCATTTCTCTGTGATTCTGTCCTAATTTTCTATTCAGCTCTCGGCCTGGAGAAGTACTGGCAGAGACAGCAGAATGAACTGGGCAGTCAAATTGACAGGAAAACTGGTCAGTTTCTTATTGGAGAAGGATTACCACACTGCTCTATTCAGATCTGCCCCCTCAGATCAGATCAAATCACATCAGTCGCTCAGTCGTGTCCGACTCTTTGCGACCCCATGAATCGCAGCACGCCAGGCCTCCCTGTCCATCACCAACTCCCGGAGTTCACTCAGACTCATGTTCATCGAGTCAGTGATGCCATCCAGCCATCTCATCCTCTGTTGTCCCCTTCTCCTCTTGCCCCCAACCCCTCCCAGCATCAGAGCCTTTTCCAATGAGTCCACTCTTCGCATGAGGTGGCCAAAGTACTGGAGTTTCAGCTTTAGCATCATTCCTTCCAAAGAAATCCCAGGGCTGATCTCCTTCAGAATGGACTGGTTGGATCTCCTTGCAGTCCAAGGGACTCAATGTTGAAACCTTATTATGAGGCCAGTGGGATGTTCTTCATTCAAATACAAACTGTCTGCATTTGAAGACAACTTATTGTAAAATACCTTTCTGTAAAAAAAAAAAATGGTTTTTTTTCCCCAAAGAAAATGTTAAATATCCACTTTTAAGCAACCAAAAACCAAAATAGGTTTGCATTAGTAACTACATTTTATCTGTCTTAGTAACTGAATGTCTTCTTCAGTATCAGATTGGAAGTCTGAGTATAAACTGTCTTCCAACCCAGGGAGTACAGATTCTGCTGCATTTCTTGCTTTCTTCAGCACTTGAGTGTGTGTGTGTGTGTGTGTGTGTCTCTCACAGTCAGGGAGATGTCTGACTCTTTGTGACTTCACAGGATATAGCCCGCCAGGCTCCTCTGTCCATGGAGTTTTCCAGGCAACACAACTGGGGTGGGTTGTCATTTCCTATGCCAGGGATCTTCCCAACACAGGGATCAAAGCAGCATCTCTTGTGTCTCCTGCCCTGGGAGGCAGATTCTTTACCAACTGTGCCACCCATACCTGGTGGCAAAGTCACATCTTACTCTTGACAGATTTTGCCCATGATCTTGACCTCTTTAGCATATAAATGACACAAAGCTTTTTCTCAAATTTCCTATGGCTAAATTCATGGTTTCACTTTTCCTTGATTAATATATCTCTGAAAGTGAAACAACCTCCACTGAAGTCAGCTGTAAACATTCACTGGAGAAATATTCAGTATTTGCTTGACAGTTCACATGGATGCATAAATTTGCAGCACCAACCTTTTTTGTTTTTCCTAAAATATCATTATGATGGATTCTAAAGAGCATTTGGCAATACCTAAAAAAACAAATAAATAAATAAATATTGGGCTTCCCTGATAGCTCAGTTGGTAAAGAATCTGCCTGCAATGCAGGAGACTCTGGTTCATTCCTGGGTTGGGAAGATTCCCTGGAGAAGGGAAAGGCTACCCACTCCAGTATTCTGGCCTGGAAAATTCCATGGACTATCCATGGAGTCCCAAAGAGTTGGAGACAACACAGTGACTTTCACTTTCACTTTTTTTCCACCTTAAAATTATCAGATTATTCAACTGCATAAGCATACATGTGTTTTCATCATACATGGTTCAAATAATGTGAATATAACTCAGATTCCATCCCCTGGTCCTCACCTAATAGCTAGTTGCACATATATTTTGGGATTCCCAGGTGTCTCTAGGAGGAAAGAACTTGCTGCCACTATAGGAGACACAAGAGATGTGGGTTTGATCCCTGAGTTGGGAGGAGGGCATGGCAACCCACTCCAATATTTTTGCCTCAAGAATCCCATGGACAGAGGAGCCTGGTGGGCTATAGTCCATAGGGCTGCAAAAAGTCAGAAAAGACTAAGTGACTGAGCACACACACACATATTTTACCATAATTCATTATCTGTAGCAGTCAGACCACAACTGTTGCAATGATACTATGCCTGGATAGTAATTTCAGGTCTACATTATAAAAACTCCTGCACTGATAGTTAACAAAATAATTTATGGAAAGACTTGCATAGACTGCCAAACACTTAAAAACTATGTTATGTCACCCATCTATCACTTAAACTGATTTGTTGATTTATTTATCATTTGACAGTTTATTCTAGTTTCTCAACAAGATGGGAAATCTTTAGAAGGCAAGTTTATATTTATATCTGTACTTATCTCCAGTATCTCCCACCATACCTGGTGACACAGATTAGGAAATATAAACTGTGCTAAAAAAATGGTCATTAAGGATGCATAGAGCTCAAGATTTATGAAGATTGGGAAAATATAGCAATGGATAAAATGACTCTTTATCCTGAGGAGCTCTTTATATGGTTTAGAGTTCTCACATTTAAATGAAAACCTCCTGTCCTTGACTCCAGAAAACAGTCTAGTAGTCAAATCTGGTAAGTATCACAAGAAACAATCACAGGTGAAGTAATAAAGGCTTCAATAGTGGCACAAATTTTAGTGAGGGTAGAAAAAGCAATCTAATTTTTTCCCAATGAGAAACATTATTTTTTCTTCTCAATTCTCAATACTGATCTTAGTGGTCAATTACCATCTATATATTGGATTTAATAATAATAATAAGAAGAAGAATACAAATGAAAACAGCAATAAGAAGTTTGAAGAGCTGAGAGGTTTCCCTCTATTGTATGTTGTTCATCAGCAAATATACAAAGTAAAATCTGACAAGGCCAGCAAAACCTTTTGAAGCTTATTTGTAATATCAATTTCCACCCACTAACAGATAATCCAAAGGTGTGATCACTCATACTCACCTAGAGCCAGACATCCTGGAATGTGAAGTTGGCCGGGCCTCAGGAAGCATCACTATGAACAAAGCTAGTGGGGGCGATGGAATTCCAGTTGAGCTATTTCAAATCCTAAAAGATGATGCTGTGAAAATGCTGCATTCAAAATGTCAGCAAATTTGGAAAACTCAACAGTGGCCACAGGACTGGAAAAGAACAATTTTTATTCCATTCCCAAAGAAAGGCAATGCCAAAGAATGTTCAAACTACCACACAATGGTATTCATCTGACATGCTAGTAAACTAATGCTCAAAATTCTCCAAGCCAGGCTTCAGCAATACGTGAACCGTGAACTTCCAGATGTTCAAGCTGGTTTTAGATAAGGCAGAGGAACCAGAGATCAAATTGCCAACATCTGCTGGATCATCAAAAAAGCAAGAGAATTCCAGAAAAACATCTATTTCTACTTTATTGACTATGCCAAAGCCTTTGACTGTGTGGGTCACAATAAACTGCGGAAAATTCTCAAAGAGATGGGAATACCAGACTACCTGACCTGCCTCTTGAGAAACTTGTAGGCAGGTCAGGAAGCTACAGTTAGAACTGGACAT
>NW_011494677.1:10988343-11050412 GCF_000754665.1 Bison bison bison | reverse complement strand
AAGTGAAAGAGAAGAGTGAAAAAGTTGGCTTAAAGCTCAACATTCAGAAAACGAAGATCATGGCATCTGGTCCCATCACTTCATGGGAAATAGATGGGGAAACAGGGGAAACAGTGGCTGACTTTATTTTTCTGCACTCCAAAATCACTGCAGATGGTGATTGCAGTCATGAAATTAAAAGACGCTTACTCCTTGGAAGGAAAGTTATGACCAACCTAGATAGCATATTAAAAAGCAGAGACATTACTTTGTCAACAAAGGTCCGTCTAGTCAAGGCTATGGATTTTTCAGTGGTCATGTATGGATGTGAGAGTTGGACTATAAAGAAAGCTGAGTGCTGAAGAATTGATGCTTTTGAACTGTGGTGTTGGAGAAGACTCTTGATAGTCCATTGGACTGCAAGGAGATCCAACCAGTCCATCCTAAAAGAGATCAGTCCTGGGTGTTCATTGGAAGGACTGATGTTGAAGCTGAAACTTCAATACTTGGCCACCTGATGCGAAGAGCTGACTCATTTGAAAAGACCCTGATGCTGGGGAAGACTGAGGGCAGGAGGAGAAGGGGACAATAGAGGATGAGATGGCTGGATGGCATCACCGATACAATGGGCATGGGTTTTGGGTGGACTCCGGGCGTTGGTGATGGACAGGGAGGCCTGGCGTGTTGCCCTTCATGGGGTCGCAAAGAGTCGGAAACGACTGAGCGACTGAACTGAACTCTACTGAACATTAACAAGCAACCTTGCTCTCAGAATTTATTGTGGTTAGTAATTAACTAGTAACTGTGCACAGATACCACAATTTTTATTTTTACTCCATCCTTTAAATTTATTTTCTGTGTGCATGTATAATTTTAAAAGGCAGAGATTACATAATTAAAGAAATCTCACCACTTGTTAAGTAGCAAAACATTTCCCAACCAATTGGTCATTAGCTAGCTGGTCATTAGTTGGTCACTGTATCAAGTGTCCTGAACACCCTTATGGAACTCAGCACCTACACTGGGACCCTGTCTCTGTAACCCAACAAATCAGAGTGATGCTTAGCAACATAAGGAGCCACTGAGACTCCACTCCAAGGATTATGGCCAAATTTCATTCCATTTAGTTATTGCCTCAGGTAAGGCTGTTGTTAAATATTCTGAGTATCTTCCCTTCTGCTACTGTTGCTGCTAAGTCGCTTCAGTCGTGTCCGACTCTGTGAGACTCCATAGACGGCAGCCCACCAGGCTCCCCCGTCCCTGGGATTCTCCAGGCAAGAACACTGGAGTGGGTTGCCATTTCCTTCTCCAATGCATGAAAATAAAAAGTGAAAGGGAAGTCGCTCAGTCGTGTCCGACCCTCAGCAACCCCATGGAGTGCAGCCTACCAGGCTCCTCCATCCATGGGATTTTCCAGGCAAGAGTACTGGAGTGGGGTGCCATTGCCTTCTCCCATCTTCCCTTATGCATGGCTAAAGATAGCTAAATAGGTTAAGTAGATAAACAGAGAATAGAGACACAGACAGACATGGTCCTTGGTAAAATCCTAAAAGAACTATCCAGTGAAAAATATTTGGGTGACTTCCTTCGCAGTCCAGTGGTTAAGAAACTGCCTTGCAATGCAAGGGGCATGGGTTCAATCACTGGTCACAGCACTAAGATCCCACACACCCACAGAACAGCTGAGACCAAGCCCTGCAACTACTGAGCCCAAGTACTGTAACTACTGAGCCCAAGCACCACAACTGGGAGTCTGTGTGACACAAGGAAGGATCCCCCATGACACGATGATGACACCACGTGCTGCAGCCAAGACCTGATGCAGCCAAATAAATAAATAAACATTTTTTTAAATATGTGGGAACATTTTATTTTAAAGCCATCAGACCAGGACTGCTCTGCTGTTGTCCTGTCTCCTACTGCTTTACCAAGTTTTTAGCTACAGCAAATACACTGCTATATATATATTAACCAAACTAATGAAACACCTTAACATTCCAACCATTCTGAAACCACCCAGTCCTATGCATTCTACATCCTCTGAGTTCTAACACATTTGCTCTCTCACATTACTACCTATATCTTAATCGATGACCTGGCATAAACTTTAAAACAGTTACAAATTGATAGAGGCCTTTCACAAATTGAAATTCATATGTTGGTTGCACCATTTTCCCTCACATTGTCTGGAAATAACCACTGGGGCAAACCAGAGATAAAATGTGAAAGTTAATTCTCGCTTAAGGGAGGGTAAAGCTACCCTTACTTGTATGCTGTTTCACAAAACTGACACTTCATGTTTTAATCTCCAGTAAATAGATGTTTTAATACAGATGTACAGATTTTGCTAAAATGAATATGGAAAAAAATTTTCACTGTGAAAGAATAAATTAAGACCTATAGTAAATTAATGCCTCAAAGAAGCTTCACATATTTTAAGGTAGAAAAAAGTCTATTAAGAGCATTCAGAATCTTCTGAGAGATTATTTGTGGAAAGAAACCAGTTTTTATGCAGAAAAGATTTTCTTATAATAAAGGTAATTAAGCCAATTGAGCAGATATAAAAGAACATCAGGAAAAAAACTGTCCGTAGGTTCAATTTCAGACTAAAATGCAGTTCAGCCTGGTATCAGAAGATGAATCACAATGAACATTAAGGGGTTCTCAGGTTTTGAGATTTTAAGATACATTAGATAGTTATGCTGTCATAACTATCACAGTAACATAAGCTATCATTAGAATAGACTGATATTTCATTTATTCTATTACATTGTATTGGATAGAATACTCTATAAAATGGGGAAGAAAAAACAAAGCTTAATCACTCATTCATTTAAAAGCATTTATTCAGTACCTATTCTGCAAAGCTTTATTCAATGCTAAGATAAATCAAAGTCCCCTTTCTCTGGGAGTTTATATTCTTTTGGATGAGATAACTCATAAACAAAAACATATAAATAACTAAATGCTATGACGAAAGAAAGAAAACAAGGTCAGGAGAGTGTGATGAAGGTGTACTTGCTATTTTCACAGGCAGTTAAGGAGGATCCCTTAGTTAAACTGACATTTGAACTGAAAATTAAAAGCAGAGAAAACCATGTGGAGCAGAGTATCCCAGGAGAGTGATCAGCACATCCAAGTTCCTGAGGCAGGAGTGCCCTTGACACTTTTGCGGAAGGGTGGGAAGGCGTGGGTGCCTAGAGTTCAGGGAGCAAGCGAGGCAGTGCAAGAGAAGGTGTGAGAGTGTGAAGGGAGGTCACAGGGCTGGGGTGAGGGGCCAGGCTACAGCAGACTATCACTAAGAATTTTTATTTTATTCTGAATCAGGTTGGAAGATACCAAAGAATTTCAAGATCACTTATTATGAGTAGGACCTTATAGGAGAAGCAGGAAAATGACATGATCTGACAGGTTTTTACAAGATCAGCCAGGCTGTTGTATGGAGAATAGACTGTGGGACTGAGGTGTAGCAAAAGACGAGCTAGTTAGAAAGAGAGCTCCCGGTCAGCTCTGCCAGGGCAGGAGAGGTCAAAGTGGTGGGAGTTGTTGGAGTCTAGATATATACTTAAAGGAACTGACAGAAGTGTCAAAACAAACTAGAAAGACTACACAATACTTCCAGAAAATGCATCTCTCAGACTGATAGTCAAATAAAGCTATCTGCAATGCAGAAATTAAATGTATGACTGTATACAATTATGGTGACAATATTATCCATAAATAACCATCAGATGTAGAGATGTCTAACAGGTTAATACCATCCTGAACTGGGTAAGTGTATTAATCGTTCAGTCGTGTCTGACTCTTTACGACCCCACAGACTAGCTCACCAGACTCCTCTGTCCATTGGATTTCCTAGGCAAGAATACTGGAGTGGGTTGCCATTTCCTGCTCCAGAATTGAATAAGGAGGCTCCAAAAATAGGGAGATTCCACTCCCCACCCATCATTCAAATTTTCATGGGCAGAGACGGTGTGTATCCTGCCACCAGCTTTGTTTCAGAGGGCTTCCCAGTATCATTAAGTGAGAGATTATACTGCTTGGAGTTAAGCCTTTTTATGCTTTATGTCTCAACAGGGGGGAAATTAGAAGAAATTAATACACAGTGGAAAAACTTCCAAGAAATGACAGATCGGTCTCATTTTCATGTAATCCTTATTTCAAAATATCCTGCATGCTATAAACTTCAGTGAAATATATGTCAGTCCCTCCACTGATGCTTGAATACACCCACAGCAGATTGTACTTACAAAACTAGGGTCAACAAATGGAGAATGGTTTCATTGTCTGCGACAGCATTCCCTGATTGGAAGCAGTCCCTTGGGAATTCATTGCTGAAGACAAGTCCCACCCCTTCAAACTGCGGCCACCCTCAGTCAGGATCATCCGACAAGACATCGCCTGGGAATCCATCTGTTCTAGCCAGCTTCAGAGAGACCAACACAGGTGATTAACCAGGTAAAATTCTTACTCTTCCTTTTATATTTAATATCATATATAACAATATATGTGCATCATTATGTAAGCCGTTCGCATGTTGAAGTGTTTCTGAAAACACAATCATAATACGTTGCTCATGAAATGAAGTTTTATAAGAAGAGAAAAATGCCTAAGGTTATATATACTTAAACAAAAAAACATAAGATGCTCGCTTGGTGTCACTTTCTGGCATTGATGGAAATTATATTCATCTAAAAATGTAAAATATTTTCTCGTGAAGTATGAATTTTTAACAGTAAGTGATAATTGCAGTGGTATGTCACGTAATTGTTTGGAAAAATGATTTCCTCTACAAAGTTCAAAGTGAAAACGTTTGTTTTGTTTAAAGCAGATGATACTATTCAGGATTTACACTTTCATCTGTTACTTTATTGAATAACTTCAATACAGATTGAACATTGTGCTTTGAAATAATGTTCATCTATGTTTAAAGTTATTTTGACTAGAAAAATAAATTTTACAGTGTTCTTTTTATCATAAACTTTTTCATAAAATTGATCAAGGTCTCTTAGATAAAACACTTGCCTCTTCTGACAATTGACTGATGTACCAAATAGATCAAAGCAATTCTAGAGAAACATAGTGCAAAGGTGTTATTGTCTAAAGACATAGCTTTTTTTTTTAATTCAGAGCTGCTTAATCAACAATGTTACTAATGAAATGATTGGTTGCCTTGAGGTTGAGAGTTAATAGAATGAACAGACAGCCTGTTTTTCCCTTACAGCAACCTATAATGCTAATGGATAAGCTAATTTTCTCTTCCCTAAAGTAATTGCACAGTCTCCTTAATTTAAAATCACTTGCATTTACTCACTTGGTTTTTTTCTAACAGGGCAAAGGTCCTGAACATTTAGACTGGGAAGATTTAAATAGTCAATATAATGTAGAGTGTAGGACCTTTCAGCATAAGTAATTAAAACTTACTATGCATTTTTTTTTAACTTATGTTGAGTACATTGTCCATTTTAATTTGCAGGAAGATAATATTACTACAAATTAATCTTATAAATTCCTGATATGATTCTGTTACCTCTCTGTTGATTCAATAATCTCTCTCCTGTTTAAAGAAGAAAACTTCTGATTCTCATCAATAAAACTTTGTCTAGATCAGTGAACTGTATATATTAATTTCTGTTTTAATATTGCCAGGACTGTTATAAACCAATGAATGATGTTAGAAACATTACATTGAAATAGAGATGGGTGACAGTTAAAGTCAGCATCCTAATGAGAAAAATCAAGTTCATATTTCCAATAGCATCTTTAATGCGCAAGAAAAAATCACTGCAAGTATTAGCCTGCATGTTTTTCATATTTCTTATTACAGAGTTTTCAGAATAAGAAATCTGTTTTTAATTTTGTTAAAATTGCTCATTCTTTGAATGCTTTAATTTACTCATTATCTTTAATTATCTTAAAATTTAGCATGTTCACTTTATATTAACAGCTGTATTATCTAATGTACTGCCACCTAAAAACCTTAAGAAATCTTAATTTCTGATACCTTAAAATAAGTCCCCAACCTAGCAAACCTCTTAAAATTCAGTTACATTATTAGTACATGTGGAAGTGGTCTGATGGCAGATAAAACATTATATTAGCTACAGATGCTTTTATCTAAACAAATTTTAAAAATAAGAGGGAAAATACAGTTCTTCCCTAGAACCTTCACAATTGGAAATTTTATAGCTTAATTTTGGAAATACAGGAATTTGAATAGTTTAGTTTGTTCAATAGCCTGGAAATGCCCTTATTTTGCCCTAACTTTAAAAAGAAATCTATGAAGAATTTTAGACATATGTAAAAACAGAGCAGGGTAATGAATTTCTAGGTCCCTAGGACAAAGCATTAACAATCAACACATATGGCCATTCTTGTTTCATATATAGTCCTTCTATTTGTCTTAGTTTCCTTGTTATGTAGAAGTAATTTTTAGACAACATGTAATTTCACGTTTATATCAGAAAGCTTGTTTTAAAAATAAGCTATCTTCTTTAAAACATTACTGTACCATGATCACACAAATAAAGGCCCTTGATCTGTTGATGCTTGTAGCTATTTATGTGCACAATATGGAAATAAAATTAATGAGAACAAACTTAATTTCAGATGCTGTTTATCACAATGTCAATATTTTATGTTAAAATAAGTTTAAATAAAAAAAGAAACATTTAAATAACCTGTAATTAGGAAAGGCATAAAAATTAAAAATCTCTATTAGGAATAAAAGTAATCATGTCCAAGAATACTATGGTATATATTTATACTGCTGCTTTGCCTTCATGTTAACTATGTCTATTCCACTTTCTTATTTGAGTGAAGATGATTGCTTGAGGGTTATGCTAGTATTTGACAGAAAATGCAAAATTTCTTTGATGTTGAGTTTTATTTTAAAACTCCCTTGGACACTCCAGTTGTAGTTAATTTTCTGGAGTTGAGATAATAGGAAGAACAATGTATGTATCTGAGAGGGAATGTTGACTACTGAGCCTCATTGGAATATTTTAATTACTTTAGGTCTTCATTTCCCCAAGGAATTCTTTTATTCATTTCTTCTTACTAGGTTTCAATCACGGAATTTTTTACAACCCATGACCTAAGAGACTTTATAGATTAGATGAAAGATTATCAGAGACACAGGTATGTCTCCTAACAGCACACTTAATTCAATACAAATCCATTAAAAAATAATTGAGAATTATATAAAGTGGGATCCCAAATAGTCTGAACAGCTAGCACAACTTCTAGAAGAAAAGCATACTTTCTATTGATTTTTCAGACTTAAAGTTCTGGTACTGCCATCTGTGTCAGCTTCTCCAAATAATAACATCAGGTAGTGCTTCTGATTTGGGCAAGGCTCGGTGGAGAATGGGCTTCCCTGGTAGCTCAGCTGGTACAGAATCTGCCTGCAATGCAGGAAACCCTGGTTCAATTCCCAGGTCAGGAAGATCCACTGGAGAAGGGATAGGCTACCCACTCCATTCTTGGGCTTCCCTTGTGGCTCAGCTGGTAAAGAATCCACTTGCAGTGTGGGAGACCTGGGTTCGATACCTGAGTTGGGAAGATCCCCTGGATAAGGGAATGGCTACTTACTCCAGTATTCTGTCCCGGAGAATTCCATGGACTGTATAGTCCATGGGGTCACAAAAAGTTGAACATGACTGAGTGACTTTCAGTGGAGAATAGAGAACCAATTGAGGATGTTAAACTTGAATCAGATTGTCCAATATGCTCATAGGTCATGCAAACTGATACATACATAGTTAGAGATTCACTTTCCTTTCTCAACTGTACATTTTACTTATTAGATAAGATTTTTCTAATGTTTTTTCTTTCTTCAGAATTATCTTGGGTATTTAAGAAACTTTGCATCTCCCAATTTAAAATTACTTTGTCAATTTCTACCAAAAGAGAGAGATTTTGATTTGTATTAAATTTATGTATTAAACATGGCTAGAATTGATATTTAAGTTTTGAGTCTTCTAATCTCTGTATTTGGTATCTGTGTCCACTTATTTAGATATTTGTTAGTCTTTTAATAATGTTTCATAATTCTCTGAGAGAATGATTCCACAGGTTTTGTAGTTTATTCCTAGATGTTTATGTTCTTGGTTAATCTTTTATTTCTGCCTTCTTCATCAGTATTTGGTAATAAAATCATTATAAAAGTAAGACTTTTCATTCTTCTGTCATAAGACTATTTTGACTAATTAAAAAAGCAGAAAAAAAAAATCCACCTTCCCCTAGTTCTATTTTAACAATAAACAAAAATTTTCCCACTCATAGATTTTGATTTTGTACAAGTTTTCTTCTTCTATTCAAGTCACTTTGAGTTATTTATTATTGTTCTATAACACTACTCATTTTATTGAATGTGCAAAATCAGCAACATGAAGTTAACATAATGATCTTTATAATTCTTTAATTGCTCCCACTATTGTGAGTATATCTACTTTATAATTTCTAATGGCATATATATATATTTTTCCTTTTGTCTAAATCACACATGAGAAGGGTATTTTTATTATTGCTCTTGCCATAGAAGCAGACTTTTTCAATCAGTATACTTGTTTTCTTTCTAATTCACAATTTTCAGGTTTCATCTGTTTCATTTAATTTTCTTCTGCTACTTCTGTTTGCCCTATTTTTTTGTATTCAAGTTAAATGTTCAATTTATTTTCAGTTCTTGTTCAGTTATAGAAGCAATGAAGGCTATAATTTTTTAGAGTATAACTACAGACGTAGATAACTTTTACATTTATGTTTTATACAGAATCTCATATTTTCTTATTTGAAAAATGAAATAATAGTTTTGCAATGATAACATTCCAAATGGCAAAATATTTCCTAATTGTTTTTCAAACTTTTAGCTCATTCATGGAATGAGGCAATGTTAACATAACAGCATACACTAGGGAACTGACTTCGGGCTGATTTGTTATATACTAAGGCCATTGTGTAAATTGACTTATCTAATACTGATTAATTAAAGCAAAGTAATAAAAGTAATACAATGGTAATAAATTTAGCATTGAGTCATTTAAAGAAAAATCCAGTGCATGCAAATGCAAATATGTTCATATCAGCTTGTAAACTGAAACAAAATAAAGATAACTAGGGAAATTTTATCATACTTTTAGGCTTATAAAAGAATGTGAAAATAGCAGATTATTTCTAAAAGGGATCTTAGGAAGCATTTGGCAGTCACTCTTATATTTTATTCAGTCAAGAAACTCTTCAAAGAAAATATTTGTTGGGTATGTAAATAATGAAACTGACCAAAGCAGATCCACTCTGGGCTCAGCAGTCCCATTTCCCCGCAGCCTGCTCAGTGTAGAGCAAGCCCTGAAAGGGCTTGAATCAGCAGCAGGCACTAAACACTGTGTGTTTGTGCTAAGTTGCTTCAATCCTGACTCTTTGCAACCCTATGGACTGTAGCCCACCAGCCTCCTCTGTCCATGAGATTCTCCAGGCCAGAATACTGGAGTGGGTCACCATGGCGTCCTCCAAGGGATCTTCCTGACCCAGGGATCGAACCGGAGTCTCCTGCACTGGCAGGCGGATTCTTTACCACTGAGCCACCAGGGAAGCCCAACAGTTAAGATTTTTAAGTAAAATTCGAATTATTAAAATGTCAAAAAAAATCAGAAAGGTATTACAAAGAAAATAAAATCAGACTACAATTTCACCATGGTTTCCCTGGTGATTTAGTGGTTAAGAATCCACCTGCCAACGTGGTAGACACGGGTTCAATCCCTGGTCCAGGAAGATCCCACATGCCTCGGAGAAACTAAGCCCATGCTCCACAACTATTGAATCTGAGCCCTAGAGCTCATGGTCCACAACAATAATAGAAGCCATTGCAATGAGAAGTCCATGGGCCACAACTAGAGAGTAGCCCTTACTCTCTACAACGAGAGAAAAGCCTCTGCAGCAACAAAGACCAGCACAGTCAAAATTAACAGGAGATTTAAAAAATGTTTTTAAATTAATAAATTTTTTATTTAAAAACATTTTTAAAATCACCTGTTAATACAAATACTCTAGAAAATAAGCTTCTCAATTGGATGAGAAAATCGACACCTAGAGGGATTTTTTTTTTTAAGACAAAAAAGAAAACATTACTAGTGCCAGAGAAAAACTAGTAATCAGACTCTTGATAACACTTTTCTTTTTTTTTAATACAAATTTTCTTAGCTCACAATAATTTATTCAAGTCTACATTCCTCACAAAAGGGGCTAAATTTAGTTGTCTGGTGGCTCTCTTATTCTATATATGATGTAATTCCAAATCTTGGATAGAGTAATTCAAATTAAAAATAGATGAGAATATGTCTACAAGTTTTTTTTTAACTTAGTCATTCTATGCAGTTATGAAACATATTTTCAGTGGTGATCTGCAAGAGAGCATGATGTTGACTTTGAATAAGCATATCTTCACTAAATATATATCTGTATACATACACACACATTTCATATATCATAATATCATTTGCTATAGCCTGGTCAATGCCTCTTATGTTTGTGTACACTGTAATTCTATTAATGATTTTATCCTCCATCACACACACACACTCGTGTGCACACACACATACACACTACGACCTTTATCCTAGTGTAGATACATTAAATAAAATTTGCTTATTTTAACTAAAAAGAGCAAAATATCTAAATTTATCAATAGGCTGAGAAGGATAGCCTGATAAATGCGGATGGTGTTCAAATTTTTTACTAGTTTTAACATGGTATTAAAACTCATTCAAGTGGCTAAAATTAGCAGTCTCGACAAAGATTGGATGATTAATTGGCATGAGACATGGGAGAAGCAAAGCAGATGGCCCAGTCACTTTTTATGTCATTTCTCTAGTTTGAAAATGGTCCAATGTCAGCTATAATAAAAGCTTGAGATATAAGCTGGAAATGCATCCATCTTTCAGCTGAATTTTTTTTCCAAATTAAATGTGGATAATCTGATTCAGAATGTTAAAATAATATCAATAAATGTGATAAGAACTTTTGGCTCCAGTAGTGTAAAAGTAATACTATTGATATCCGGCCAATGAAAGTTCAAGTGGGCATAGTCAGATGAAAAAATCTAAATTTTTCTTGCTCTTGTTGGACTTTTTATGAAGAACAAGATGGCACCACTGTTTTAATCTCTCCTTCAAACAACTGAACACTGAAGAATAAGAGAGTGTGTATATATCATTTACAGTTTGGAGTACTGGTCTACACCCCACTACCCCTGCACTGGGTGCACAGGCATTTAGCAGGATAGAACAATTACCATTCTAAAATAATTGCCTTTTTCAGGATTTGCCTATGACAAGTGTTTGATAAGAAAGCTTTCCTGAGGTCTAACTTCTTAGCAAAACTGTGGTTTATGTGAAGTGTTACATGTGATTATTGTCAGTTCTGTGAAGCCAAGGTTTTGGAAGGAAAACCTTGAGGATCCTTGGAAAATTTACAAAGAAAGTAAAAACTTCATTGGAAAATATGTATCCATATGTAACCCAGTGAGCTTCCCTGTTCTCTCTCTGCCTCCTTCCTCAGATCATAGGCTCTCATTCAAAATGCAAGTACCCCTGAACACCCAGATTCTGCTCTTCGGTGAACTTCCTAAGCAGTCCAAGCACTAGCTTTTCCATAAAGATATCAAGTACATTTAGAGAAAGTGCTCTAGAAATCTGATTATCAGAATGTGTGAAGAGGGTTAGGAAATTTCCACAGATCCTCTGTGGCAGAACCTGAAATAAGACACACTTGAGGCTGAAGGCTGTTGCTTCCAGGTTTTGTGAGCCATAAAGAGCTGGAGGGCTTTGCCAAGAAGGCCACCCTTCGATCCTCCAACTGTCTCCAATCTCACCATCCAGCTACTTCCAGAAGACAAAGCAATCATGAAATCAGAAGCCACGTTTGAGAGATTCCTTATGTTTTTTGTGCTGAGGCAGCCACAGGTAAATGACTATAAGATGAAGATGTGACACTATTGGAATCCATTTATTCATCCTTTTCACTTTCTCCATGATTAAATAGAATTAAATCATTTTCATCTCAAAAGAACATACCCAAAGTAAACCATTTGGTATAGGTATACTAAAAACTATCTAATTCAAGGACTTGTTAAGCTCATCACATATAGTTCTAAAATAGTGGTCTCCAACATTTTTGGCACCAGGAACCGGTTTTGTGGAAGACAAGTTTTCCACAGACCAGGGGGATAGAAGGATGGTTTCAGGATGATTCAAGAACATTACATTTACATTAATTAGATCCTGGAGGTCAGGGATCCCTGTTTTAGAAGACATATGCATATATAATGGTTGCTTTATAAAAAGAGGATTTCTTACTATCTCATTTTTCTAGATCATTTTTGAGTGATATATTTAGAAATAAAAACTCCAACACCATAAGGTGCAATGATCACAGATTTCCCACAAAATTTATTGAAACCATTTTACTAAGGTTGATTTAACATTTGTGGGTCTACAGGGGAAAAAATGTGCCTTTCTATTTAAAGATCTTTTTAAAGATATTAGTGTAATAAACCAGAGGCAACTTTTGGCACTGTATTAATGATACATATTTTCACAATTAGTAATCTTTCTCTACTTGAGAGTATGTTTATGTTTAAATATGTATCTCTAGTAGTTACCAGCATATCTTTCACCCGGGTTTTTTTCCTTTAACTCAGAGTCATAGCTCTTCAACAAATTTGGTGCATGCTTACTTCTTTTTCCTAAATTGCTTCTTTGATGATTGTAAAATGTCTTTGAAGACTTCAAGATTAAAAATAAGTTTTAATATTTACTCAGAACTCATCTTATTTTGATGAATTTCTCTTTGGCAAAATTCCAAAAACACAGATGACTTTTGAATACTGAAAGATATGTTGTTTCTGCTTACCTAATTGTTTTTTTTTATTATTCCAAGATGTTGTACTCATAATGTTGGTTTGATAGTGTACGTTCATGAAAATAAACACACTTATCATAGAACAGTCAGGAGAATTGTCACCTGACATCTAGAACACTACCCTCATTCAAAAGGAGCATGCTTGTGATTTTTTATTAGCCAAAAAATTTGAAAGTAACTAAATGTGCCTTTGATTTGGGAGGGTAGGAAGCATCTCCATCCTTTCTTTCTCAGTGATCTTAATGCTTGTGACTGTGTAAAACAGTCATGATTACACTTCATAAATGACCTTTAGCCATTCCGGTCAGATTCTCTAGATGTCTGAAGAGAAAAATGGTGTCTGTGATTCAGACTATCCCATTTTTTTTTTCTAAGCGAATAAAGACAACTGTACAATAATCTATAGAAACTCACAGTAAAATAGAAATCAAAGAGTGAGAGTCAATTAGTTGTCAAATCTTAGAGGAGATTCCACAGTCTATAAGATTGATTGAGAGGGAAGGTGAAATAAATTGGCTTAAACATGCATTGTATGAAGCTTTAAAATAAAAACAACCCAAAATGAGGTTATCACTCAACTTGCTTGAAAACTTTCGGCAACAATCCGTACATTGCAAGTATTTATCTTGAAGGTGGTCAGCCGATTGTTTTGAGGGCTTCCCTGGTAGCTCAGCTGGTAAGAATCTGCATGCAATGCAGGAGACCCTGGTTCGATCTCTGGGTGGAGAAGATCTGCTGGAGAAGGGATAGACTACCCACTCCAGTATTCTTGGGCTTTCTGGTGGGAATCTGCCTGCAATGCGGGAGACCTGGGTTAGATCCCCTGGAGAAGGGAAAGGCTCCCCACTCCAGTATTCTGGCCTGGAGAATTCCATGGCCTGTACAGTCCATGGGGTAGCATGACACGCTTTTAACTTGCTTGAAAACTTTCTGCAATAATCCCTACATTGCAAGTATATGTCTTAAAAGTGGTCAGCAGATTGTTTTGAAAAGACAACAACATAAGAAGTAAAGAAATTGGCTTTAAGAGAAAAAGAATGATATCTGCACAATTAAAACAAGGGCTGCAGATACCAAAGAGAAAAGTGAAGAACTGATGTAAAAATGATAAATTTGTGAAATATCTCAGAATGCAGGCAAATAATGGAAGTAATTTGGGAGAATCTGGCATAAATGTTAGGATAGATAGTGAAAGAATAAGTAAATAGCTTGTTGCTAAAAAATAAAAATAACTTCTATAGAATCAACAACTGTAGAAAACTGCTCTAAACTAAACACAGACCCAAGTAGGTCACATGGGTGGCCTTCCCTGGTGGTTCAGATGGTAAAGAATCTGCCTGGAATGCAGGAGACCCAGGCTTGATCCCTGGGCCAGAAAGATTACCCTGGAGAAGGAAATGACAAGCCACTCCAGTATTTCTTGCCTGGAAAATTCCATGGACAGAGGAGCCTGGCGGGCTACAGTCCAAGGGGTCACAAAGAGTCAGACACAAGTGAGCAATTAACACACACACATACAACTAGGCCACGCAGAAAGCTCTTACACTGTCCCAGGCAAGGTCAATAAGGGGCCTGTAAGTAGAAGATCAGGAAGTTTTTTGTTTAAACAAGGAGGCCTTATATTTAGGCTTTATGTTTATTTTAGCATTTTCATTTTCATATGGTGAGAAGATCTTTACATGAACATTTTCTCTCAATTGCTTGGCCTGCGCTTTGCCACAATATGATGGTTTCACCCTGGTGTACAGCAGGGTACCTGTTATAAGCTCAACCACAAGGATGAAGGTCTGCCCACACCAAAGCCTTCCCTCAGGGTGTGCACAACTGATTTCCTAATCAATTTTTACTATATCACTTCTGGATGTGACTAGTATCAATGTCTTCTTTCACAGAATGTTGTCCAGTCAGGCCAGTCCCAGTGAAAGTGAAAGTTGCTCAGTCCTATCCAACTCTTTGCTGCCCCATGGACCATACTGTTCATAGAATTCTCCAGGCCAGAATACTGGAGTGGGTAGGCTTTCTCTTCTCCAGGGGATCTTCTCAACCCAGGGATTGAACCCAGGTCTCCTGCATTGTAGGCAGATTCTTTATCAGCTGAGCCAGCAGGGAAGCCCAGTCCTAGTAACCTACTTTAAATTACCAATTCTGTATCTGTCAGGAGGCACTCTGTTAGATTGTAACAATAAATGACCTGGTAAGGAAAGAGATTTAAAACAATTCGGGTTTGTTTCTCAGTCAAAACTTGTGGCTGCTGCTGTCTCATGCTGGGCGGCGTCCAGCACCCAGGCTGCCAGGACAGCTACTCTGTAGAACTGGCAGGTTGGTGAACAGTGAATTGACCCTTAGGGCTTCCGTCAGAGTGACACGCATCACCTCCACTCAACATCTCACTGATCAGACCAGCTCAGGTGAAACACTTAGTTTTAGGGGAGCAAAGAATTCCACATGGACCCAGAAGAAGACCTGGCAATATCTGATGAATAGAACTCATGGCTGCCACATGTTCCCAGTTGAATTGAGGCAGTTAAATTCTCTGATATTCCTAAAGTAGGTGTGATGATAAAAAAAAAAAAGTAACCCCGAGGGACGGAGGCAATGGAAATAGAGATGCCAGACTCCCTCTCCAAAACACCTCCTCTTGGCCTGTTGCTAACAAGACTGATGATGGTGCTTATTAAAAATTCCTTGCAGCTGGGACACTAATTGGGTGAGGTGCAGTGGGAAATACTGCAGTACAGAGTCAGAAGAAATGTGAACAGCCGTGCTACCTTAGATCGTAATATCTTATTCCTACACTGAAGCTAAATCCCTTAAAAAGAAATAAAAAGGAAATAGCACTCAAACTTGGAATATTTGGAGGAAAAAAAGGGAGGAGGACATAAGGGTGGGACCCTGTTTAAAGAGCATGACTCAATAAGATTTCTGGGATTAATTACAAGGCAACAGATTCAAATAGAATAGTTGGAAAGCTAACATGACCAAACTTGTTTAACAGAGATTAATCATTGCTTAGTCACTAAAAAGTAGTAAGGCTCACAGATATGTACCAAAATGAACTTGTTGGCTCAGGGAGTAAGGTCTTCTGCTGAGCTCTGCTCTTAGTGCCCTACTTAGGGTTAGGACTACTCCAGTACTCTTGCCTGGAAAATCCCATGGACGGAGGAGCCTGGTAGGCTGCAATCCATGGGGTCGCGAAGAGTCGGACACAGCTTAGCGACTTCACTTTCACTTTTCACTTTCATGCGTTGGAGAAGGAAATGGCAACCCACTCCAGTGTTCTTGCCTGGAGAATCCCAGGGACGGGGGAGCCTGGTGGGCTGCCGTCTATGGGGTCGCACAGAGTCGGACACGACTGAAGCGACTTAGCAGCAGCAGCAGCAGGGTTAGGACTCAGGATACTGAGGGAAACCCTCTCAGTGGGAAGAACCTTGGCAGCAAGATTGACTACCCAAGGTTCACTCCAAAGTTTCAAGAAATGTCTGCTCAGTTATCAAAATACATTCCAGATGAATTAGAGAGTGAGATTTTTTTTTTTTTAAGAGTTCATAAAAACTGAAAGAAATATATTGGTCCATGTTTAGTAAATTTGGGTTGGACGAGAAAAAAAAAAGCAATGCATTATCTTGTACACTAAAAAATCAATTGATTTGGCTACAAAAAGCAGAGATATCAAAAGATAAATGAAATTAAAGACAAATGGGGTGCATGGAATTTAAGCATTTTGTTATATATAACAAAGAGTCCATGTCTTTGGTGCATGAAAAAAGTTCAACAATAATTCACAAATATCCTAATAGAAAAAATAGGGGTCATGGGCAGAACAGTTGAATTTAAAACTTCTAAAGTCATTTCAAAAAGTCAATAAATATAAGATCTTTTGCCCCAATGTAGCTACTGTTTTTCATTCGACTTGCTTGATCCTCTTTCCCTGGTTTCTGACTGCTGGGTTGCCCAGGGACATCATCCTTCTTGGCATGTTTCTTTATAAGCAGGTGCTCCCTAGGTGACCCCACCCAATTCTAAGCCTCTAAAGCCCATATACCAATGAAGAAATATCTGATCTCTAGGGGCTTCCCAGGTGGCGCAGTGGTAAAGAATCCGCCTGCCAATGCAGGAGATGCAGAAGACGCAGGTTCAATTGCTGGGTCGGGAAGATCCCCTGGAGTAGGAAATGGTAAATCACTCCAGTATTCTTGCCTGGAAAATCCTGTGGACAGAGGAGCCTGGCGGGCTCCAGTCCTTGGCGTCACGAAAGAGTCAGACACGACTGAGCGACTGAGCAGGAGCACTCTACCCACCAACTCCAGGTATTTATTTCCAACTGCTGATTTTAAATTCTCACAATATGGAAAAGGTTCACTCACTACACTTCACAAGGTCAAAGGGAATCTTGGCTTTCTCTCCCTGCTTCATAAATCTAATCTTCCCTCAGTTGTCTTCACGTTAGTGTATTTCACCACCATCCATCTCACTTGTCCAAGTCAAAATTTATTTATCACCAATAATCCACTCTCTCCTTTTATCTGTGAGGAAAAAAAAAAAAAAGAACATTTCATATAGAACTGGGTAGGAAAGAGACAAAGAATAAGCCATAAGATAAGAAACACGGAAGTAGCTGATCAACATGAAAAAAGATTCTCAAGGTCACTAAAATAAGATAAATGCAAATTTAAAATGCTTCTCAGTGAACCAATAGCTGAGCTTCTGAACAGCAGAAAATCAACTCAACAGAAGTCACAAACACCTGAATGTGATTGCACATGTCATCTACCCAACAGGGGAAGATCTGCTAAAATTTTCCCAGCAGAAATGGAAAGTCATTGCCCTTGACTATTGCAACAGCAAATGTTGTTCCTTTAGACCTTCCCAAATAGTCTTACAAAGATTTGATTTTGCTTTTTTGTTTTTCCATTAGCTTTTTCTGTAATTACATGAACTCCAAAAACCTCCATTTGTTGTAAATTTAAAGAAGCTTGTCTGGGCTAAGAATGGTTAAGTTTCGTAAACTAACAACAGCCTGTTGTTTAGACAGATGAAGGATAGTGTAATCAAGAATATGGATCATGTGGTTAAAATACAAAGAAAAACTTGGCAAGGACTGGCTTTGGTATTTGACTTCTCACTGTGCACTAGCAACTCATAATTGTTATCAGATTCTGTTTTATGTTGAGTGGATATGGTCCAGAACTGTGAAAAATATCTTCTCGTATCGGAATGTGAGGGCAATCTGACTCCATCTGTCACCTGGTCAACTGCCCTGGGGTGATCTAGCTTGTTAGCCAGGTGATCCTCTCCTTTCTCTGTTATCTTGAAACTGTATGCTTGGTCACGGAATAAAGGAATTTCCCTAAATGTGGAACAAAAGGGTAGCCATGACCTCTCCCAGCCCCCATACTTCTCCTAGTCTAATAAATATCACTTAACCATGAATTCCAAGTCTGTATCTTTAGTCTTTGTGAAAACAGCTGCTGAGATAGTAAAGTAGCCATAATTTCTGAATCATCTTATATTGAGCCAAAAGTTCAAGGTAAATGGTACCAAGATTTTTATTTGAACTTTCGTTTAATACTCTGTCATTTTTATGGAATACACTTTAATTTTATTGCATTATTATCCAGTAAAATTGGGGGTTTTAAATACACAATACACTTAGGCTGTATTTTTTCTGTAGTGGAGTGAATTTATATTTAATGGTCTTATGTTAGATGAACAGGGTGATTGTAATTTTCTGCTGCCTCCAAAATTTTTATCTTTGCCTCTCTTTCTCTGGCTCTTAGCTGCTGTGGAGTAAATATATTCACTTAGTTGTCATACACCAAATTCAAAATAATGATTTCCTCCTCATTCTGCCAAACCTGTCTTTCCTGGACTCTCTCTTAGGTAATACAAACTATAGCTTAAGGAAAACATCATGCTTGATACCATTTTCCCTTTTTCAATCAATTTGTCACCAAGGCTGATTCATTTTATTATCTGCAATCTTTTTCTTTTTTTCAATTTTCCATCTGTTGGATCTGCCATTATTTCACACCCTCAAAACGCATCAGTTCGGTTAGGACAATGGACTCTTTGCAAAACGTGCTTGTAGTTGGAAGAACTAGAATTTGAACCAAAGACTTTTTAAAACCTAGGCCTCAATACCTGCTGAAAAGTGAAGTAGGACATACAAAATAAAAGCCAAGGATTTGTGATTTTAGTCTATACCCAGTGGAAGTGATGTTACCCAAAGTGTTTTTAAGAGATTAATTTTGAGTTATTATTTAGGGTGTATTAGTATAAAAGCATACTGCCTTCAGTGAAAGAGAGAAAATTATTATAGTAATTGGAGCATGACATGACAAAGGCCTAGCAATAGTAATTCTGGAGGGGAGATTAAAGGGAAAAGATAAAGTACTGACAGAAACTTGAAAGACTGGTTAGCACACTGTTTCAGTTTTCTAAATATCAACATATAATAAAAGACTTCATTTTTACTTCCCAGATAAATACTGGTTAGAGACCCAGCATTCAAGTTGACAACACCACCCAATTTCAAATGTAAATTAATGTCATATCACCCACTGAAAACTGTATTTGCGATGTTTAAAGTTTTAGTTTTATGTTTGAAAAGCACACCAGTACTTTTTATTCTATAAAGCTCTTCAAAGAAAAAGGGAATCATACATGTCCCTTCCACATTTATCATTTTGCTCAGCAGAGTTTTGTTTGGAAAATGTCTGTGATATCCAAAAACAAAGTTCCAGCAGATGGAGGAGGTGAAAATAGACACATGTTCCAGCTGTTTTTAATCTTTTTTTTTTTTTTTTTTTGCTGCAGTTAAAATGAAAGTACACCCTTTAAAAGGCAGAATCGTCACTCTCTTCGAATATGAGTTTGTCTAAGTGGTCACTCACAAAATTGTGTGTCTTCTAATAGAAGTTGCACCTGTGTGTAAACATGCTTGTGGAGTATGTGTGCACACATCTCTGGATGTGCATGCATGGCTGTGTTTAAAGAATTTCCCCAAGTAGATCTTGTTCTATAGGTGAAGTGGTTGCCTATGTGTACTCCCAAGTCACTGCTAGATATTCATTATGTAAATCCAAAGTTTTAAAAAAAATCCTTATTCTATATTATTACTTTGAGGTACTGAAGTAGGTTGATCTTAGTTTTGGCAGATTTCTGGTACTTTTAGAGTGATCAGTACCAGATAAGAGCACTTCTTATACCATGCCACCTTAACAAATCTCATGTAATCACTATCCATAGGCACCTCAAGCTCCCAGTTTGATGGAATTGTTCTGTATCTCAACTGCATCAGTGTCAACATCTTGCTGTGATGTTGGACTATAGCTTTGCAAGCTGTTACCCTAGAAAGAAACTGTGTGAATGGTATATGGGATTTTTTTTGTATTATTTCTTAGAACTTCATGTCAATCTACAGTGATCTCAAAAAGAGCAAGTTAACTGCTAAAAAAGACCTCAATTCAATTATCATGCTTTCTCCAAAGAAAACAAACTTTAATTTATAACATCTTCTGACAACACCAGCATACACCTGACGCGAACTAACCTGTCACCTTTTGCTCTTCCCTACTGCACCTGTCCCCTCCAGTTCAGTTCAGTTCAATTCAGTCACTCAGTCGTGTCCGACTCTTTTGAGACCCCATGGACTACAGCATGTCAGGCTTCCCTGTCCATCACAAACTCCTGGAGCTTGCTCAAACTCATGTCCATCGAGTGGGTGATGCCATCCAACCATCTCATCCTCTGTCTCCCCCTTCTCCTGCCTTCAATCTTTCTCAGCATCAGGGTCTTTTCTAATGAGTCAGCTCTTGGCATCAAGTGGCCAAAGTATTGGAGTTTCAGCTTCTGCATCAGTCCTTCCAATGAATATTCAAGACTGACTTCCTTTCGGATGGACTGGTTTGATCCCTCCAATTCAATGAGTCATCAAGTCCTGCTGATTTACTTTCTGTTTCTACAAAACATCTATTTCTTCCTCTTTTCCGGTGCTGATGCCATGTTTCAGAGCCTTGTTATCTCTTTCCTTGATGAACAAAACAACCTTCAAATTGGTCTTCCTGCTTCAAGCTTTATCATCCCAAAACAGTTGCTCTAAACGCAGCTGTATATTATACTCTTAGGAAATTTTATGAAAATACTGCCAGATCTCCACTCAGCAACATTTAAATAAGAATATACAGAAGGAGGGCCCAGGCATGGGTATATTTTGAAAGCTTCTCAGATAATTCTAACGTGCAGCCATGGTTGAAAATTGTTACCTTGAGCATCTCTCTTTAATTAAGATTCTAGAATAGGTTCACTGAGATGAAATTCTGGGCATTTCATTCTTTTGCTTTAGTGTTCTGTCTGTTATAGCTAGAGTATGTTTCTCTCCAAATGCACATGTTGAAGTTCTAACTCATATTCTCTCAGAAAGTGACTTTACTTGGAGAATCTTTAAAGAGGTGATCAGGTGAGGTCATTGGAGTGAGCCCAAATACTAACGACCGGTGTCCTTCGTAGAAGGAGATTTTGGACACAGATATACATACATGGTGAACGTAGTGTGAACATGAAGGCAAAGACTGGGGTGATGTGTCTACAGGCTAAAGAGCATCAAAAATGGTCAGCAAACCACCAGAAACTAAGCGAGGGCATAGCACAGATTCTTGCTCACAGCCTTACTTCCTTTTCCCCTAAAGAATCAACATATGGCTAAATATGTAATTACTTTATCGGTGTGGCCAATACTGTGAAATGAAAATATTAAATATCACATTTATGATGTTGTCTTGAAGAGTGGTTGCAGAATTTTTTTTCCCTCAACACTTACTTCACTGTGAGAGAAAATCTCTCTGGGGTGTGCATTGCCACATCCTGACTTTTGGAAAATCTGTTGACCTAGAGCTCTGTGTGATTACTCCCATGGGTTATAGAAATAGTCTCTTGTATGATAGATGAAGTTATTCTCCAGAGAGAGTGGATAGGGTGTTATTTTCCGAAACTTTCTCTCCCAGGGACCCTGTGAGACTAGAATTTTTTTTCCATCTGCTCTACCTCCTTCATACACAGACATACACACGTTTTTATTTTATTTTTTAATGCATTAAAAATGTTTTCTAGGTGACTTTGATGTGGATACTTTAAGTTGCATGAAATACAATAAAACTCTTTTTAGGTAGGAAGATAAAACTGAAAAAAAAAAAAAGAGAGAGAGAGAAGATGAGGAAGAATAAAGTGAGGGTGTTAATAACTCAGTCATGTCCAACTCTTTGCAACCCCATGGACTGTAACCTGCCAGGCTCCTCTGTCCTTGGAATTCTCCAGGCAAGGATACTGGAGTGGGTTGCCATTCCCTTCTCCAAGGGATCTTCCTAACCCAGGCAGACTCTTTACCATCTGAGCCACATGGGAGAGGAGGGGAGCTCAGAAATGGGGGTGGTTGGGGTGGGAGGGTATTCCTGCATTTAGTACAAAGCCCTACAACCCTGGTGAAATTTCTGAAAGTATTTGGTAACCTGAGGACCCTGGCATCTCTGTCAAGAAGCAGCAGTTGACCTTCTCTGCACTCACAATGTTAAACAAGCCCAGTATCTTTTAGGCCTTTGGGGGATCTGGAGGCAACATATTCTTCATTTACAAGTTTTATTAAGCTTTTTTACGCTGTTATTCACAATTTGTCCCATCTTGAATTGGCGCTCCCCTCCAACAAAGGACTCTGGAATTTCTGAGAGGCAGTCCAGCAGGCTCTCCCCTTAGTTCCCATTCCCTGCCCCCAGAGAACCATTCACTGCAGAAGCTGGAGCAAAGGCCTCTCATAGCTCCTGAAACCTCTGCACCACCCGTGATGACTGTAAGTTGCTTGTGGATTTCTGGTTTGAGAAACTGCCCTCCTGAGCCTCATACTACATACCACTAGAGTGGCTACTGGAGACTGCCTATTGGTCCCCTAGAAATACATATCCACTCTCGCAGTCCCCGAGCCTCTGCAGCTCCATTACTTTCTGTGGGGCAGCCTTCTATGAACTCAGCCTAGCCATTGAGACCTCCTTGCTAAGCAGAAGTGTTAGCTGCAGCCTGGACCTAAGTTGGGGTCCTCTGGAGTACCCCACCTGTAGGAAAAAGGGTGGCCTCCTCTGACCTCAGACCCTTGCCAGTTGAGAGTTAACTTCTCTCTGTGCCCTTGGCATTTGACTCCTTGGAGTCAAATGAGTGAAAGGAGTAGGAGTTTGTACACTTTATGGACAAAACTGCATGTTATAGAGCTTTCCGGAGAGCTGCTACTTTGAATTCCCTAATCCAGACATCCTTGACAAAGGATGGGCTTCAAGGATCAGCAAAATTAGCTGGATTTCATGTAGTCAACAGCTTTACTCTGCCCAACAACTGCCTGCATCCGTGTTTGCTTACAGACTCTCAGGCCATTGCAGTGTTCTAGCCACCTAGTTCCACCAGTGTTAACCACAGCAATTATTTATCCAAGTTTTCCCTCCTTGGGGAAAATAACTATGGGAGTCTCCTGCCTCACAGATACCCAAAATATAAATCAAGGTGACATATTAAAGCCACAATACAGGCCTCACTTTATCCACGTTGAGATGCCAGATGTTAAGGGTGACCATTTCAGTTCTAAAAATACACAATGTTGAGCTCTTGAACAAGGTATTCAATGGAACTTTCCCCACCCCTGTCTGTCTCAGGCTACAAGCCTCATAGAGTTCTCTTACTCAAGCATACTCAAGAAAGATAAATTTTAATTAAATGAAATATGACATTTTTTATCAACAGTCAAACATTAAGGATGACCGGTAATAAAGAGTCTGATTCCATTTTTGATGTTTGACAGTCAAAAACGTGCACGCCCACCTTTCATTCCCACTCCACCTTCGCACTAGCTGATAAAATCCCAGGGGCTCCCTTTGGTACTGGCAGGAAGTTCAGACCATGTAAGCCCAGTCCACAGGTGTGAATCCTCACCTGAGCCCCACTCCCTGATCACAGTGAAATCCAAATCAGTATCTTTCCTCTCTCTCCAGTCATTTTTACATTAGCTTGGGAGTTTGCCCTGTGTCCCTCAGAAGCAACTTTCAATATGTGAGCGATAGACCTTTTCAGACCTTCTCAGACTTCACGTGGGGTCATCAGTCTTGACATTCAAAGCAAATTTAGGATGGAATGACCATAACATACTTTCCCCTAAACCCCAATTAATACCTCAACAGTGGGCTCATCAAAACTAGGCTCTGGGATTATTGGAGCCACTCTGATAGAATTTTGTAATATCCATTGTAATTTGAGTTTACAGAAAATTGGAGAATTTGAAATTCTCTATTCCAGAGGGCATTGTCAACTGAGAATTCAGTTGTCTTTTCCTTTTCTGTCTCAGATTAACTATTTGTGTATGTACTTTTCATCTGTCAATTCCAGAAAAAAATTGAAGGAGAACCCACACCCATGTAGAACCACAATTCTTATTTTCTTTGCAGCCTGTTTAACTATGTTGCTGCAGAAACAACTATGTTACTATATTAGGCTTCATCATGAAATAAACTAACATGTTTAAAACTGGAGGTATTCTGAGCTGGGTGTCCCAAACATTCCTAAACAGTTCTGAGACTGGAATTTGAATGACTCAGAGGTTCAGGACTGAACTTTCTTTTCTCTCAATCTGGCACATCACTTACTTCTGTTCTAAGGATTTTGTTTTTCTAATACTCGTTAAATGCATAGATTTGTTTCTCAGTGCAGAATTTGTTTTCATTAAAAATCTAGATAAAAAACATAAACTACATGGATGCATATTTATAGATTGTCTATATTACAGTTACATATGCTGCATTTATTTAATCCTGTACCAAGTTGCCAGATACATTTTTAGTGCATTGGGGAAATATGTGGTTTCTTAGCATCTGATCTGATAGATTTTCCTTTCCAGACTTACTGGAATCTCTTGGGTGCTGCTATAAAGGGTTTGGAGAAAGGATATTCATTCCTTTTGAATTTGTTCAGAAGAATTAAAAACTATTTTTCGAGTTTGAGCATCAAGAATTTCTACCTCATTTCAAAACTGCAAAAAGTCATGAATTATCTTTGAAGTTAACAAGTCACATAAATGTTTTTCTATCTGAAAACATGAATTCCAGAGAGATATTTTTATATTCTTCTAAATGAATACTGTATTAATTGGCTGCATATGGAAAGATATCAAAAAGTGTTCCACTAATTTGCCACTGAGAGAAAGTATGAATGTACATGATAAAAAGGAATCCAAGCCATGGAGAGAAAGAGAACAATTATAGAAAATAGCCACACAAAGGCAAAACACTAGCAGATTATTTTCTTGTTCTGATGCAAAAGACATATTAAATCTCATTATTTGGATGCACTTATTTTTCCATCATTGAAACTTTTCTTGAGCACCATCCTGTGTCAGGCATTGTGCTAAGTCCCATGGAAAGTGTATAAGATGGAACCTCCACCCTCCAGTTGTTCAAATCAAGGAAGAAAGAAAAGATTATGAAGACACAAGTGTTATAAATTTATATTAGTGCTTTAGCATACAGACTACAACATCTAATTCTGATTAGTCAGTGTTTCAAGGTTATGGGCTGAGTGCAAAGAAGGTGAGGCATGACAATGGGTTAAGGAGTACATCAAACTACATGATCATCTCAACTGATGAAATACCCCTTTATGATACAAAAACATTCAACAAACTAAGAATAGAAAGGAACTTACTCCAAATGAAAAAGGCCATTTATGAAAAACCCACAAACATACTCAATGGTTAAAAACTGAAAGCTCTTCCCCTAAGATCGGAAATAAGACAAGAGTATTCACTTCACTACTTCTATTCATTACAGTACTGGAAATTAGAGCCAGGGCAATTAGGCAAGAAAAAAAAAGTGTCCAAATCAAAAGAAAGAAGTAAAATTATCTCTGTTTACAAATGACAAAATCTTCTAGCTCTAAAATCCTAAAGAATCCATTTTCTTAAAAACTGTCAGTGCAAATCAATAAATTCAGCAGTTTCAAGATATGAAATCAACAGGCAAAAATCTGTTGTATTTCTACACACTAGCAATGAACATCCAAAAAGAAAATGAATTGAAAAAAAAATCCATTTACTATAGCAAACAATGGAGTAAAATACTTAGGAATAAAGGAAGCACACAACTTGTATGCACAAAACATGAAACACTTGTTTCAAAATTAAAGACCTAAACAAAATTTAAAATCTCTTGTGCATGGATTGGAAGGCCTAATTGACTGAAGGGATGAATTATGACCCTTAATGGGAAAATAATTCAGAATTTTTTCTACTAATATGGCAAAGATAAAGCATGACATAGTGTGGATTTCAAATAAAAAGTTACTATGATTTCTTTTCCCATTTTATCTAGGAATGACTAATAGAAATACAATAAATTTTATAGAAAAAAAGGAGCATGTTTATACATAAATGAAGGTCAAGGCAAAGACTGCTGCTGCTGCTGCTAAGTCACTTCAGTCGTATCCGACTCTGTGCGACCCCACGGACGGCAGCCCACCAGGCTCCCCCGTCCCTGGGATTCTCCAGGCAAGAACACTGGAGTGGGTTGCCATTTCCTTCTCCAATGCATGAGAGTGAAAAGTGAAAGTGAAGTTGCTCAGTGGTGTCTGACTCCTAGCGACCCCATGGCCTGCAGCCCACCAGGCCCCTCCGTCCATGGGATTTTCCAGGCAAGAGTACTGGAGTGGGGTGCCATTGCCTTCTCCAAGGCAAAGACTAGTACTAAAGAGTTGAAATATGATACAAAAGCTATTTTTTGCTGATTTTTACAAGTTTTTGATTATTATAGGTTTTTGATTATTATAGGTTAGGTGTAAAGACATGTACAAAAATTATCTCCTCCGCTCTCCTTCCACAGCTAAACTTCATGGAGTCTACATACCACTTCCTTTGAAAATAAGATTAGTAACAATTTGTAAGTCATCTAGAAAACTGGTGACATTTATTCAGAATGTAAGAAATTACTCAGAATTTCAGAAATAAGCAGCATTCATAACATAATTGGACTGTTGTTAATCATGATTTGGACAACAAAATGCAAGGGGGCACTAGATCAGCCCTTTATGCTTTCTGATATTTTTAACTGTACTAAAAATAAAGGAGCTTTTCAAGTTAAAAAAAAAAAAAAAGTCTATACCCATATTCCTCATGTCCTTAGCTTACATTTATTCCTCAATCTGCTTTGTCAGTCTGCCCAGATTCTAAGAGTGAAGTGACTGCTGTTAAGGCCAAGAGGCCAATATGTGACTAAACCATCTCCTGTGAACTCTGTTGGGTTGGCATGTTTTGACAGCCCATCCTTCTTGAAATCTTCTCTTTCTCTGCTCTCTGATACTACAGTTTCCTGTTTTCCTTTATTCTTCTAGGATGACTCCTCCTCAGTCTCCTTTGCTGGCTTATTCTCCTCTGTTGTTGCTGTTGTTCAGTTGCTAAGTTGTGTCCAACTCTTTTGGAACCCCACGGACTATTCCCTGCCAGGTTCCTGCGTCCATGGGATTTCCCAGGCAAGAACACTGGAGTGGACTGGCATTTCCTTCTCCAGGGGATCTTCTCGACCTAAGAATCAAACCTGCATTGGCAAATGGGTTCTTTACCACTGAGCCATCAGGGAAACCTTATTCTCCTCTGCTCCTGCAGCTGCTGCTAAGTCGCTTCAGTCATGTCCAACTCTGTGCGACCCCAAGACAGCAGCCCACCAGGCCCTGCCGTCCCTGGGATTCTCCAGGCAAGAACACTGGAGTGGGTTGCCATTTCCTCCTCCAATGCATGAAAGTGAAAAGTGAAAGTGAAGTCGCTCAGTCGTGTCCGAGTCTTAGCGACCCCATGGACTACAGCCTACCAGGCTCCTCCATCCATGGGATTTTCCAGACAAGAGTACTGGAGTGGGGTGCCATTGCCTTCTCCTATTCTCCTCTACCCAGCCACTAATTGGTGAATTTCTCAAGAACTGGTCATAGCCTTTCTTCTCTTCTCATTCTATTTTCTTCAAGAAAGCTCACCACATCTATAACTTCAATTTCTAACTACAGTATCTTCCAATGATCCCCTCCCCCTCAACCCTTTACTTCAAATCTCTAGGTTAGACCTTGTCTTCAAATCACAAGCACACATAACCAAATGTTTGTCAACCTCTCAATGTGAATGTCCCAAATATTTCTCAAACTAATCATGTCCACATAATTGCCTTCTTAATCAAATACCATCCTGTTTCATTGTTCCTATCTCAATGAAATTATCATATCATACAAATGTACAAGTCAGAAACTTAGTCAATTCTTAACATTTACCTTTTATTAAACCCCTATATTCATTTCTTCACCAAAGAATGCCTTCTAAATCCTTGTTAGATTTCTGTTTTTCTTTCTACCTGTACAGTCAAAATCCTAATCCAAAATGCCAGTATCTCTCTCTTAGATTGTTATAAAAACTTTGTAACTCTTTCAACTAAAATGTTGCCTTCTATAATATGAAAAATCACTGGGTGGAAAGTTTTAGTCCTTAAATCTGTGAGAGAAGAATAGTAAACTCTTGTTTCCAAAGTGACTGTAGAAATGTTATAGAATGCAGGTCCATGTGCCCACACACAGTTAGGCCAAAGGATATTAAAACATTAAGAGTTTGGAGCATAGAATGGTTTACTGTGAGGCCATGTTTTAAGAACCCCATAATGCCCCAAAAGCTTTCAACAAATCCCCTTAATAGGAAAGGTGAGGGAGGGTGTGTTAGTTGTTACAAATTTGTTAGTGGCAGATCCTTTGTTCCTGAGGTCTGGTCCATGGCCCAAGGTGTTCCTCATAAACCTTCACCAAAATAAATGTTATTCTCAGTTCAGACAAGAAAAGGCAAGATCCCAAAGCTCAACTTTCACCCTCTAAGGTCCAAGCTTGGCTAATAGGAGGGTGATCCTTGCACAGGCCAATAATTGCCTGAAGCGCTTGTCATGCACCCAGTTCGGGTCCTCCCGCCAGGGCCCAGGCCTAGCTGAGGAGGCAGATCTTAGCTGACAGGCACCCTCATGGCTAAGTCCCCAGTCCCTGCCCAGATGGGAACCCAGAACCCAACTGACTCTCAGTCTTATTTAAATCGGAGAGAATCATTTGTTTAGGATCGATAGGAGTATGTGCTGTAGCAAATACCAATCATGTGAATTCCTAGCTCAAACAATTGCCCTTCTTTGAAAAGAGACCCAACCACAGTGGTGGACCTGAAGTAGATGCTCCATGTCTGTGCAAATTATTCCTGACCTCTGGCCACTTCCTCAGGATAGACAATCGATCTAAGCTGGACCAGTTTCTGAAACTTGAACAGAGAGACTGAAGCTGGTTGAAGCTATTACCTGAGTGGCAGATTCCCCATTTACTCCAGTTGCTGAGGCCTCCTTGAACTGCCAGGCATGGAGACCACAGGTCCTGGAGGTGAGGATGGGAGAGGTTTGCTGCTCCTTTAAGGCCTGGGCCTGGCCAGTTAGGAGGCCATGCCAGGTTTCTGGGGCTCTTCAGGACAGCCCTCAGCCTGTCCCCAGGCACGGCCCCATGACTGCTTCGCATCCCACGTTCTGCCACGATGGCCACTGGGGGGTGACCACAGGCAGAGTGGGACCTTATAACTGCTGTCCTCAAGGTCTCCCAATAACCGTGGCCACGCTAAGAATTGGGTGCTATAGGCTGCGTGCCCACTCCACCCCTATTACAGAGATGATAATTATTCAAATACACAACAGAAACATTAACCCACATGACACATTATCATTAATAAACACCACCCCCTGTTTGGTTAAGAATAAGAGGTTTGCGAATAAGCGGACAAAAAGGTGAATGACAAGCACTACTTCCATTCTGCTACATTTTCTGCTTTATATCTGACCTTTCAAAAACCAGAGTCTCCAATTTTACTTTTCTCTCATTCAGTCTTTCCCAGATTCTTCTGGGGTCATCTGAAAGCCTGGGAAGGCTCTGGTGTGCTTCTCTGACAAGGGTAAGGAAGTCTTGCGTATGAAGATGTTCATCTATTTTCTCTTGGAGTAGAAGTGACTCCAGTAAAGTCTTCTTCTGTTTCAGGAAGGCAGATTGGGCCAGTTCTGCCCTTTTTCTGATACAGTCGGGACACCGAGAAGAAATGTGTTGCTTAGCTGTTCCCACCTGTTTGGGTGTTGTCCTCATGTTTTTAAAATAGATTCTATTCAAAAGCTCGTCAGGGACAGTACACTTTAAGGCATCTACCTCTGGAGCTTCTGCCTCAGGTCCAAGCTGCAGCTTTTTATGTCTGCTGCTCTTTTTCCCCTTGGAGTTTGCTCTATGGTGGATCAGGTTTACCTTAACGGTGCAGAAAGACTGCAGGGCATTCAGTTCTTCAGGGGATGCCTGAGTGATTTCTGTTTGATGGTTAGTGTCCGGTCGGTACTGTTCAGAGTTCGTTTCCTTGCCCTTGAGGTTGTGGATCCATTTTCTGCTCAATTTCTTTACATTAGCTTTGAAGTCCGAAAGCTCAGATTGGTTGTCTCCATATTCCGAGCGGGAAGGCAGCGATCCACTCTCAGACTTGCTCCCAGAGGCATAAGACCAGGGCTGCAGTCCTCCAGAGGAACTGAATGAACCGGAACTCTTTACCTCATCAGTCAAGGACTCCAAGGTCTCCTCAGAAAGGTCTGCCATACACCCGGTGTCCGCTGGGGCCAATTCTCCCTGTTTCTCTGAATCCTCCAGCTTCTAGGCGGATGGCCATCACACTGCATCAGGCTCTGAGCCTCATCTGCTTTGCCGTGGTCAAGATTGCCTCAGGAACTGGTCAGTCCCGAGCCCCTCGGGGATGAGTTTTAGGTGCCGGCAGTTCCTCAAGGGAAGCCCTTCCGGGCGACTCCGTCCCGCTGCCTTGGCAACCAGAGGCGGTCATGCGCAGAGGGTCGCTGGGGCGCCGCGCTCCTTCCTTTCCCCCACGGTCCTCGGAGCCGACTCCGCCCGCACGGTTCGTGTAGTTTTTCGGAGCCTCCCTCTCTTCTGGCTCTCCAGAGTCTCCGCCTCCTCGGTGCTATTTTAGTGCAAAATCCAATAACGATCGAGAAAAGGTTGCAAACTCTCCTTCCCCAGGAGTCAAAAAAGTAAACACGCCTCTTTCCCAACAGGAATAGATGGCCTCTGACTAATCCGATAATGCACACGCGGGCTAAATGCATCCAAAAAAAAGAAAAGCCCCAAACAAACAAAAACATACCTCCTCCTGCTGGCCAGAAAAACACAAGCAAAAACGTATCTGCCTATCAGATAGCCAAGAGCTCATCTAATCGCAGAGCACATCTTTGAAAATCTAAATACTGAAACCACCCTATGAGATTCCTGCGTGGCAGGGCACCGACTCTACCGCTTGCTCCGGCCTCGTCTTGCACAGCTTTTTGTGCTCCGGCATTTTTGGACGACTTTGCAGTTTTCCCAGATCTCAGTTTCTCAGGCCTTTGTTCCGGCAGTGCTCCTCTGAATGGCACTTCAACTGCTGCTCTTCCCTCTTCGTTAAATACTGCTCCTCTTTCAAGTCCACCCCCCCCCCCAACCCCTTTTTTTTTTTTTTTTCTGGAAGAGCTTCATATCCACCACTGACCCCAACAGTTTACTGCACAGCCTTTCTTTCCGGGTTTGCAACTCTGTATTTTATACACATTTGATAATACCTCCCACACCGCCGCCTCCAGATTAAAAACCCCATGAAAGCAGAAATCCTGTGTCTTGTGCTGCAGTCTCCACGGGTACCTGATACATAGAAAGTGCTCAATAAATCGTTACTGAGTAAATGTGTTGAATGACTATGCAAACAGAAATAAATGTTACCTCACACAGGTACGCACCTCAATCTTGATGCATAAGTACTACAAGGTCGAGGAACTACAGTCTTTTTCAAATGAGATAATTCCAAATGAGATAATTTCCCTCTCCCAGTTCTCTCCGGGGCGGGGTGGAGGGAGGGCAGAGGAGTAGGGGGATGGGGGCGGTTATTCAAGTCTGGCCAGATATATTTAAGGTTATTACAAAAGTGCTCACTTTGGCAGTGAGGCAAAACTCTGCAATGTTCGACAAGCATCTCTCAAATATGAGCCAGTTCATATTGAAGATGAAGAGATCTCAGCTTCATTCATTCCACCCAAATCATATTTTATCATATAATATTAATCTTTAAAAAGAGGTAATATATAATTTGTGGTTAAAGCCAAGTAATCTCCAGTTCAAGGACTCAAGATTTTCATTTTTAATTTTTGTTTCAAAAGTCTCCCTCATTCCCTGAAATATTTACACATTCATGTGAAAAGTGGGAAAGTGTTAGTCGCTCAGTCTGTCTGACTCTTTGCCCCCCCATGGACTGTAGCCCACTAGGCTCCTCTGTCCATGGGTTTCTCCAGGCAAGAATACTGGAGTGGGTTGCCATGCAGTCCTCCAGGGGATCTTCCCCACCCAGGGATTGAACCCAGGACTCTCTTTCTTTGCATATGAGCATGGTCAGTGATACACATGTGAAAACAAAATCTCAGAACAGTCCATGAGCAGTACTGGCAAGAAATATATATAATCTGACTTCTTAACAGAATTGTGAACAAGTGTGTTGCCTTTAATCTTTTTCCTTAGATATCTCAAGTGAGAGCAAAAAATAAAAAGTAAAAAAAAATTTTTTTTTAAGAACAGGAATATATAAAGAAGAAAAGGGAAGGAGAGACAGTGGCAACTTCCCATCTTATCTAAAATCTTTTTACTATCCCAATGGATACAAGTCACTCCTACTCACTCTACTGAAAGCAGATTTTATCAAGCTTTTCAGGGGGGAAAAAAAAAACAAAGTATGTCATTAAAAATTTTTGTTGTTGTTTTTATCAGGAAAAGAAACATTGAGGAATTAACAGGAAACATTTGTAGCTGTCCCAGAAAATTCATAGAAACATTTCAGTGTTTCAGTAACCGTTATATAATTGCTTCTTTATTTATCAACTATCTGTGAAGTTCAGAATGGTTTTTGCAAAAACTGAAATTAACTAAAACTAAAAACAACAAAAAAATTGGCTATCAGTATTCAAATATGCCAAGAACATGCTACATTTTAACTTTGTTTTAATGTCATCTTCTTTACACGTTCTCACTCACTTTGATAGCTATGAAAAACTATTAACCTGATAATTAAAGATGTCCTGATAGTCTCAGTCTCATTTTGGCAAATCTTCAGTCAATGTTAATACCACTTCTAACAGAGCTGTTTCTTCTTTCACACTCCTTCCTTCTTTCACTCTCTTCTTTCACTCTCTTCCTTCCCAAGACAGTGCTTTGCAGAGGGAAAATCCTTATTATCTTTGGGACATCTGGTGTAGGGGCCCTAACTTTGTGCCAGTCTCTTTGTTGGTCTCCACCACAAACTGCAGGTGATACTTGGATGTGCGCTGTTTCCCACCAAGACACAGTTATTCTGGTCCCTTCCAGTACCCTGACAAAATCCTAGGCTACTGGACCTTGCCAAACCCTCTCTGGGCTCTCTTGCCTGCATCTTGACACCCACAGGTAACTTCATTTCTTTCAAAAGCTTCTGACAAGTGGTGGAGAAAAGGGAGAATGTTTTCCGGGAGACACAGCATAGCCTAAAGCTTTGCAACCTCCTCATCACTCAGACAACTTCCGGTGGCAAGTCCTCCTCCAGAAATCTCAGGCATCGTACCATCTCTTAGGGGCTAATCGTAACACTGGGTCCTTTAGAAACAGCAGCGTGACTGAAAGTTGCCTGAGGTGCAGGTGGAAAGTCCTAAGAGGGAAAGAGACCAATCAGGCGCTCCGGGCCGACTTATGTCGCAGCACTATTTTTATTGGCCTGCTGTCACCGTCTCTTCCCTCGAAGTCCTTAAGGAGAACAAAAGCTCTCCTTCCAGCTTTTCCTGAACAATCAAATATGCTTTGCAGCTACGGGACTTAACCCCAGAGACAGGAGGTCAAAACATATTAGTCTTCCTGTCAGATTCTTTCTCTCTCTCATTTCTCTTTCCTCGGAGGCAGAAGGGCAAGCTTTCAGCCTCTTCCTGTCAGGCAAGCACTTCTCCTCCAAGGAATCACAGTGGCCTCCTCTCCAGGATGGCATTCTGTACCCTTTCCAGGAGCCACTGGGGTGGACCCAGGGTACCAAGAGGGAATCTAGTTTATGAATAAGAGAAATTAAGTGGACAGATTCTTTACAAACAGTCTACCCTCTACATAAACTTCATAACACTGTGCCTGGTTCTGTGATCAAGCAAAATGAAAAATTACTTCCTCTCCTAAGGGGTTAGGTTGAAGGCATCAGAAATCTCATTGTGAGAAACCATTTTTGAGGAGACAGGAATCTTACATCATTCGTGATAAAAAATGATTTCAATTTACAGTGCAGTGGCTGTTCTTCATATTTGAAAAATGTTTTACCAGACAAATATCTCAATCTTTACATTATTTTTCTATGTCTTCAGTGTTACTATTTTTCTGAAATTGATGAATTGCTTGATGAAGAACTCTCTTTTACTTTAATAGCTATTCTGTTTTGCAAAGATAACATATGTTGATTGTCAGTAGTTTAAAAGATAAAGATAAACTACTAATATCCCCAGTGGCTCAGTGGTAAAGAATTTGCCTGCCAATGAAGGAGACACAGGAGATGCGGGTTCGAGCCCTGGGTTGGGAAGATCCCCAGGGGGAGGAAATGGCAACCCACTCCAGTACTGCTGCCTGAGAAATCCCATGGACAAAGGAGCCTGGCAGACTACAGTCCTTAGGGTTGCAGAGTTAGATACAACTTTGTGACTAAGCAATGAATTTAAGTAAATGTTGCCTGAATTCTGATTTCCCTAAAATAGTCACTAAAAACACTTGCATAATACCTTAATATTTTTCCTTGAAGAATTTTTTCTTAATAAAATCTAAATTATATTGGATTATGGTTTTATGAATTCTTCCTTAGCAATAATATGAACACTTTTCCATTCAATTTATATAAATTCTTTTTCAACATAATTTTAAAGGTGATATTGCATTATTTGATTTATTTAACTAATACAATTATTTAAACACAAGGCATTTCCAGGTTTTTGCCACTAAAAACTTCTGGAATAAGTATTTCTCTAGCTAAATCTTTATACACATTCATAACTATATATTTAGGATAAATTCTAGAAATTGTAATTGAGAGGTCAAATGTATGTATAATGTTAAGGCTTTTGAGATATCTAACTCCCTCCCTTCTGCAGTATTTAAAAATCCAAAATATAATATTATTTTGTCTGTAATACCTGAGTTTATATCTCTAGTAGGTAAGACCTTTTTAAAAACATAACCACATTATTCTGATTGTCACATCTAAAACACAACATTATAATAATTCCTTAATATCACCTAATAATTTTTCTGTATTTACATTTTTCTGGTTGTTTCAAAAATCTGTTTTGGGAATTGCAGTTTGGAATCAAAATCCAAACAAGGTCCATTCACTGCATTTGGCTAATCTGGTTCCAATGTCTCATACTCCACATCACTTACCATGTAAAACAGTTTAAAAAACTGAAAAGAAAAAATAGAGCAGGCAGAACTTTTTTCTATTTACTGTAATGTTTCCTATATCGTTATTTTAACGTTTTTGATGTATCCTTCCAAGTTTATTTTTTAAAATCAATATATACTTGAATCCCCATTCTTATGAAAAAAATATATTCAGTATATTCTACACATTGGTTCACATCTTTTTTGGGTTTTTTTTTTTTTCTCTTAAAAATATATTCTGGATATTACTTTACATCAAACTATAGATACCTTCGTCATTTCTCTCTATGGCTGCATGGTATTCCATTGTGGGAATATTTTTCCCATAGTTATTCCACATGTTGATGGACTTTCTGTGATTATAAAAAATTCAATTTTTCTGTGCATTTTTGGAGATGTAACTCAAGCAAGACTTCTAGCAGTCAGATTATTGGATCCAAGAATCAATGTACATATAGTTTTTTCGAGTATTTCCAAATTTCCCACTATATGGAGTGTGCATTTTGCATTCTTGCCAGTAAACGTGTGAGAGTGGCTATTCTCAAGAGCCTAGCCAACAGGAGTTGCACTTAAATTTAAATTTGTGATTCTAAGGGAAGAGAAATGGTATGCAGTGTAATTTTACATTGAATTCCTCTTATTTTAAGTGAGATTAAACACCTTCCATGTATACAAGAGACATCTACATTTCTTCTTATGTGTACTGTTTATTCATTTATTTGACCCATTTTCCATAACATTTTTGTTTTATTCTTCTCAATTCTTGAAACCCACTTAAAAATCAAAATATTATTATTCATTTTTCTGTGACATAAGCTGTAAATGATTTCCCCAGTTTGTCTTTTTACTTACTTATGCTGTTTTCCATGCAAAACATTTTTATTTCACAGAACAAATTTATCAATCATTTTCCTTATTGTTCTTGGATTCTTAGCCACATTTAGAAAAATCTCCTATGCCCATGTTATAAAGACATTTACTCATATTTCCTTGTAGTACTTGTGATTCTTTTTATTCCCTTGCTTTAAAACTCTGATCTTTTTATGGTTACTTCTCTAGTACAGTATGAAGAATGAGTTTAATTTTATTTTCTTCCATATGGCTAGCCAGTGAGCCCAACAATATTTTATATCCTTTAGGTGCTGTCTTTTGTCATAAATTCCCATATGCACTTAGTCTTTTTTTTTCCTTGACTTTCAAGTCTAGTACATTAGTCTGTTTTTCTGTTTACATATCAATATCATAGAGTTTTAAAGGGCTTTATAATGTTTTAGGGCTTCCCAGGTGGCTCAGTGGTAACGAATCCACCTGCCAATGCAGGAACCACAGGAGACATGGGTTCGATCCCTGGGTCAGGGAGATTCCCTGGAGAAGAAAATGACCGTCCACTCCAGTATTCTTTCCTGGAGAATCCCATAGACAGAGGATCCTGATGGGCTGTAGTCCATGGGGTCACAAAAGAGTTGGACATGACTGAGCATACATGCATAATGTTTTAATCTCTCATTGGGCCAGACTCCTGTCATCCATTTCAACAACTTCTTGGATGTTCTTGTTTATTATTCCAGATGAACTTTGTAACCAACTTGTCTTGATCTAGGATAAAAGTAAAAAACATATGGTATTTTATTGAAATGCACTGAACTTATAAACACTGAGGATTTTTTTTAAATTGGTCTTCCTAACCAGAAATACAGGATTCCCAGGTGGCTCAGTGGATAAAGAATCCACTTGAAATGCAGGAGATGCAAGAGACATGGGTTTGATCCATGGTGGGAAAGATCCCCTGGAGTAGGAAGTGGCAACTCACTCTAGTATTCTTGCCTGGAGTATCTCATGAACAGAGGAGCCTAGCGGACTATAGTCCATAGGGTGGCAAAGAGTCGGACATGACTGAGCAACTGAGCACACATCGGACCCTAATGTCCTCATTTTAACTTATCTCTGTAAAGACCCTATCTCCAAATAAAGACACCCTGAGTCACTGTCGGTTAGAACTTCAACATAAGAATTGGGGGGTGGGGAAGATAATTCAATCTATAAAATATGTGTTTTATATGAAAACCAGATTAAGGTCTGACTGTGATTTGCTAAGTGAGAAAAATAAAATAGAATTAAGTACAAGGACTTAAGACAAACTGCTTTATAGGTGAGCCTAAAGCTACATTACAGTGTGCTTAATCATTAAGTCATGTCCAACTCTTTCATGACCCCCTGGACTGTAGCCTGCCAGGCTCCCCTGTCCATGGAATTCTCCAGGCAAGCATACTGAAGTGGGTTGCCATTTTCTTCTTCAGGAGATCTTCTCTACCCAGGAACCAAACCCAAGTCTCCTGCATTGGCAGGCAGATTCTTTACCACTGGGCCTCCTGGGAAGCCCAAGAAAAATTCATACAGGGAGACAACAGAGGGGGAAAGACTTTTGGGTTCCCCAGTAGCTGGAACATTAACAGAACAGGATGAGATTTTAACAGAAAACTCCCCTCCCCTCCCGCTTTGTATTATTCTTTATGCAGGTCATCATGGCAGTGTTCTCTGTTAATTCCAAGATGCTGCTTCTTAATTGCAAGCTGCACAGCCCTAAGTCCTGTAATTCTTGTCATTGTAATGGGACAAGCCCTGTAACAGTCAGCAGGGTTGAAAAAAAAAAAAAAAGAGATTACAGAAAGAAAAACCTCCTACCAAATTTATTGGGTGGAAGGGATTACAGAAGGGAGAAACTCCCACCCAGTTTACTGGGAAAAGTGGGAAAAATATCAATTGCAGTGAGTATCACTTATTTCTCTGTGAATTAAGAAGCATATTTGTTTTAGATGGCAACCCATGGGCGTCTTTATGAGTGCAAGTCATATTTTCTGACACTATCTCGAACTTGACTGGCTAGACTGTAGATTGCTTATATCTAGTATTTTAGGTTAGAAATTATTGTTCTTATTGAAAAACAAGTAATTTTAAATTTTAATATTATGTAGTTTTTTAAAGATATTTTGATTGGTGTATTTCAGTATTTTTAATGTTTGCAGGCATTAAACAATGACTTCCCACAGCTTCACTATCCTCCTCCTCCTCCTAAGTTGCTTCAGTCGTGTCAGAGAAGTATAGAACGTAAATTACTCAATTATTTTAGAAACAAATATCTTCAATATTTTAAGGGCAGCGATGATGATATTATTCACAAGGAACAGAGTTAAGTGTGAACTTGAATTGTATGGTATATTTCACCATTTTATTCTGAAAATTCTGTAATAACAACATAATATATAGGTTTTCTACCCTTATTTAGTTCCCCTTCATTGTAGTTTAAACTTGGAGCTGTTCTCAGCATCTTTATGCAATTTCATGCAGCTAGGTCCCTGAGCCTTCCGGCAACATGATTTAAGATTGACCTTGGCATTGAGCAAATTATTATAAATTTAAACCCAAATATAATGTATTTCTCTTCAAAGATATATGAAATGAATTCAGTGATGTTGCCATTGATTTGAATTTGAGTTAAATAGTTTTGTTTTCCTTGAGGGAGAGAGGTCTGTGTCTCTAAATGACTGGGTAAAAGATCAAAATTCACAGTGGTTTCCTGAAAAACTACTGCACAGAATTATTTTTCTTCTGCTCAATATCACTGTAATTTTCCTACTTACAAAGTCAGCTTTCACTGTACAATGAATATTCATATGATTGCATAGGGTTGAATGACACAGGAATTGCAAATAATTTCATCTGAGACCAATCGTTCTGTAGAAGTATTCTACTGAAGTCTTCACAGTCATCATAAAAATATCACTGGGCTCTGGAAAGACATCTAATGCAATAAATTGAACTCACAGTCTTAACTTGTTTTATCTCTTTATTTTAGATAGGCATTTTCCAAAAACAAACTCTATCACTGAAGAATGTAGGACTGTTTCTTTAGAGCCTTCCATGCTTAACTTGAAAGCTGTCAACCCAGGAGGCTGAAACAGAGCGAGATTATGAAACCTGAGTGAATAGCTCATTCTTTGCACCCTCGCCCTTGCTGCATGCTGCCCCATGGTACGGGCCTGGGAGGTACGCACTATGATAGCTAATGAAGCACTTCCTTTATGTCCCGCTGACCAGAACTCTTATTTGAAGCCCACATATTATGCCACTGCAATCGCACAATGTCAGCCTTTGTTCTGGCTAGTAGAAGCTGTTTCTTGTCTTTTCTGTGGCTAAATTTTATGCATCAAACTTGTGAGACCCTTTACTCTCTGTCATTAAGCTGCTCTGCTGTTTGTGAAGTCGGTTTTGTTTGTTTGGTTTTCCCCTCTTTTATTATAGCGTCTCCTCAAAGTCACAAATTTATAATTTGGAAATCACTTGGAGATAAAGGCTTAGGGGTGAAAACTCTTCTGCAAGGCCTTCCTCTATGTTAAATATAGTGATAACAACTAACACTATAAAAATGAGAACAAGAATTTAATTCATCTAGAATGAAGAGAAAGGCATCAAAGAGATCAAAATTATTTGGACTGCCTAATCCTAAATGTAGTTGGAAAGTATTGAAAGTGGTCCACTTGTTATATTTTAACATGCTATTCTCCTACTGTGTGATCTGATTAGTCATCTTCCTTACTTAGCTGTTATTATATAGATATGTCCCAATGCAAGCTTTGGTAAAGTGACCTATAAAACAATAGTGATTGCCATGAAAGTGAAAGTTGGCTACTCAATTGTGTCCGACTCTTTTGTGACCCCATGGACTGTAGCCCACCAGGCTTCTTTGTCCATGGAATTCTCCAGGCAAGAATACTGAAGTTTGGGTATCCATTCTCTTCGCCAGGCGATCTTCCCCACCCAGGGATCGAACCTGGGTCTCCCATATTGCAGGCAGATTTTTTACCATCTGAGTCACCGGGGAAGCCCCAGTCATTTCCACAGGGTTCTATAAAATATGAACTTCAGTTAACCTAGATATACACAATAAACATTGAAAGGTTTGTCAGAGCACATGAATTTTTAAAAGAAAAAAGTTATGAAGGAGTTGCATCAATTCCTTCATCCTTGTCTCTTATAATATGACAGGGACAGCAGCCATCTTTTGGGGGTGGTATTAAGTATTAAATGAGATAATATGGAGAACTTGTTACTCAATACATGACACTGTGGTCACCACCATCATTACAGTTTTGGAGTAGATTTCATAATGAAGCTGAAGACGGAGATCTTTCTAATACTGGCTCTTCATGGTGAATTCTCTAATTTTTAAGAAGTGTTTTACTTTTCTGATTATTTCCCATTTTTATCCTACCTACCCAATAAAATGGTCCAAAGCACTCTCCTGATCTTAAAAGCAAATTTGAACAGCAAATAACTACAAGTTGCTTGCTGGAATTAAAAAGAAAAACAAAAAAACGATTAAAACATGTGAGCTCCTTGGGCTCTGCTAGTTCAACATTGCTACCACCTTCATATTTTTTCTGATTCTCTAATCTCCCAACTTTAGCAAGATGATCAAAATGTTCAGGTAAATAGAATACAAGTGCCAGAAAAATAAACTTCACAAAGCCAGCTCCTGTTCTAACCAGCAGAGGTTAAGTTCTGTCCTCTTCCCTGCTAAAATGCATGCACCGAACGTGTTAAATTCTTTGCATATAGATTCATATCCCTACACAGAATTTGTTTTCCTGGTTTCACTTCATATTTTTATATTAAAAAATGTTTTCTATCAAATATCCTGATTTTTGATTAATGAACATGCTGTAAGTAACCTAAAGCTATAATCGTAATTAGCTTTAGATTGGTATTTAATGTTGGAACATATCTAATAACAGAATAATTCATGTATTATAATACTAATAATAGCATTAATGCATTTGTGTCAGACTTTTACTATTCCTAATAATTGCTGAATCACCTCTCTATATCACATATTAAGGTATTTTTTAAAGTATACTTTAAAAAGCTATTGGATTCTCATAATTTTTCAAAAAACGATTATTTTTTTTAGATAATTCTCCATTCTTCACCTAATACTTGTATTGCTTAGAAGTATGTTAGAGATCAAAACCAACTCTGAAGTGGGAATCGTTTGGGATAGGAGTTTAAAACTATGAATACAGTTTCTGCCAACCTTTAAAATATTTATATGCAGATTTCTTTTTCTAAGTATTTCACTTTCTTTTTGTGGCTTAGCTCGTAAAGAATCCACCTGTAATGCAGGAGACCTGGGTTCAATTCCTGGGTTGGGTAGATCCTCTGGAGAAGGGAAAGGCTACCCACTCCAGTATTCTGGCCTGGAGAATTCCATGGACTATATAGTCGTTCATGGGGTTGCAAAGAGCCGGACACGACTGAGCGACTTTCACTTTCAGAAAAAAATATCTCAGTTAAGTATCGATTTTGTATTTGATGAGTGTATCTGAAGTGAAGTGTGAAGTGAAAGTCGCTCAGTTGTGTCTGACTCTTTGCTATCCCATGGACTATAGTGTATCAGGACAACATGATTAACTAATGCAGACAAATTCCATGTGAGATTATCATGCTATTTTGTCAATATTCTTGGCAATTTCTGTTTGAGTTCCAAATTGTCATCTTGATTGAATGTTCTCAGGGTAGGTAATATTTTTTCCAAGTCTTTGGCACGCCCACCCTCCACCCCTCAGCATAAAACTGTATCTCACCATCAGATCTGTCTTAGCCCAGTGACTCCGAAACATCATATTCTAAGAATCACAGGACAAAAGGAATTCAAACGGAATGGTCAGCAACATGCTTCCACTTACATAGTATTCCATTCCTCACTAAAGAAATGGCAATTTTAAAAAAATTTCTATGTAATTTGATTTCCTACTGTTTTTCATACTAAGTATTTGAAGATACTTATGTCATTGAAAGTCTAGAATTATTAGATATTAAAAGTAATCAGATAATAAAAGAGACTGGATACTTGGAATATAGTCAAGAGATTATGGTTATGAGGTTAAAAACTCATGAAACACAAAGCAGAAACCCACTAATGAGCACAGCAGTCTAAATTCTAAGAGCCATCTGTAGGTCCGTCCTCTCCCCCATCACCCCTCCAGTCAGTCCCACAACCCTGTAGTAACAACACCTCTACAAACTGGCTGCTTCCCTTTAGTGACTTCTTAAATGTCCTAGTCAAGGACACCACCATTTTTCACTGGACTTACTGCACCTGTCTTCAAGTTGCCTTCACAAGCTCTAGACTCCTCACATTCTTCCCTTCATCTCTTCCTCCCTTCCACTGCAACTCCTTTTTAAGCAATTATCCTCACTCAGCTCAAACTCTATCCCCCCCTTTCCATGTTCCTTATAGCTTCTCCTCATTTTGTCTTGTCTGAAACCACTGGTTTCAAACTTCTTCCTCGGATATGAACTGGTTTTTCCAAATTGCAAAAGAAACCAAAAACAAAGTGAAGCATTTGGGGTAATGCTGTTATTAATGTAAAAACACGTTAGGGAAAAAGAGAAAGAAGATTGTTCAAGCATCTGACAACTATCCCAAGAAATAGACTAATACTTTGTATTCAATAGCAGTTCCCCCCTGCTTCCGACCCAGGTCTCCTGATGACCACTCACCCTTCAGACCTCAGCTTATCTGTCATTTCTTCAGGCAAGCTTTGCCCTCCACTCCCTACTACTCATGATTTCAGTACCCAGAATGTGCATAGAACAATTACCACATTATCAATAATTCACAATTGGATAACAATTTTCTGTCCCTCATAACTAAAAGCTTGAAAGCCCTACCATGCCTGGGAAAACTCTGTCTTCTCCACCATTAAATTATATGCCTTACACGTTTCTGATCATCAATACATTTGGAAAAGAATACATGAATGAAATGATTAAGTGATTGATTTGATAGCCTGGCAACAGCTCTGACAAGTCAGCAGTATCGCTTACAGCTTTCTTCTCTGAAGTCGGCATATGTTTTCCCTACTGTTGCATTGCTCGTAAAGGCGATTCAGGTTCCTGAAATAGTGGACCAGCCAGGCCTCCTTCAGAAGAAGCACACCTGTCAGGTAAACAGCCTAGGTGTGCATTTGCGTCCTTATCCCTGATCCATCAGTTGGAACAGTTCAGTGACCTCTGCCACAAAACCCCCAGCAGACGGCAGGAAGTTGACACCTCGAGGGTCTTGTAGGCTATTGTGAACTCTTCGGGATTTTCTCTAAGAAAAATAGCCATGGAATATTCAAGCAGATATTTTAACAGGACATCTCTGGCTGCTGTGACAGTTTGGATAAAGACGGGAAAGCAAGATGGGGGTTGTGCAGAAAGATAAAAGTCTGAGCAAGACATGATAGTTTCTGGAACCAGAAGGACAGCAGTGGAGTTGATAAGAAATGATCTTATTTTAGAAACATTTTGCATTTTGAGCTTAAGAGATTTCTCGATGGCATTGGGCATATGAGATATGAGGAAACAGAAGCATCAAGGATAAGAAACTGGAAAGACTGAGCTATCATTAGTGGAAACAGATTAAATGCAAGAAAAACAATTGGAAAGGAAGAACGGAAATGGGGTGTTTGGAAATGCTGAGATGTCTTTTAGCCACCTAAGTACAGATATCAAGTAGGTATCGCAGTATACACATCTGGAGACCAAGGAAAAAAACACGGAGATGGCAGTGTAGAAGGCTGGAAGTCATAAGCATGGAGATTGCATTTAAAGCCAAGAAGCTAAAGGAAGTCATATGAGAAGTGACTACAGATAAGAAGAGAAACAAGTAAGCCCTATGTCCAAAGATTGGGACTGTCAAGGGCCCAGAAAAGGACCCTGAGGAGTGGCAAGGGGCATACAAAAAAAAAAACAAAACAGGAAAATGTGGTGTACTGGAAGCTCAGTGAAGAAAGTATTTCAAAGAGAAGGAAGTGATCAACCATATCCAATGCCCTGAAGTAAGACAAGGGCTGAGAATTAACCATTAGATAATTTATTAATGGAGGAGACTGGGATGACCTTGACAAAAGTGGCTTTGAAGCGATAGGGATCAAAGACACAAGGCAATTAGTTTTGTAGAGGATTGGAAGAGAGAAAACAGAGACAATGAGTATAGATAACTATGGAAATTTATTACTATAAAGGGCAATAGAAAAAGGAGAAAGAGCTGGAGGAACCAGTGGAATCAAAAGGGCATTGTGGGTTTTTTTTAAATTTTTTAAATTATAAATGTTGGAGGGGATTGTCTTTAATATGAAAGAGAATAGTACAACACAGAGATTCAAGAGATAGAGAAAGAAAGGCTTAGGTGATACCTCTAGCAGGTGGGAGAGGAGGGACTTTAGTACACGGATGAAGGACTAGTCTCAGACAGGCACAGACTCATCGAAGATAATAGGAATAAAGGTAGTAGATATATACATGAAATCCAATGGGTATTGAGTTTGCAATATAATGACTTATACAGGTCGCTTCCTTGATCATTAATAATCCATGGCACATTAGTGGCGAATGCCATCAAAATGTAAGTATGTTTATGTTCTGTGGGTGTTAATAACTATTACATTGATGAGACCAATATTATGTAAGCTGAAATAACAAGCTTTTTCATTTAATAGTACTCTTTATAATTCTGTGGATAGCCAATGACAGCCAGGTAAATTTCTTAAAAGCATATGGCTTTTCTATAAAAGTAAATCATTTTTCCCAGTGTATCAAATAAAAAAGAAAGGATATCTTGGAAGACGTTATAGGAAAGATGAAAGCAATCTGCCCGGATGATCAACTCAACTCACAGGCTTGTTCTTAATACAAATCAATTTTAAGAAACAGATATGACACTATATTCCCTTAAAACAATCTATGCCAACATATGTCAGGAAAATCCCTAAGTTCTCTGAGAGTTATGTGTATGCAAATCGAAGACCATAGTTTAAAAGAATGAGTGCTAATTGAAAATCTAAAAGCAAGATTCTTAATCTTGGCTCACTATAACTGATTTTTGACTGTGTAAATCATTTCACCCACTGAATCGTAATTCTGTCTCTGCAAAATAAGGGAGTTGGGCAAAAGCAATATCTTCCAAAGAGTTTTCCAGTGCATATTCCCATGAAGTGTTCATACTCTTACATGTTCGCATTAAGTGTGTGCATAGTCAGAGTACTTTGGTAAATACTATAAGCCGTGCTGTCTCTCTCTTTTTTTGAATCCAGAATGTATTTTGAAAACTTATACACTGATACCAAAGCCAGGCAAAGACACCACAAGAACATCACAAATATCCTTTACAAATATTAACATGAAAATCCTGAACAAAATCTGAGCAACCCAAAGCAGTACATTAAAAGGGTTATACACCATGACCAAGTGGAATCCACTCTTGGAATTTTAGAATGGGTCAATGAACAAAAATCAGCGTGATATGTCACCTTAACAGAATGGAGGAAAAAAGACCCAAATCATCTCAACTGATGCAACAAAAAATTTGACAAAATTCCACACCTTTTCACAACAAAAACACTTAGTGAACCAGAAATAGAAGAAACCTACCATGACAAAGGCGATATATGAAAAACCCATGGCCAGGAACACACCCAGTGGTGAAAAACTAAAATCCTTTCCCCCAGAACAAGGAACACTGCCAACTTTTGCCACTTCCAGTTAACATTATGTTAGACTTTCTATGTGCTGTCTATTTGTGGGGAAAAAAAAATACACATTGGGAGAGTAAATTCAGTGAAATTTCCTTAAGAAGAAAACCCAGTTTCACTTCATTTAGCCCATTAATTTCTAAACTATTTGACCATAAAAACTTTTATTTTGCATTATAAAACACACTTCAAGAATCTTGGAACTATAGTCTATGATTCTTTCTGGCTTATGATTCTATGATTAAACATAAATCATGCAGCTAGATTCAAGTGATAACTGCCGTCACCAATCTAATTAAATTACTTATCTGTTCCACAAGAGTTAAGCTTATTTTAAAAGAGTTGAAGTTGCTTTACAAATAACTAAAAAATGTACAAAATGACATTTTGCTTTAGGATTCTGGTTATATCATTTCTTTTCTATTTCTACAAAGTGCTTCTGCAGAACACCATATGCCTTCCTGTATATTTCATCATCATTAGATGGGAATGAGGACTATCCTCAGCTTTAATTTTAAAATTCAAATTTCCCTTAAACATCTCAAGCAGATCATGTAAAATCTGCCTGGATTAGTGTTTGTCTCTATTGTGTTGTCAAAATAGTTGCCTGGCTTCCAGACCAGACATCTTAGATGAAGATATATCACTCTAATATCAATCATAGCCCAGCATGTAGTAGGCACAATGAATGTAAATGTTCTTGCCCGTCCCTATGTATCTCTAAAACAAGCCAGAGCTTCATCTTTGAAAACAATGGGAAGGATAAAAGGATAACTCATTGCTAGACTGACCCTTTAAGCTCCAGCATTTTCATATGATCCTTGAAAATCCAAATGTATTACATCCTTGAACTGCCTTTGTCTATGTTGGCAGTAATACTCTCAGAGTTCTTTTGGAGATTAGTTTAATATGATCTTCCATTTCTGAAACCATGCAGGCCTATTTCAATCAACCTGTTCTTTTCCAGATGTTTTTTTTCCACCACATCCTTTAACATGACTTAAAAATTAATTCCTCTGCTGTTTAATGTATCAACCTTTTTTAGACCAGTTGTGTCACTTACATGAGTTATGTGATGAGTATTAGCTACACAGCGATGTTTCTGTGTAATTTCACTGGGATGTCTTAGGGAAATGTGGATGCACAGAGAGTGGAAATGTAATTGTAGGGTTGAAATCATTAAATTTGCTTACCTCATCTAGTGCTCCATAGAGAGTTTTTGAAGCCATTTTCAACTCAGATAGAAGTGTTTTCTAATACAGTTTATAATTTTCTTCAGGATAATGAGTTGCTAAAGAAAAGGCTTTTTAAAAAGCTATTGAGTCTCTTGTAATCATTTTTACCTGTCCTTCAGTGTTTTGTCCTGTTACTCACCGACCTGTCACCTCATGTAGATAGAACTTTAGAAGACTTGACTTCAAGTAATCTCTACTTAACGTGCTTATTTTTCTCCTGTATTTTTACTGCTAATTTTTGCCAGCCCTAGAGTGAGAAAATGTCTTTTTAATGGGTGGATTACTCATTTCTTGATTTTTAACATAATTGGTCGATTATAACTATTAAGTTTAATGGAAGGGGGAAAGTCCAGAAATTGGATAAACTTCTTATATTTTATAAATTGAGTGGATAAAGTATAAAAAGAGACAAGACAGATTTCACTGAAATTCAGTCATTATAATTGTCTTCTCACGTGACGTATTTCAACATTTTTCTGGAGGCCCTAAAAAGTATTTTCTAAAAAGAGAAATTCTGTTGTCAAAAACAATATGAGAGGCTTCCTATGACTCAGCTAAGAATATAATCAGTAATAATATCAATCCATAGAAACTAGATTGTATTGATGACCGGCTATCTTGTTTATTTACTCGTGTATGCTCAGACGCGTCCGACTCTCTTTGACCCCATGGACTGCAGTCCACCAGGTTCCTCTCCATGGAAATTTCCAAGCAAGAATACTGGAGAAAGTTGCCATTTCCTACTCCAGGAGATCTTCTCAACAAGGACTGAACCTGTGTCTCCTGAGTCTCCTGTATTGGCAGGCAGATTTTTTACCACTGAGTCACCTGGGAAGCCTTGTTTATCTGTATGCTGTCATAGAAATACTTCATATTTCTATGCTATCAAGAGGTGGTGTGCTCTTAAGATATGAGGTAAACTGAAGCTGCGGCATTACTAATTCCATATGAGAGCTGGCCAGGGTTAAGAATAGTATCCTGAACCTCCGTTAAAGTTTTTATGGCAAAGTTCTTTTTCCAGAAGTGATCATATGTATGCATATTTTTACAGTTATATTATTGTTCAGAAGGGCAATACTTTACACTATTTGTTAAACACCTATTATATGCCAGTTATAGACAATAAAAGGAATTGTCTCATGCTTAAGTGAGAGTTTTTTTTTTTTTCCTTGAAGAAGATATAAACAAGGCACATTGACTTTGAAGAAGATGTTTTGGCAGTTGATGTAAGGCAGCTGAGTATCTCTAATGGAACCGGAGTAAAAGGATAAGGGAGTAAACTTACTCATTTAACAATTCCCTACCATTTCCAGATAAACAGATACTTTATTGGAGTATCAAAGAAAATGCTTCAAATGCCCCTTCTTTTATTTTTATAAATATTTATTGTGCATTCCTCATAGCTTTTTAATTTTATTTTAAAATCCTGTAATGTTATCCATTGTTTCCATTTCTACTTCTGTATTTCCAGACCCTCACATATCTACAAATACCATCTCCTATTCTCCCTCTGGAAACTAATTTGTTAATTCAGCTTAATACTGGATTCTTGGTTTAAAAGAATGAATGAGACATACACAGAAAGACAAATACTAGTTGAGTATATGAGTGTTAAAAATCCAATATGGGAGTACAGAATGCTTTGGAAACATAGTGTTAACTAATCTAGTATGGTGGGGAGAGGGTGAGATGAGGGTAAGGAGAGGATAATTAAACTTAACAATAAGAACTAATTTTAAAAAAAGAAACATGTTGGGTTCTTGCTCTGTGCCAGGCCCCATGCCTATGTATGCATATGTCTCCAATGCAAGAGACTTAAGAGATGCAGGTTCGATCCCTGGGTTGGGAAGATCCCCCAGAAGAGGGCATGGCAACACACTCTAGTATTCTTTCCTGGAGAATCCTATGGACAGAGGAGCCTGGAGGGCTGCAGTTCATGGGATGACAAAGAGTTGGACATGACTGAAAGAACTAAGCACTGAGCACATATATATGCCTATATATAATAGCCTAATATATTAATATATATAAGCACTTAATATTTTAGGACTTAGTATTAGCATTAATGTTAGCATTTCATATTTTAACTATTATTTTAGATCAATCCATGTTGAAGCAAGGGTTCTTGAGAAAATTTCAAAGAAGTGTTAACTCAAATAGATTCTTGAAGATGAAAAATTTTCACCCACAAGACAAGAGTGATTTCAAGGAAGGAACAACCAGTGAAAACTGAATGAGAGATAAAGGTGTTGTAGATAAAGCGTTTAGAGAGAGGCAGGTCTGAGAGAAGAAATTGGCAAGAGAGGAGGAGTCAGATATATGAAGGTGGGAACTGAGGCAAAGTACAAATAGAGGCTAAACGTTTAACTTACAAGTCAAGCAATCAAACACCTACATAAAGTCTGCTGTATTTTCCAGCCTTGGCAAATATGCCTTCTAAATGCATGAACTGTGTCTGTCTCTGCTGCCAGCAGAGGCAAAACCCATAAACCTTTACAACATTCATAGCAATAGGATGTACTCACCTTTCTTTTTCATACAAAGAACAAGAAATGGAGAGAAATATTTCCCTGGGGCCTGAACAGTATTAAGTCAAGAGAATGATATCTATGGTTCCACTTCTGCTTTGTCAGACAGATGTACCCATTTTCTTCTTCAATAAATTTAATAAATGTGACTTACTAGGGAATGATCGGAGCTTTCCACAGTGGCTCAGCAGTAAAGAATCTGCCTGCAATGCAGGAGACGCAGGAGATGTGGGTTTGATCCCCAGGTTGGGAAGATCCCCTGGAGGAGGGCATGGCAACCCATTCCAGTATTCTGGCCTGGAGAATCCCATGGACAGAGGAGCCTGGTGGGGTCCATGGGGTCGCAAAGAGTCAGACACGACAAAAGGAACTGAGCACACACTCACCAGGAAAGACCAATAATTAATCAATAATAACTATCAAGAATTTCCCAAAGGCTATACAAATAGCTCTGTCTTAATCATAAGTTCTGAATTGAAAATATTATTAATTTTCCAAATAAACTGCTTTGATATAAGGTAATGCTGTATTTTCATTATATCATCAACTTTCTGTCAGTGTGAAATTTTCCTTATTATTTTACGAAACAGTCCACATGCAATGAAAGTAGTTGATGCAAAACATTTTAAGGAATTATTGGTCATAGATATTTAGCATATGATTATTATTAAGAGTACTTTTTATATGCAACTCAATTCAAGAAGAAAGAACTTCTCCAAAGATTTCTTCACCCTTGAACACGTAGAATGTCTATTTCAGGAAAAGTAGGATTGTTTTAACAATATACAGCATTCTAGAGACTCTTGCCAAGTTATGACAGAAAACCATGATTGATGAATACAATACAGACGATGGAAAGAAGCCTAAACCTGGGATATAATATTCCAGAGTAATTAGGGCCAATTACTAAGATTTTGACCCCATTGGAAGCATGGCCTATCTTCTAATGCTGGCTTTCATTATCAAGAGGCAGTACAGACTGTGTGGATCCTATAATAAAAGACCCAAGAGAACAGAGGACTCTGGTATTTCCTTAGTTTGCAGGAAACTTCAATGCGGAAGAAGAATGACATGTTGGTGATTCATGGATGAACTAGTCATAATCTATTAATGAGACATCTGGAAGGTGATTTCAAGTTGCACCTTAAACATAATCTTGCAAAACTTTGCAGCTAAATATGGCTTTTTAAAAAGTTCTCTGTCGATTCCACTATAAAGGATGTAATTCAATCCTCTCAAGGCTTTTTAAAGTGTTCCAAAGTATTTCATCATATTAAAATAGTTTTTCAAGATTGAGATTCATAAACATTTTACATTGCAACTGATTAAAAGAAAACAAATTCTCAAATTCTTGGTCTATTTTTAATGCTTGGGCATTAAATTGCAGAATAATATCAGACCAAGAAACTCCATGGGTATTTAGAATTTATGGTGGTCTGTGATTATTGCTGAAATAAAGATTAATGACCAATCTGAGAAAACCATTACATCTGACAAGCTGACCATCGGCCCTACAAATAGCATATCCTTGATAAGATTTTCGAAACTGTTTTTGACTTTATAATAGATAAGAGTTCCAAGATGCTGTAAAAATGTTTTCTTAATCTGCTCTCTTATTCTCGTCAACATACCTTTGAAGCCAATGCACATATCTAATGACTATGTATGAATTCTTGTGCTTGGCTGGTATCCCAATGTGCCTTTAAAGAAATCAATAAACTTAAAAATTGCAAAAATGGTTAATTTTTAATATGTCTTATAGAGTAGGTGGCATTTTATTCATCATGAAGTATGAAAACACTGGATTCTAAATTCCTTAATTGCTACCCTTAACAGTATAATAATGCTGAAGTTTTACTAACCTTGTAGATAAACAAAAGATAGAAGGCAAATACAAAGTTTTTTTCCAAATATAATATCATTTATGTTAGCATAGATGGTTTAGCCAGATGTAGAATTTTAATCCCCAGATTTCAGATTCAACGTGTTGTCATCATTAGTATCATCATCTGGCTAAATGCTCTCTATATATGGTAGCAAACTAGAACTGACAAAGTAAATTAAACACAGTTCAACATCACCACAGAATCAGTTTACAATAGACAGATTTTAGGAGCAGAGAATGAGAAGGGTAAGCCTTGTCCCTATGATGCTCCATGATCCAGTCCTGGAATGCAGAGAGCCACATTGCGCTCCACTTTTGGCCCGTAAAGACAGGGCCAATCCTAGCAGGCGAAGGTGAACTTAGAGGAAACCATAAGCTTTCCTCCAAGACACTCATGAAGGTGAAGTTTCCCCAGTTCTTTCCTTTTCTTTATAGACACTTCCCTATTACCTTTATTTATTTTTTTTACTTGTTTATTTTTGGCTGTGCTGGGTCTTCGTTGCTGCATGGATTTTTTTCTCTCTTGCGGCAAACAGGGGCTGCTCTCTACTTGCAGTGCACTGGTTTGTCATTGCAGAGGCTTCTCTTGTTATGGAGCATGGGCTCTAGGGATTGTGGGCTTCAGTAGTTGCAGCTTCTGGACTCTGGAGCACAGACTCAATATTGTGGCGCACAGGCTTACTTGCTCCATGACATGTGGAATCCTTCCCTATCAGGGATCAAACCCATGTCTCCTGCATTGGCAGGTGGACTCTTTACCACTGAGCCATCAGGGAAGCCCCCTATTACTTTTCAATCACATGTTCTGCTCTTACTTACATAGGATATCCTGAATGTTTTGGTCATTTAATAAATGAGTATTTAATGAAGTATTTATTCTGATAACTATTTCTTCAAACATTATGTTTCTAAATGTTACTGTTTAAATTCAGTTACCATTGTATTCATCCATAATTAATTCTTCTAAGTGCTACTAAGTATCTACTGTGAACCATGCATTGTGTCCTAGCACTGAGGATATTGAAAGGGAACAAAACAGAAATATTCAATTCTGGCCCCTGTAAACAGGGCTGCAATACTGCACAATTCTGGAGGGGGGAGTACTATTAAACTGGAAGTTTATATGAAGAGCGTCCCCTTAGGTTGGCAGTGTATGGACTGTGTGACCCTTATCCTGAGTGGCGGTGACTGCTCCGGAATACATCAAACTCCTCATTTAAGCAGCATAACTGAACAAAGAGATGTTGAAGTGTATTTCCCAAGTGAATTTCCCAAGAGAAAGAAAGCTTACTCCAAGAAGTGCCAAAATATTTTAAACTATTTTAACGGACAGCTTTTTAAAATGGATTATACACTGCCATGCCTTGTTGAGCAGAATATACTGATCAGACTTAACTTATTCTTAATGACTCCATTTCATCATCTTGAACATAGGCTATTAGGCTGTGCTAAAATTCTGTGATTATACTCAGGAGCATGAATCATGCGCAATAGTATGCAGTCACTGAGCAGCCCCAGCTGCTACACTTTGCAGTTCTTTTGTCTGCTTTTTGTAATCTTTCCCTTCATGCTGTCTCACTCAGATCCTCCCATCTCTGCACCTATGGCTGAGTTTCACTTCCTCATGCTAAATTACTTTGTTTAACCCATGATGCAAAGATTAGTTACATGGCAAAACTTGCTCTAAGCAATTATATCACATTCTCTCCCTTATACATAAAGGTTATATATGTTATATAAGAGCATGGGGAAAAACATGAAAAGGATAATCACTGACAAAACTTAACTCAGTTTGGTAGCTCTGAGAGCTTTGCTTGGCCTCTAGTTTGCAAGTTGTTGGGTTTGTCATTTAAGTGACCAATATATTAGAGCTTCCCTGTGGCTCAGACTGTAAAGAATCCACCTGTAGTGCAGGAGTCTAGGTTTGATCCCTGGGTCAGGAAGATCCCCTGGAGAAGGAAATGACAACCCTCTCCAGTATTCTTGTCTGGGAAATTCCATTGACAGAGAAGCTGACCGATATATTAAGGTACTTTTTATTTGCCTACATGTGTATGCTTGTGAGTATGTGTTAGTGAACATGTTGTGGCAGGCAATGTGCTTGTGTATGTGACAGAAAGACAGACAGAGAGAATGACAGAGAGGAGAGATAAATTGACTTATTTGTGTGAATATATACAATTTATGTACATATCTGTTATATATGGAATGCAAATGATAAAAAATAATGAATAGTAAAATTGTCATCTTTGTCTTTCCGTATTTGTTTGATGGGTGCATAGGCTATTTGGTCTAAATTATCTATTTCTGAATTTAAGGAAATTTACAACACACAAAAAACCGCACAATTCTGCAAAAAGGCACTACTTCAGGAAAGCCTTAAAAGTTATACTTTCTCTAAGTCTAACCCTTCAAAAATTTCTTTGCTAGTTTGCATTCACTTCTTTTAACTGACTATATTTAAAAGTAAATATTTACTAAGTGAAAATCACATACAGGGCACAGAATCATTAAAACAAGCAATAGCTTCTTCCTCTTCAATTTATCACATCATTGCCAAGCAGAGTTTGTCCACACGCAAAGCTAGTTTATGATTAGAAAATCAATGTAACTTATAACATGAAAAAGAAAAAAATCATATAATTAAAGTATAATAAATGACAAGTATATATTTGTTAAATAAACATTTGACAAATTTATTTTGACATTAATTGCAATATATAAGAAGAACATATTTATTAAATAGACATTTGACAAGTATATAATTGACTTTTTCAGAGAAGGCAATGGCACCCCACTCTGGTACTCTTGCCTAGAAAATCCCATGGACGGAGGAGCCTGGTAGGCTGCAGTCCATGAAGTTGTGTCCATGAGTCGGACACGACTGAGTGACTTCACTTTCACTTTCCACTTTCATGCACTGGAGAAAGAAATGGCAACCCACTCCAGTGTTCTTGCCTGGAGAATCCCAGGGACGGGGAAGCCTGGTGGGAGGCCATCTATGGGGTCGCACAGAGTCGGACATGACTGAAGCAATTTAGCAGCAGCAGCAGCAGCATAACTGACTTTTTACAAATATGTATTAAATAAAACTGTATTTATTAATAGACAACATAATTATCTAAGTAGAAAACTTTAAGAAATCCACAGAAAAGCTATTAGATATAATAAGTTATATAATCATATAACAAATCACAGTTCAATATACAAATATCAATTATGTTATTATACATTCAGTTCAGTCGCTCAGTCGTGTCCAACTCTTTGCAACCCCAGCAGCTCACCAGGCTTCCCTGTCCATCAACAACTCCTGGAGCTTGCTCAAACTCATGTTCATTGAGCCACTGATGCCATCCAACCATCTCATCCTCTGTCACCCCTTCTCCTCCTGCCTTCAATCTTTCCCAGCCTCAGGGTCTTTTCCAGTGAGTCAGTTTTTCGCATCAGGTGGCCAAAATATTGGAGTTCAGTAACCAACAATTAAAACTAATAAGAATAACATCAAAAGTAGAAAATATTTCTGAGTAAATTTAACCAAAAAATGCAAAACTTATTAACTGAAAACTATAAAACATCGTTGAATGTTTAAAAGACCTAAATAAATCTAGAGATATCTCCTGTTTATTGATCTGGAAACCAGTAATGTTAAAAGGTGACTTTTCCTCAAATTGAGCTACAGATTCAACTCAATCTCAATCAAGATTTCAGAAGACTTTCTTTTGAAGAAATTCATAAACTGTTTCTTAAAATTATATGAAAATTCAAAGCACCTAAAATAACCAAAATAAGTTTAAAAAATAAAAACTTCATATAAGTTTACAGTAGTCAAGATAATACCACATTCTCAAAAGATAGACTTATGACCACTAGAACAGAGGAAAGACTTCAGAAAGAAGTCCATACATACATAGGTAATTTAATAGGTACTTTAATATCAATTACAGTACAAAGTCAATTCAGTAGTTAAACAATTGTCTTTTCAACAAAGGTTAAAAAAAACTTGTATATCCATATGCAGTGTACATGGGGCTTCTCAGGTGGCACTAGTGGTAAAGAATCCACCTGTCAGTGCAAGAAGCATAAGAGACGTGGGTTCAACCCCTGGGTCAGGAAGATCCCCTGGAGGAGGGCGTGGCAACCTACTCAAATATTCTTGCCTGGAAAATCCCATGGACAAAGGAGCCTGGCGAGCTAAAGTCCATCGGGTTAAGAAGAGTCAGACACACCTGAAGTGACTTAGCACACACACACACAAGATATATATAGATATATAGATATATATTACATATATATATAGAGATATATAGATATATTTTTTTAATTCAAATACAACTGACTACCATAACTGTTCTCTAGCACAACAAAAATTGACTACTGAATATGAACATCATTTGGCTTGAGACCAAAGATTAAGTGCACGAGGAAGGGTAAACAGTGTTCAATGGTGGTTGAAGAAAACTGGGAAAGAAAGAATAAAGATTTGCCAAGACATTCTTCAAAACCAACCCCAATGACTTCGCAGAAACAGTTTTCTGGAGTTTTCTGTCAAAGTCCAGTTCAAAATGACCAATGTTTTAGGTGCTTAGGAAGTCTTCAGCTGGAGAGGGAGGTGGGCTGGGGGTACTTTGGGGCTAGCTGCACTCGGAAGGGCTTGTCTGGATTCCGCATCTGAGGGTATTTCCCCATCACTTTGCTTGGTAAATCTTTCTTCTCTCCTGGTCATGGTGATCCTGCGCCTCATCACCTCGGAGGCCAGGTCTCTGTAGGGGAGGTTAATGCTGTAGCCCGTGTAGCCTTTCCCAGCCATGGCTTTGCACTCAGAGGGTTGAGATTCACGGACACCTGTGAATCTTTGATGTCAGATCAGCTTACGATATGACCCTAATATGACCTGTATATATATATATATATATCTGTATATCTATATATATCTTGGTTCTCACTTCATACCATGTACAACAATTATCTCTACATAGATCACTTACTTAAATATAAAAGCTAGAAAAAATAAATATAAAAACTGAAAAAAAAATATAAAAGCTAAAGCTATAAACCATCTTAAACAAAACATGGAGGAAAATGTTTGTGATCTTAAGCTATGTAAATGTTTATTAAATAAGACAGAAAAATCTCAGACCACAAAACAATGAAAAAATGAACTTGATCATGATTAAAAACATTTGTCCCACCAAAAGACACTCTTAATAAAATGAAAGTCATAGACTGGGAGAAAATGTTAGTAAAATGTGTAGTGAGAAAGGACTTATATTCAGAATTTATTAGAGATCTTACAACTCACTAATTGGAAAACAAAACCCAAGTGAAAAATTAGCCAAAGATTTAAATGACACCACACCAAAGGCAATGCATAAACGTCAAATAAATACATGAAAAAATATTCAATATTATTAGGAAAATGAAAATAATATCATGATTAGATACCATCACACACCCACTAGAATGGCTAAAATTTAAAAATTTGACCATATCAAGTATATTCAAGATGTAAAGCAACTGGACCTCCCAGAAATTGCTGGATATCAAAAAAGTTCATCTAGGGAAACATGCTCAATATTTTTTAATAACTTATAAATAAAGGAATCAGAAATATATATATGTATAAAAGAATATGCATATAAAATGGAATCATTTTGCTATATGCTTGAAACTAACACAACATTGTAGACCTATTTTTTAAAAACTTCAGCTACACTAAAGAACAGTTTAGCAGCTTTTTCTATAACTAGATATACATTTAACACATGACCCAAGAATTACATTCTTAGGTACTTACCGAAGAGAAAGAAAAACATGTCTCAACCCAAAGACTTGCCCTTGACTATTTGTATCAACTTTATCTGCTATAACCCCAAACAGGAAATAATACACATGTCCATCAACTTGTGAATAAATACAAAATGGTACATCCATGCGGCTTCCCTGGTGGCTCAGTCAGTAAAGAGTCCACCCGCAACGCGGGAGACCTGGGTTTGGTCCCTGGGTCGGGAAGATCCCCTGGTACATCCATACAGTGGAATCCCACCCAGAAAAAAGGGTTGAATTACTGCCACACACAATGAGCTGGATGAATATCAAAACCATTATCCTGAATGAAAAAAGTCAGATCCAAAAGAAAATATAATGTATGATTTCACTTGTATGAAATTCTAGAAAAAGAAAAAACTCTAGTGTTAGAAAGATCAATGGTTGCCAGCGCCAAGGGCTAAGAGAAAGGAATTGTTGTAAAGGATACAGGGAAATTTCTGGTGTGAGTGTGATGTTCCATAGCATAGTTTTGGTGGTGATTACAAGACTCTGTATATTTATCAAAACTCATCAAACTGTAAACTTGAAATTTGTAACTTTTCTTTGTGTAAATTATAATTCAATGAAGACAATAATAATAATAAAGAATTACTCTGTTAAATTGTTTATTTGATAGCATAGAAATTTGAAGTATGTTCCATGTCCCTCAAAGAGAATTCTAAACCGTTAAGATCCTGCATTTATTGTATAAAAACAAATAACATAGATTTGCTAACTCCTGAGAGGGTAGTTTCAACCCTTTCTTGCCCTGGTTTTCTTCTGCAGTCAGAGTCTGTTCTGACATTCAGAACCGTGTTTATAGATGGCTATTTGAACAAATCTCCAGATAAGTGATGTCCTGAGGCTTCATTAACAAACTGGGGTTTCTTATCTTGTTTTAACAACCTCATTACCAAATTCAGGAATAATTAATTTTAAGCCTAGCAAACATTTTCATGGTAACAAAAGTTAATTGAGTCAAACGTATACTTTTTGAACAATACTTAAGGAGAAAATGTGTGACATAACCAAAGCCAGAATTTGTCCAGACACGATTTTGTAGGGAGGGGAAAGTAACTTATTTGGTGTATCCAGTTCAAGAATTGGAATATTGAGTGGGATTTTCTGTCAAGTACCAGCCTTCAATCACCTCACTTTAATCATATCTGGAAAGGCTCATTAAACCTGGAATTTCATAAAGGCCACAATAACCATTCACTAAGTATGGATATTTTACTGTGGGGTGGAGTATATGAATGGTTGATTTAAGTTTAGACCTATTTTTAATCATAGCAGCACTTTAAGGGAGTAGTGAAACGCTTATCTGGAGTGACAGAACTGACCATAGTGAATTTTGACTGGGTCTTCTCCAGCTCTTGCTGTTTCTGAACTGCCTATCTGTTCACTTATTTTTGAGGTCTGTGTTTCTCAATATCCCATATCTACTGTTATATTTCCATTATACTTTCCTTTTATCAGGACTGATATACTGTGGTCAGCATGCCCTCAGAATCTATGTGATTACCAAAAATTCAAAGTCCCCTGTGACTAAGTTTATAAAACTCTTATTCACACATTTCTGTGAACCCGGTTTCCTCTCAAGCTTTTCAAAAAAATATATACCTGTGACTAATGTTAATCTTTCCTCTCTTCATTGCTGCATTGGAAAAGATTTTCAAGTTTATCCCGGGTTTGGTCAAGAAAATTAAAGCAGTCATTTAAATCACTGCTACCCAAAATCTTTTTATTTTTCTTTCTCATCACCCCATCCTACCCCATTACTTAGAAACAGTTCACTCTACAGATTCTTTCAATGTTTAGTATAGAACACCTCCCCTCTTCCCACCTTCCCTCCTCTCCCTGCAACTCTCCAATGCCTCATCTCCAGGAGCAGAAGCAAAGAATAAAAGCTATTAACTTGCTGACCTGTAGAAGATTTTATATTTAACCTGAAAGACATTTCCTGGGCACCCACTCTGCTAAGGGCAGGAGGCATCCAGCCACAAGGGGTAAATTGGAGGGAGGTCAGTAAACATGTAGGAAGTAGCTCTCAGCGTGCTGATCTCCTCTGAGCTTTCACCGAGATATAATTAGTAGATCTAGCAAAAAAAAGCATATTTAAATGTCACCAATACTTTATATAAATAATGATATGATCGAATGTGACAGTATGATGTGAAATTATTCAAAAGAATAATATTTTAAAAGATTTAAGAGTAAAGACTTATCTATGAAGAACAGAAGAATATAAAGGACTAAATAGAAAAGAAATGACAGGTGTTTAAATGGCCGTGTGTTTTCAGAGTGAGAGGAAAATGTGAAAATAGGAAAACTTTATGAAATGAAATTATTGCTTGTGGGCAAAGGAAAAAAAATGTCGATAATATTGTTATCCACTTAGCTGGGGGACAGGGGAGGGACTATTTTTTCAACCAGTACTTTATGTACACAGAATGAGGGGGTAATAAGCGAAGAGTTGAGGTTGAAACCTGCCTCCACCACTTATCACTTGAATGACTGTGGACAAGACACAGAGTGACACTAAGCCTCTGATTCTCCATCTGTAAAATGGGGACATTCATCTCACCCTGGGTCAGTGTGCCAGAGAAGAACCGATAGAAGCAATGCCAACATGTCACACCCATGGAAACACCACGCATGGAAGCATGAGAGTCAGTTCCTCGTTTGAACAGCCAAGTGAAAGTCACTCAGTCGTGTCTGACTCTTTGCTACCCCATGGTCTATACAGTATATGGAGTTCTCCAGGCCAGAATACGGGAGTGGGTAGCCTTTCCTTTCTCCAGGGGATCTTCCCAACCCAGGGATTGAACCCAGGTCTCCTTCATTGCAGGCTGATTCTTTACCAGCTGAGCCGCAAGAGAAGCCCAATTACACATTCAAAACACCTCTGAAGCAAGAGGGCCACACAGCATGAGAGGAAGTGCAACCTGGGATTGTGTCCTGTTGAATTTTTCATCCACACAGCTGCCCTTGACACCATCTGCCACCTGCAGAGTAGGGTGTCACCAGATCAGGAAACTCTAATTCTGGATGTTCTGCTATACTTTCATAATTAGTATCTACATCATCATTCCGGAAGGGCCTGTCCAACATAAATATATTACCATTTTCAAGAATGTTTACAGACTAGTTTCTCTGGGTTCTGGATCCACATTCAAGCTTGCAAGTCCCCTTCCTCAGCTGGAGGGAAAATGTGGTATCCATGCTCAGCGGACCCTAGTAATGATCTCTGCTCCCACTTGCCAGCATTTGAGACTGTAGTTAATAACGCTGTATTGCATATTTGAAAGTTGTTGACTAAGTAAATCTTGAAAGTTCTTATCATACAAAAGTTTGTTTTAATTATGTATGGTGACAGATATTAACTAATTATGGTGATCATTTCACAATTTATACAAATATGAAATCATTCTGTTGTGCAACAGAAACTAATATAAGGTTATATGTCAATTAAATCAAACCTTGATTTAAAAAAAAAATAAGCCTATTTCCCTGCAGAACTTTGAAGGGTTTTGTGAAATTAAATGATATAATCCTATAAAGTCTTAGGTACATAGTGAGTGCTCAATTATTTAATAATTATTTACATTATTTCAAAAATAATTTTAATCATTTTTATTACACTTCATGGAATCTTTAAATGTGGTCACTGATGTCAAATGCCTAGTTCAGAGCATAGGACATACTAAGCTTTCAAGAGTTGGCTGTTACTGCTATTACTGTTAGTAGTAGTATTAGTCGCTCAGTCATGTCTGGCTCTTTGCAACCCCATGTACTGTAGCCTGCCAGGCTCCTCTGTCCATGGGATTCTTCAGGCAAGAACACTGGGGTGGGTTGCCATTGCCTTCTCCAGGGCATCGTCCTGAGCCTGGGTCTCCTGCATTGCAGGCAGATTTTTTACCATCTGAGATACAGGGAAGCCCTGTACTCTTAGAAGCAATTAATTCTTGCTGTTGTCATTATTATCCATAGTTGCTGTCACTCTGCACTAGTCTGTGCCTCAGTTCAGTTCAGTAGTTCAGTCGTGTCCGACTCTGAGACCCCATGAATCACAGCACACCAGGCTTCCCTGTCCATCACTAACTCCCAGAGTTCACTCAAACTCATTTCTATCAAGTCGGTGATGCCATCCAGCCATCTCATCCTCTGTCGTCCCCTTCTCCTCCTGCCCCCAATCCCTCCCAACATCAGGGTCTTGTCCAAGGAGACAACTCTTTACATGAGGTGGCCAAAGTATTGGAGTTTCAGCTTTAGCATCAGTCCTTCCAAAAAACACCCAGGACTGATCTCCTTTAGGATGGACTGGTTGGATCTCCTTGCAGTCCGAGGGACTCTCAAGAGTCTTTTCCAACACCACAGTTCAAAAGCATCAGTTCTTCAGCGCTCAGCTTTCTTTATAGTCTAACTCTCACATCCACACATGACCACTAGAAAAACCATAGCCTTGACTAGATGGACCTTTGTTGGCAAGGTACTATCTCTGCTTTTGAATATGCTATCTAGGTTGGTCATAACTTTCCTTCCAAGGAGTAAGCGTCTTTCAATTTCATGGCTGAAGTCACCATCTGCAGTG
>NW_011494677.1:10985972-10988243 GCF_000754665.1 Bison bison bison | reverse complement strand
TGCAGTGATTTTGGAGCCCAGAAAAATAAAGTCTGACACTGTTCCCACTGTTTCCCCATCTATTTGCCATGAAGTGATGGGACCAGATGCCATGATCTTAGTTTTCTGAATGTTGAGCCTTAAGCCAACTTTTTCACTCTCCTCTTTCACTTTCATCAAGAGGCTTTTTTTTAGTTCCTCTTCACTTTCTGCCATAAAGGTGGTTTAATCTGCATACCTGAAGTTATTGATATTTCTCCTGGCAATCTTGATTCCAGCTTTTGCTTCTTCCAGTCCAGCATTTCTCATGATGTACTCTGCATAGAAGTTAAATAAGCAGGGTGACAATATACAGCCTGACATACTCCTTTTCCTATTTAGAACCAGTCTGTTGTTCCATGTCCAGTTCTGTTTCTTCCTGACCTGCATACAGGTTTCTCAAGAGGCTGATGTATAGAACAGTCTTATGGACTCTGTGGGAGAGGGAGAGGGTGGGAAGATTTGGGAGAATGGCATTGAAACATGTAAAATATCATGTATGAAACGAGATGCCAGTCCAGGTTCGATGCACGATACTGGATGCTTGGGGCTAGTGCACTGGGACGACCCAGAGGGATGGTATGGGGAGGGAGGAGGGAGGAGGGTTCAGGATGGGGAACACATGTATACCTGTGGTGGATTCATTTTGATATTTGGCAAAACTAATACAATTATGTAAAGTTTAAAAATAAAATAAAATTAAAAAAAAAAAAGAGGCAGGTCTGGTGGTCTGGTTAGTCCCATCTTTTTCAGAATTTCCCACAGTTTATTGTGATCTACACAGTCAAAGGCTTTGGCATAGTCAATAAAGCAGAAATAGATGTTTTTCTGGAACTCTCTTGCTTTTTCTATGATCCAGCGGATGTTGGCAATTTGATCTCTGGTTCCTCTGCCTTTTCTAAAACCAGCTTGAACATCAGGAAGTTCACAGTTCACATATTGCTGAAGCCTGGCTTGGAGAATTTTGAGCATTACTTTACTAGCGTGTGAGATGAGTGCAATTGTGCGGTAGTTTGAGCATTCTTTGGCATTGCCTTTCTTTGGGATTGGAATGAAAACTGACCTTTTCCAGTCCTGTGGCCACTGCTGTGTTTTCCAAATTGGCTGGCATATTGAGTGCGGCACTTTCACAGCATCATCTTTCAAGATTTGAAATAGCTCAACTCGAATTCTATCACTTCCACTAGCTTTGTTTGTAGTTATGCTTTCTAAGTCCCACTTGACTTCACATTCCAGGATGTCTGGCTCTAGGTGAGTGATCACACCATTGTGATTATCTTGGTCACAAAGATCATTTTTGTACAGTTCTTCTGTGTATTCTTGCCACCTCCTCCTAATATCTTCTGCTTCTGTTAGGTCCCTACAATTTCTGTCCTTTATCGAGCCCATCTTTGCATGAAATATTCTCTTGGTATCTCGAATTTTCTTGAAGAGATCTCTAGTCTTTCCCATTCTGTTGTTTTCCTCTATTTCTATGCATTGATTGCTGAGGAAGGCTTTCTTATCTCTCCTTGCTATTCTTTGGAACTCTGCATTCAGATGCTTATATCTTTGCTTTTCTCCTTTGCTTTTCACTTCTCTTCTTTTCACAGATATTTGTAAGGCCTACTCAGACAGCCATTTTGCTTTGTTGCATTTCTTTTCCACTGGTGATGGTCTTGATCCCTGTCTCCTGTACAATGTCATGAACCTCCATCCATAGTTCATCAGACACTCTATCAGATCTAGTCCCTTAAATCTATTTCTCACTTCCACTGTATAATCATAAGGGATTTTATTTGGGTCAGTGGTCTAGTGGTTTTCCCCACTTTCTTCAATTTAAGTCTGAATTTGGCAATAAAGAGTTCATGGTCTGAGCCACATTCAGGTCCCAGTCTTGTCTTTGCTGACTGTATAGAGCTTCTCCATCTTTGGCTGCAAAGAATATAATCAATCTGATTTCGGTGTTGACCATCTGGTTATGTCCATGTGTAGAGTCTTCTCTTGTGTTGTTGGAAGAGGAAGTTTGCTATGACCAGTGCGTTCTCTTGACAAAACTCTATTAGCCCTGCCTTGCTTCATTCGGTACTCCAAGGCCAAATTTGCCTGTTACTCCAGGAGTTTCTTGACTTCCTACTTTTGCATTCCAGTCCCCTATAATGAAAAGGACATCTTTTTTGGGTGTTAGTTCTAAAAGGTCTTGTAGGTCTTCATAGAACCGTTCAACTTCAGCTTCTTCAGTGTTACTGGTTGGGGCATAGGCTTAGATTACTG
>NW_011494677.1:10948802-10985697 GCF_000754665.1 Bison bison bison | reverse complement strand
TAATGGTCATGTGAGTTAAATTCACCCATTCCAGTCCATTTTAGTTCGCTGATTCCTAGAATGTCAACATTCACTCTTGCCATCTCCTGTTTGACCACTTCCAATTTGCCTTGATTTAGGACCTGACATTCCAGGTTCCTATGCAATATTGCTCTTTATAGCATCGGACCTTGCTTCTATCACCAATCGCGTCCACAACTGGGTATTGTTTTTGCTTTGGCTCCATCCCTTCATTCTTTCTGGAGTTATTTCTCCACTGATCTCCAGTAGCATATTGGGCATCTACCAACCCGGGGAGTTCCCCTTTCAGTACCCTATCATTTTGCCTTTTCATACTGTTCATGGAGTTCTCAAGGCAAGAATACTGAAGTGGTTTGCCATTCCCTTCTCCATTGGGCCACATTCTGTCAGACCTCTCCACCACGACCCGTCCGTCTTGGGTGGCCCCACATGGCATAGTTTCATTGAGTTAGACAAGGCTGTGGTCTGTGTGATCACATTGGCTAGTTTTCTGTGAGTATGGTTTCAGTGTGTCTGCCCTCTGATGCCCTCTTGCAACACCTACCATCTTACTTGGGTTTCTCTTACCTTGGGCATGGGGTATCTCTTCATGGCTTCTCCAGCAAAGCGCAGCCACTGCTCCTTACCTTGGACGAGGGGTATCTCCTCATAGCCGCCCCTCCTGACCTTGAACGTGGAGTAGCTCCTCTCAGCCCTCGTGCGCCCATGCAGCCACAGCTCCTTGGACTTGGGGTTGCTCCTCTCAGCTGCCGCCCCTGACCTCAGACATGGGGTAGCTCCTCTTGGCCGCTCCTGTGCCAATGCAGCCTGGCACTCTCGGTCGCCACCCCTGACCTTGAGTGAGGGGTAGCTCCTCTCAGCTGTGCTTCTGCCTAAACAGGTCAAAATCTCATAGCTTGTGTGTACTTTTTTAACTGAAACCTGGCTTCCCTGGTGGCTCAGATGGTAAAGCATCTGTCTGCAATGTGGGAGACCTGGGTTCAATCCCTGGGTCAGGAAGATCCCCTGGAGAAGGAAATGGCAACCTACTCAAGTACTCTTTCCTGGAAAATCCCATGGACAGAGGAGTCTGGTAGGCTACTCTATCTACCATTGGGTTGCAAAGAGTCGGACTTTGCAGACATTATCCGTGGTGTGTTATGCTCCAAATGACAAAAGAACAATCAGTGAGATTCAGCGTTGCCATTCACACTGTTTGACAACAATATGTGTTAGAATGATTAAGCCCAGCTAACATTAAACAGACCAAATGGTCATGATTTTTTGTGGTGGGTATAAAAAACTGAACCAGAACACAACTACAAAAGGTGATTCTTGCTGTGTTAATGGAAAAACAGAACCTTTATCACCCTTGTTTTTGTTTTCTTGATCCAAAAACAAGTAAGATCTTTCTAGCCTGTGTTTGTGCTCATATATAGCAGACTAGTGTGTTTTTACTTACTGTTTAGATTTGTTACTAAATGTATGATGTGCTTAAAGGAGAAACATCAAGATTCAGAAACATACCACCTTATCAATTGCATAACTCTTTTATAAATCTTTTCTAAATCTTATAGAAGTATAATGGCTATTCCACAAAAGATATTAATAATTTTGGAATTTTAACATAAAATTCCCTTACATCTTATAACACATAATAATAATGTGATTTCCAAAAATATGGTAATTTTGGAACAGATTCCTGGAGGCACTGAGACTTTTTTAAAGTGCAGATGGTCTAATACTTCATAGTTACAAAGAAGCAAAGAGAACATGATAGAAAATTCTATAAATATATGGCTATGTCATCATGTCATATGGATATATAATATCTCTTCTCTAAAATTCACTACTGGCTTACAGCTAGAGGTCCCTGAGCAAGGCCAGCCCAAGATGTTGAAATCAAGAGGTACCTGGGACAGTGGATGGAGACTGTGACTATGGATAATGTAACTTGGGTTTGTCCTGCCCTGAAATTCACTAACCACCTGCCAAGGAGCAAGGCACTTAATCCATCTGAGCATTTGTAAAACAGAATATAGGTGTAATTTCCTTGCTGCTTCATATAGTTAAAGTTTCAATTAAGTTTTGAATATAGATAAACTTGTTCTTAGGACTTTCATTCCTCCTTCATTGGACCACTCTTACAAATACGCACATCTCTTACCTATCACTCTAAATAATATTTAATCAAAGCTTTGAACTCTGTAATTCCCTGTGATTATAACCTGTAATCTTTAGAATTCCTCTCTCTGTCCAACTTCACCTCCCAGGATGGAAACTCTTAACTTCCTTTGCCTCTCTATTGAATCAGGTCAGCCCCTTCTCTGTGTTTTGTATGAAGTGGCTATCATTACAAGTTATATATGCTCACTTGCTTAATATCTGGTTTCCCCTTTAGCATATAAACTTCAAAAGGAGGAAGGGACTTTGTGTCATTCTTGATCTGTGACCAAAACCTTGGTCAGTGCCTAGCACATAATGAACGTTCAATAAATATATGTTGAGTAATTGATTGAATGATTATGAAGAGATAAGGCATCTCCTATAACTTATCAAAAGGTGAATGAGAGTCCAAAAGGGCTAGGTCAGTTATGGGAATGTGGGCCAGGGTTGCACGGGGCAGATGTGATGTTCAGTGTAAGGTCATTTAGATTTTCCTCCATTACAATTACCAAAGACACAGGAAGGGATGCAACAGCAAAACTATTATAATGAAAACTAAACTCTCTAAGGAAGACCAAGACAACAAAATAATGGGAGCACTGGTCTCAGAGTTTTCGAAGCCAAGAGAGAAAAGGCAATGGCATGAGGGTTGCCAATGCCTGGCTCTGGTCGAGACAGTGATGGATAAACATCCACATGAGCATATTCTTTGCCTGGTTAGTAGGGTTCAGTTCAGTTCAGTTGCTTAGTCATGTCCGACTCTTTGCGGCCCCATGGACAGCAGCACGCCAGGCTTCATTGTCCGTCACCAACTCCCAGAGCTTACTCAAACTCATGTCCATCAAGTCTATGATGCCATCCAACCATCTCATCCTCTGTCGTCCCCTTCTGCTCCTGCCTTCAATCTTTCTCAGTATCAGGGTCTTTTCCAATGAGTCAGTTCTTCGCATCAGTGGCCAAAGTATTAGAGTTTCAGCTTCAGCATCAGTCCTTCCAATGAATATTCAGGATTCATTGATTTCCTTTAGGATAGATTGGTTGGATTTCCTTGCAGTCCAAGGGGACTCTCAAGAGTCTTCTCCAACACCACAGTTTAAAAGCATCAATTCTTCGGCACTTAACTTTATTTATGGTCCAACTCTCACATCTATACACAACTACTGGAAAAACCATAGCTCTGACTAGACAGACCTTTATTGGCAAAGTAATGGCTCTGCTTTTTAATATCCTATCTAGGTTGGTCATAGCTTTTCTTCCAAGGAGCAAGCATCTTTCATTTCCTGGCTACAGTCGCCATCTGCAGTGATTTTGGAGCCCAAGAAAATAAAGTCTGTCACTGTTTCCATTGTTTCCCAGTCTATTTGCCATGAAGTGATGGGACCAAATGCCATGATCTTAGTTTTCTGAATGTTAAGTTTTAAGCCACCTTCTTCACTCTCCTTCACTTTCATCAAGAGGCTCTTTAGTTCTTCTTCACTTTCTGCCATAAGGGTGATGTCATCTGCATATCTGAGGTTATTGATATTTCTCCCGGCAATCTTGATTGCAGCTTGTGTTACATTCAGCCTGGCATTTTGCATGGCGTAGTCTGCATATAAGTTAAATAAGCAGGGTGACAACATACAGCCTTGATGTACTCCTTTCCTGATTTGGAACCAGTCTGTTGTTCCATGTCCAGTTCTGACTGTTGCGTCTTGACCTGCATACAGATTTCTCAAGAGGCAGGTCAGGTGGTCTTCTGGTATTCACATCTTTTTAAGAATTTTCCACAGTTTGTAGTGATCCACACAGTCAAAGGCTTTGGCATAGTCAATAAAGCAGAAATAGACATCTTTCTGGAACTCTCTTCCTTTTTTGATGATCCAATGGATGTTGGCAACTTGATCTCTGGATAATAGGGTTCAGTTCAGTTCAGTTCAGTTGCTCAGTCATGTCCGACTCTTTGTGACCCCATGAATTGCAGCACGCCAGGCCTCCCTGTCCATCACCAACTCCCGGAGTTCACTCAGACCCACGTCCATTGAGTCAGTGATGCCATCCAGCCATCTCATCCTCTGTTGTCCTCTTCTCCTCCTGCCCTCAATCCCTCCCAGCATCAGAGTCTTTTCCAATGAGTCAACTCTTCTCATGAGGTGGCCAAAGTACTGGAGTTTCAGCTTTAGCATCATTCCTTCCAAAGAAATCCCAGGGCTCATCTCCTTCAGAATGGACTGGTTGGATCTCCTTGCAGTCCAAGGGACTCTCAAGAGTCTTCTCCAACACCACAGTTCCAAAGCATCAATTCTTCAGCACTCAGCCTTCTTCACAGTCCAGTTCTCACATCCGTACATGACCACAGGAAAAACCATAGCCTTGACTAGACGAAACTTTGTTGTCAAAGTAATGTCTCTGCTTTTGAATATGCTATCCAGGTTGGTCCTAACTTTCCTTCCAAGGAGTAAGCATCTTTTAATTTCATGGCTGCAGTCACCATCTGCAGTGATTTTGGAGCCCCCCAAAATAAAGTCTGACACTGTTTCCACTGTTTCCCCATCTATTTCCCATGAAGTGATGGGACGGACGCCATGATCTTCGTTTTCTGAATGTTGAGCTTTAAGCCAACTTTTTCACTCTCCACTTTCACTTTCATCAAGAGGCTTTTGAGTTCCTCTTCACTTTCTGCCATAAGGGTGGTGTCATCTGCATATCTGAGCTTATTGATATTTCTCCCGGCAATCTTGATTCCAGCTTGTGTTTCTTCCAGTCCAAGGTTTCTCATGATGTACTCTGCATAGAAATTAAATAAGCAGGGTGACAATATACAGCCTTGACGTACTGCTTTTCCTATTTGGAACCAGTTTGTTGTTCCATGTCCAGTTTGAACTGTTGCTTCCTAACCTGCATACAGATTTCTCAAGAGGCAGATCAGGTGGTCTGGTATTCCCATCTCTTTCAGAATTTCCCACAGTTTATTGTGATCCACACAGTCAAAGGTTTTGGCATAGTCAATAAAGCAGAAATAGATGTTTTTCTGGAACTCTCTTGCTTTTTCTATGATCCAGCGGATGTTGGCAATTTGATCTCTGGTTCCTCTGCCTTTTCTAAAACCAGCTTGAACATCAGGAAGTTCACAGTTCACATATTGCTGAAGCCTGGCTTGGAGAATTTTGAGCATTACTTGATGGTGTCTTTTCTGGAGTTCGGGACTTCCCTGGTGGGTCAGAAGGTAAATAATTCACCTTCATGCAGGAGACCCAGGTTCAATCCCTGGGTTGGGAAGATGCCCTGGGGAAGGAAATGGCAACCCACTCCAGTTTTCTTGCCTAGAGAATTCCATGGACAGAGGAGCCTGGAAACCTGTGCATAGGGTTGCAAAGAGTCAGACATGACTGAGCAACTAAAACACACTTTTCTGGAGGTCAGTACCTTAACTTCCATGTAGGACCTCCAGGGCAATTGGAGAATAAGAGGAGGAAAATGGTGCCTACCATACAGGCACTGAAAGTTTACAGAACATATATGCTACTTTATGGGGACTTCAAAACAATGCGCAAGATAATCCTCCAAATTATTATAATCTGCAAAACCTAAGTTAAAATGTGCTGACCTGTCTAGTGATTTGCAATTGATAAAGTGTATGTGTAAGAGTTAAATACAATATCAACGAAAGATACAGTCCTTATTGTTAACGAAGTTAGAGCAGACACAAACATGTAAGGTCTTCACATCCTTATTGTGTATGTGCCAAAAGTGGTGAAAAGATACAGTCAGCTGGGCTGATTGAACAAAGTTTTTTGGAGAAATAGGAAAGATAGTCAGGAATTGCTAGCATAAATGGGAAAGAATCAATTGAATGAGACCCAAAAACTTGGAAGGAATTTGAAGGTAACAGTCAAAAGAATGATATGAAGAAAGGAGGTCATAAGTAATAAGAACTATATGAACATAGCATATAAAATATTTGTGATGGAGGAGATTTTAGGTATCCTCTTTGGAAATACATGGTTTTTATTTTTGGTCCTTACCACACAATGTTTGTTTCTTAAGAGCTCAGAAATTCAACTTTTTCATCCATAAAAAGTTAGATGATATTGTCTACTTTTCATGGCTACACGGAAGATTTTAAGAGTTACTGTAAATGAAAGCTACAGCATGATATATGGGAGTTGTAATTAATATTTAGTCCCTTGTGCTCTTTTTACAAATGAGGAAACTGAGATCCAAAGAAATTATTTACCTGAGACCACAGGTATTTGCTGACTAAGGATTATGATATCTCAGCTCTTGTACATATACTATTTCTACAAGATTTCATAAGTGTTTTGTCCTTCCACTATTGAAGTATTAGGGCTTCCCTGGTGGCTCAGTGGGAAAGAATCCACCTGCCAATGCAGGAGACACAGGTTTGATCCCAGGGTTGGAGAAGGGAATGGCTACACTCCAGTATTCCTGCCTGGGAAATCCCACAGACAAAGGAGTCTGGCAGGCTGCAGTCCATGGGGTCCAAAATGAGTTGGGCACAACTTAGCTACTAAACAAGAATGGAAAACTTAGATACTACCAAAAATTAAGAGAACACAGAAATATCTCACCAAGATCTATTACTCAAAGATAATCACTATTATATTTTGCTGTTTTTTTTTTTTTTACATTCCTCTCTATGGGATGGATTTTTGTGAGTTTTTGTTTTTACTTCATGGTGGTTTTATTGCTTCCAGCTTAATTAATTAGTATTCTAATTTAAGCATTATTAATGGCACACAGCATTTCAACTAATGCATACTCCAAGTTTATCAGCATTTATTCACATTTATTCAACAGGTCACTTCCAAATTTTCACATGGAATTATGCCTTTGGCTTCCCTAATGGCTCAGTGGGTAAGGAATCTGCCTGCAATACAGGTGACACAGATGTGGGTTTGATCTGTGGATTGGGAAGATCCTGTGGAGAAGGAAATGGCAACCCACTCCAGTATTCTTGCCTGGAAAATCCCATGGACAGAGGAGCCTGGTGGGCTGCAGTGCATGGGTCCCAAAGAGTCGAAAACAACTGAGCGACTAAGGAACAAAAACAACTTGGAATCTAATTTTAAAATAATTGGCATTTAAAATATTTATCCTTTCTATTCATCTTATACCTTTCGATGTATGCAACTGAATGATTTCAGGCCAATATTGAGAGGGACTTGGTAAAGGGACAAGCACAGTAGTTTAGAAATGGAAGGATAAGTGTCAACAGGGTGAGAAAGGGTAGTAAGCAGTATAACACACACACATAGAAAGGCAGGAGTCAAGAGCGTGTGCTTTGAAGTTGAACACTTTCCAATGTGAGAAGTTTGACAAGTTAGTTAAACACCTCGGCCTCAGTTACCTTATCTATACAAGGAGCATATTAATAGATCCTGGCTCCTAGGATTGTTGTCAGGTTTAAGTAGCAGACCAGTATAGCCCTGAAAATATGGTCTGACAATTAGTGAACACTCAGTGCATATCTGTTATGATTCCCAAAGCTTTAGTAACGAAAAACAGAGTCAGGAATTAAGAGTTCCAAGTGGAGACAGGATTGAATGATGGCTTCCTCCTTTTAGGAAAAGTTGAAGTGTATGTAAGAGAAAGAAAGAAACAGATGGACAGGGCTGCTGAGAGATAAGTCATCCTTAAAATATCCCTTAGATTGTGGGGGGAATCAAGTTTAGAAGAGCCTCTTCCCATTCATTTTCTTAGTCCCATTCCACCCCAATAGGCAGTTCAGTGCCTATTGCCTTCTGGGAAGAGATGTGTTAGCAGAAAGGAGGGAAAGAAAGTCTCTTCAGGCTTTTGAAAGAAGCCCCAAATCTCTTTACTTTGTCTTGCCTCTTTTAGCTCTAATTAGGCCTTAATGCGGAAAAGGCAATGGCACCCCACTCCAGTACTTTTGCCTGGAAAATCCCATGGACGGAGGAGCCTGGTGGGCTGCAGTCCATGGGGTTGCTAAGAGTCGGATACGACTGAACGACTTCACTTTCACTTTTCACTTTCATGCATTGGAGAAGGAGGTGGCAACCCACTCCAGTGTTCTTGCTTGGAGAATCCCAGGGACGGGGGAGCCTGGTGGGCTCTATGGGGTTTATGGGGTTTCGCAGAGTCGGACATGACTGAAGTGACTTAGTAGTAGTAGTAGGTCTTAATGAATTCTGAGCACAGACAAACTATTTCTATTTCAAACTATTTATGAGAAAAACATCATAGGATATAGTTAGGCTTTTATGCTGAGACTGAAAGAACTTTCCCTGGGCTGGGAGGAGGGAGCCTTGTCACTAACTGACTAAGTGACTAGAACAGTAACCTACCTAATTGAAATTCTATAACTGGATCTATTTTTAAAAGGAGCAGAAATATATGGTGTTTTCCCCTTTGTAATATATGTTAAGTCTTTTTTTAAAATAGGGGTGCAAAAAGTTTTAATTCCTCTTACAGACAGCAGAGCTGACAATGGTGCATGTGCTCAATGTTTATTATAGCACCAACATTTACTTAGAAGGAATAATAAAATTTCACCCTCATCTTAATTTACTTTGCCCCAGGCATTTTAGCAAGACAGAAAGGATAAGTCATAAAATTCCATTATCCCATCATCATCATTATTACTACTACTATTACTTATATAGACATTCAGTTTCTAGTATTGAGTTTAACTTTAAATGAAGCTTCCAAACTTGACCATGCTCTATTATTTCAGGCTGCTGTAACAAAATATGATAGACTGGATGGTTTAACAATGGACATTTATTTCTTATAGTTCCCGAGGCTGAGAAATCCAAGATTAAGGTGCTGGATAGTTTGGTTTCTGATCAGGTCCCTCTTCCTTATTGGGTGTGCAAATGACCTCCTGTGTGTCCTGGGTCCTCACATGGCAGAGAGTGACCTCTGCTGTCTCTCTCTCTCTCTCTCTCTCCTTACAAGGTTTCTAGTCCCATCATTATCCCACAAAGGGTTCCACCTTCATGGCTTCATCTAAATCTAATTATATCCAAATATGACCACATTACAGAGTTAGGGCTTCCAAATATGTATTTGGAGTGTGTGTGTTGGGGGGTGGGGTGCACAGTGCAATCCATAGCAAATGCTAAAATACTGACATACATAAAACAAAAAAGCAAATTGACTCCAATATTCAATTCCATAATAGCTTGGATCTGAAACTAGATTTTGTTGGTATTTGAAAATCTTGATGGAACACACTCTTCCTTTCCTTATTAAAATATGAGTACTAACGTAAAATTGGAACAATATGTCATCTGATTTACTATATTTTGGGTCAAGTGGTGAAAGAACTATTCAGACAACCTGCCAGATTCTGTTAGGTTACACCCAGAGCTTCACGGTTTAAGACAAACCCAGGCTGAAGTTTTGACTCATAGGCATGTGGTCTGGCTCAAGAATATGCTACATGTCTCTGGAAATACACACACGGATGCACACACACATACACATACACACATATACAGACATGGAGCCAAGAAACACAGAAATGTCTTCAGAGAATGAAAGCAAAAACCAGAACTGAGTATCTTGTCCTACCAATTTCCGCCATCCCTTAGAGAAGCAGCTAAGAATTTCCTTTGTGGTTTCCATTTCAAGGAATTTTTAAAACTCAGCAGTAACTAAGTTTCTTTTTGTATTATCTCATAATTCTATTTCTCTCAAGAAATGGGTGTATTAACCTTGTGACAGCAGTAAGTTTATAGATAAGCACAGACAACATAGAAAAAGCATTTAAACATGATATGAAAAAAGAAAAGTCACACACTGCTCAACTACACATAAGGTCGCAAAATAGCCCTTTTTGTTTTGTTTTCTTTTGACTTTTAACTTCAATCCCTTAGGTGCCATCATGTTTCACTCTGGTTTCCCATAAGCCCCAAAGTGTCATTATAGACCAGCTGCTCAATCCCACTCTGCCCACACATGCCCCTTGTTCTAAATTACCCTCCTTGGTTCTAACCCTCCTCCCTACAGTCCACACTAATCAAAATTCCTGTTCCTATGGATAGGAGGAAAAAATCTAATTAAACTAATGCTCAAATGTGATTCCCTGATAACTTTCCATGCTACCCCCCAACCCCAGCTCTTAATTGTGTAGTGTTAGGAATAAAATTCTAAGTAGGACATGGAACTTGAACAGGAGAATCAGATATGATTCATCTTAGCAGGCAGGACAGTAACATATATTTACAACACAGGAAAAACTAGGCTTTTGGCAGTGACATCCCATTAATTTCTAGAATTTTGTTGTTGCATCTTTCTTGCACGACAGATGTTCCCTTTTTTCTTATCTATCTTCTTTCTTCCATCCTGAAATTTTTATTTCAGTTACAAGAAATGATCTCTCTAAATGGCAAAGATCAGTCTTTAATTTAAGGTATTTCTTTAGCAAATCTCCCTTACAATAGTCCCCAGACAAGAGGCATGTTTGAAAAGAGGTGTAAATACAGTATTGTGTGTTAGTTACTCGGTTGTGTCCTACTCATTGCAATTGCATGGACTGTAGCCCACCAGGCTCCTCTGTCCATGGGATTCTCCAGACAAGAATATTGGAGTGGGTTGCCATTCCCTTCTCCAGGGGATCTTCCCCACCCAGTTATAGAACCTGGGTCTCCTGTATTGCAGGCAAATTCTTTACTGTCTGAGTCAGCAGGGAAGCAAGTACAATATTAAAAGAAAATAAAGAAAAGAGTAGTTACATATAATTTTGGGGTCATCTGGAAAGGCATTTACAGAGAAGCAGATATTATTAGAATTAGGCCTTAGGATAACAAACATTTGGAGAGAAATGTTAAAATGACTTTCACTTAAAATGGAAAATAAAACAGTACCAAATGCTTGCAAAGTGTATGCATGTCTAAATTTTTTATTTATTATATTATGAAGTAATTATTTCAATTTTATTTAAATTGTCACAATTATCTTTAAAATCGTTAACAACAGTGGGCCTTGCTGTGAGTGTGTGTTAGTTGCTCAGTTGTGGACTGTAGCCCACCAAGCTCCTCTGTCCATTGGATTCTCCAGGCAAGAATACTGGAGTGGGTAGCATTTCGTCCTCCAGGGGATCTTTCTGACTCAGGGATCAAACCCAGGTATTCTGCATTGTAAAGAATCAAGTGGATTCTTTACTGCCTGAGCTGCCAGGGAAGCCATGGGTCTTGCTGTAGGTAACAAAAACATTTGTTGTGTTTAATACTTTTTTCCTAATCACCTCTTGGCAAAAAAGAGGCTAACACAATTATTTGATCCATTTCTTTAAATATTTCTAATTCACTTATTCTATTTGTTTATATATCTGTACATGCTGTGGTTTCTATCCAATTTAGTTTTTAACAGTAATTATCATTATTATTATTTTCCCATCTAAAAAAGAAGCAAATAGTCATCCTGGCATGGGCTATATGGTGATTTAGTCACTAAGTTATGTCTGATTCTTGCAACCCCATGGACTGTAAGTAGCCTGCCAGGTTCTTCTGTCCATGGGATTTCTCAGGCAAGAATACTGGAGTGGGTTTCCAGCTCTTTCTCCAGGGGATCTTTCGATCCAGGGATCAAACCCGTGTTTCCTGCACTGCGGGGAAACCCATGGGCTATACAGACATACGGTAAAACAATTTTTCTTACATGTAAAGTTTTGAGATACACGCCAGTGATAGAAAACTCCTCTCTCATGAGCTTCAGTATCATCAGACTGGCTTCGCTGATGCAGAGCCCAAAGAAAACAGGCCTGGGGCCCATCACTCAGGGAATTCTGTTTCCAAGTTCAGTGTGTCTGTTGCTCAAGATGACTTAGCATGTGGAGTTGTTTTTGCCCTAAACTTTAAAGTCAAATGTCTGTGTTTTTGATAGTTCACACTTTCTTCTCAAAACCCAAAATATTATTTTAACTCATTAAAAATCTTGCAGCTCAGCAAGGCCCCAAATGAAATAGCTACTGTGTTTCTCTGATTCATTTGTCTACATAGGAACTTGGCAACTGTAATTGACACTCCATTTTGACCCACGAATACCTAATATAAGGAGAGGAAACTCTCCTATATTTTATTCCACAATAAGATTATTTTCATAGTGAAATTCAACTTTCCAACATAAAGATAGAGGAAACCCATTATGACACATGTTTTACAAACTCTTTTGAACTATTTTTCTAACATTTGAATTTTGGCAATGGTTTTGCTCCATTCTGCCCAACATACGTTCCTTCAACTTAAAATGAGATATATAATTTCATGAAAACATTAATTTTAAAGTTTAAAAATTTTTTTGTCTTCTTATACAAAACGGAAACTGGTCACTGCAATTTATGAAAGAAAACACTGTTGTATATTGTTTTACCCAAGAAAATAAATTAAGATCAGGCTGTAGAAGTGATACTATACAAATGGGAACTTGTCCTATTGGATAACCGAACAGATTATCAACATTTTGCAAGAGTTTGAGAAACAACCTTTCACTTCTAATTGTGTTCGTTAATACTAATGGCTTATATATCACTTCTATCAAGGCTGATAACCCATTGAAACTAATGGTTCTTTGATTATATACCTCCAGTTTATATATAATAGATGCTATTTCATTCCTGCTTGACAAAATAGTGGTGAAAGTTTTTCAGTTCTCTAGATTTTGATCATGTATTTTATCTATAAAAACATTACTAAAAAAGAAAAACCCACATTCTTTTCAAATGAACTATATGTTTAGCCATAAAACAACTCAATAAAAATTCAAATCATCCATAGTGATTCTCCAGTCATAATGAAATTAAATTAGAAATCAACAACAAAGATAACAAGAAAATAACATACCGTTAACCCTTTTGAACATAGCTGCAAAAATTCTTAACAATATTTTAGTAAATTATTCAATAGTGTATGAGAAAATATACATCATGACAAAGTTTTTGGGCTCCAAAATCACTGCAGATGGTTACTGCAGCCATGAAATTAAAGATGCTCGCTCCTTGGAAGAAAAGCCACAACAAACCTAGACAGTGTATTAAAAAGCAGAGACATTACTTTGCTGACAAAGGTCCATATAGTCAAAGCTATGGTTTTTCAGTAGTCATGTATGGATGTGAAAGCTGGACCATAAAGAAGGCTGAGCACCAAAGAATTGGTGTGTTTGAATTGTGGTGCTGGAGAAGACTCTTGAGAGTCCCTTGGACTGCAAGGAGATCCAACCAGTCAATCCTAAAGGAAATCAACCCTAAATATTCAGGGACTAATGCTGAAGCTGAAGCTCCAAAAATGTGGCCACCTAATTCGAAGAGCTGACTCATTGGGAAAGACCCTGATGTTGGAAAAGATTGAAGGCAGGAGGACAAGGGGACAAGAGAGGATGAGACGGTTGGATGGCATCACTGACTTGATGGACGTGAATTTGAGCAAGCTCCGGGAGATGGAGAGGAAAACCTGTCATGCTGCAGTCTATGAGGTCACAAAGAATCAGACATGACAGTGAGTGAAGAACAACAACAATGGTTTATGCCAGGAACGGAAGATTTGTTTAAAGTTTGAAAATCAATTGATGACATGCAGCATTATTAACAGACTTATAAAAACTTTATACAGACTAAAAAATAAAAATCTTATTCAGAAAAATCTTTTTTGGATTGAAGTATCATTTCCTGATTAAAAAGAACTCTCAACAGACTAGAAGTAGCGAAGGGTTTCTCAACCTCAACATGGTCGACATTTTGGTCAGATAATTATTTGCTGTGGGAACCTGACATTTTGGATCAGATAATCATTTGTTGTGGCAAACTGTAATTGTGCATTACAGTATATTTTGGAGCCAGAAGCACCACTCTGTTCAGTTGCATGACCAAAAAATATCTCCAAACATCTGTAAACATCCTTATTAAATAAAATCCTACTCCTGGTTGAGAACCACTGAAATGGAAGGAAATTCCCTCTCTGATAAAGAACATCTACAAAAAAAAAAAAATCCTTGCAGCTAATATCATAATTAATGGTAAGAGTCCAAATGCTTTCTTCTTTAGACCCAAGACAAGACGAAACTGTTCACTTTCACCTATGTTATTCAACATTGTAGTGCAGATTCTAGCCTGTGGAGTAAAACAACAACAACAAATAAAAAAAGTAACAGGACTTCCCTGATGGTGCAGTGGAAAAGAATCTGCCTGCCAATGCAGGCAATTCTGGGTTCGGGAAGATTCCACATTTTGTGGCGCAACTAAGCCCCTGAACCACAGCTACTGAAGCCTGTGTGCCTGGAGACCGTGCTCAGCAACAGGAGAACCACAGCAGTGAGAAGCCCATATACTGCAACCAAGAACAGTCCCTGCTCATTGCACCTAGAGAAAGCCTGTGCAAAGCAACAAAGACCCAAAACAGCCAAAATTAATTAATTAAAAAATTAAAATGTTCACGTTGAAAAAGAAGAAGCAAAACTATCTAATCACATGCAACATAATCTATGTTGGAAATCTTAGGGACCATCAAAAAGCTACTGAAATTAGTTTTGCAAGTTTGAAGGATACAAATTCACATACAAAAATAAAGTGTGTTCTATGTAACAGCAATAAACAATTGGAAATGGAATTTTTGGAATATACCATTTACAATATTCTCAAAACTATGAAATACTTAGAGATAAATCTGACAAAAATGTGCAAAACTATATTACAGTGAAAAGAAGGAAACACTTGTAAGAGAAACTAAAAACCTAAATAAAAGAAGAGACAGATTGTGTTCATGAAACAGAAGACAATGTTATTAAGACGTTACTTCTGCCCTAAATTGATCAAAATTCCAGCAAGCACTTACATGGAAATGGACAAGCTGCTTCTAAGATTCATATACATGTGTAATCGTCCTAGATTATCCAAACAACTTTGAAAAAGAAGAACAAAGTTAGAATATTTATACTACTTTATTTCAAATCCCACTATAAAGCTACAGTAATGAATATTATGTGGTATTGCATAAGAGATAGATAAATAAGTCAATGGAACAGAATAGAGTCAAGAAATAGAACATCACATATTTGGTCAATTGATTCTTTTGTTTTTGTTTTTTTTTTGTTTGTTTAAATTTTATTTTATTTTTAAACTTTACGTAATTGTATTAGTTTTGCCAAATATCAAAATGAATCCGCCACAGGTATACATGTGTTCCCCATCCTGAAGGGATAAAGACAATTCTGTGGAGGAAAGCTATTACAAATGGCACTGGAGCAACTGGGTATCCTCATTACAAAAAAAAAGTTTAATCCACCCTCTTACTATGGCATATAAAAAAATTAACTTTAAATGTATCAAAGAGCCTAAATGTAAAATCTAAATCCATAAAACTTCCAGCGTAACATATAGGAGAAAATCTTTGTGATCTTAGATCGGGCGATGAAACCTAATTTCTTTGCCTTGAGATGGGAAACACAATCCACAAAAGAAAAAATTTGTTAATATTTTTCTTTTCTCAAAAGTAAGAACTTCCACTTTATAAAAGGCACTGTTAAAAAATGAAACGACAAACTAAACTGGGAAGAAATATTTGCAAATCATCTGATAAAGACCTTGTATGCAGAATACACCAAGATATCTCTACTTTTACTTCCTGTGTAGCACATCTAATTCTTCAGGAAAGATCTCTTGGCATCACACACTGAAAAAAGTTCACCTTTCTCATCGCCTCCATCAAAGCCCTTCATGTCTCTCACTGGATTTCCATAGTAACCTCCTACCTGGTCCTTTTTTGGCCTTTAGTTACTTTCAGCCTATTAATACAGCAGCCAGAGTAACCCCATTCCAATGTAAAGCAGATCTTGCCACTCAGCCTTGCCAGGGCACCACTTTTCAGAATCAAAGCCAAAGTCCCTACAAGATACCACCTAACTAACTTACTCTTCCTTACCTTCCTGAGTGCATCTTGTCCTTCTCTACCCTTTCCTCCTTCCATCCCAGCCTCATTGATTTCCTTGCTATTTGGGGAAACTACCAGGCACACTCTTTTTTAAGATCTTGTTTACACTGCCTAGACTCTATGACCCTCAGATATCTATATGGCCATCTCCCTCTCCTTTTAAAACTTTTACTAAAACGTTCCTGAGAGAGATTTCCCCTGATATCCCTTAGTTAATTCTCTAACATGATTGTCCCTCACTCCTCATATTCTTTATCATGCTCTGCATTTTCTGCTTCCCTTAGTAATTATTCACATACTAGATAATTTATGTATTTATGCTTGTTGTGCTTTACTAACCCTCTACCCTCCATTTTAATGTCCGTGAGGGCAAAGTCCTTTTTCTCCTTTTGGTTGGGGGGTGTTTAATGATATTTCCTACATGCACTGAACAGTACCATGAATATAGCAAATACAAAGTAAATATTGCTTGAGTGTGGGGACAGATATTAAGTATGTCACTCGATAAGTATTCTGAGGCTTTCCAGTGGTTCAGTTTTAAAGAGACAAATATGAGAAGTATACTTGTATTTTAACAGAAATTGAACAGATATCCCTTCAAGGCTACAAGCCTTGGTAACGAGTTCATGACTCCCATCCCTGCCGCTCCCCCTCCAGCGGTACACTGAGGACGATGCCCTGGATGCTGGAGTATAGGATAAGGAGTCAGGTGGAATGACTCTCAAAGGGCAGAGATTTAACTGGAGCAGAAGTTTTATGAGATGAAGAAATCTGGACACAGATAGTTTCACCTTTTCCAGGCGAACAGAGGGCGCAAGAGACAATGTCTAAGAACAATAAAAGCATTTGAAAGGACAACAAGAGAAGCTAGAGAGAGTATGAGCTTTCAGCCTAAAGAGAAGAGGAAACATTTTTTGAATAGACTGAAGATACAGGGAAATGAGAATTTCAGAGAAAGTTATATTAACCTCAACAAGGATGCTAAAGAGTACCAAATGGCCATGTTAGCCTAAGTTTTCATACAGAACAAATCTTTGTGGGACATAGAACTAACCTTCACCTCCACTAGCTGGGCACACCTAGACCTCTCTCAAGTATCTTTCATGGCTTGGGATCTTCATGCTTCTAAGAATATTCTGGCCCTTTTGAATAGGCAGGGAGATTCAACGTTTTCAGAGACTATATATATTGTGCCAGTGTAGTTTTTCTTTCTTCTATTTTTTTTTTTTTTACTGTTTTCTAAGTTTATGTTTTAATTTCTATTGGGAATTTATCAGTATACTTTTTTTCATAGCTATTCCAGAGTTGTAATTGGAAGGGAAGCAATGTATATAATAATCCAAAAAGCAGATATAATGGGTTTTGGTGAATTTATATGGTTTTGCTACTTTTGTCAGCTTAACATCAAACTTGTGTTCCTTTAATAAATTCTTCTGGATGAATACTAAATGTTTGGCAAAATGTGGTATCAAAAGTGTGACAACACTGATCCAAAAACTAACCAATCAGAATTACATTGATCAAAAATCAGTGATAAAAAATTAAAAATCAACATTTATCAAGAGCTAACCAAATTTGGATCATTGACAACACTGATCCAAAACTAATATGCATATGCAGATTATTAAAACTACAAAATTGTATTTTTTTCCTACATGGGTATGTGTCTATCAAAATGAGCCTATTGGAAGAAAGTACATGTAAATATTGCTGAAAAAATAACTAGAAATCTATCAAATACTACATCTTTATTGCTCTGACAATATGTGGTTACTCCAATAAATTGCAAGCAAAGTTTTCACGTAGATTTTTGAAAGATCAGTTTTCAGAGACAGTTTCTTCATGGCTTCCTAGGTGGCGCTAGAGGTAAAGAATCTGCCTGCCAGGGCAGGAAATGCAAGAGGCAAGAGTTCGATCCCTTGGTCAAGAAGATCCCCTGGAGGAAGGCGTGACAGCCCATTCCAGTATCCTTGCTTGGAGAATCCCCATGAACAAAGGAGCCTGGAGGGCTACAGTCCATGGGGTTGCAAAGAGTTGAAAATGACTGAGTGACTAAGCACGGCATGTACTTGTGTGGACAATTCTAAAGTGCTTTAAAGAAGCGATAGGGGATAAGATTGGCCTATATCCTCTTAAATCAAGTTTGTTCAATAAAATAGTTACATGTTAAAAAAAAAAAAAGACACTCTCTATATTAATTTTAAGTTCATTACTATTAGGACTCTATTCTTTCACTAAAACAGAAAAATAAAAGCCTGCTTATACCCACAATATCACAAATGTTAAATGTGAGTGCTGAATTAATGATGATTGTACTCAATTCATAAAGGGCTAAACACTATTTTCAAAGGATAGGTTCCACTTCACACAATCAAAAGGTTGTTGGACTTTAGAGTCCTTGAATTCTATAAAAGTGCAGATTTAAATTTCCCAATGATAGTTGAGGATTAGCTATCCAGTCATAGCCAGTGTTTATTTTTTAGATTCTAGTACATGGGAAGAAGGACAGGGAAGCCTGGCATGATGCAGTTTATGGGGTTACAAAGAGTCAGATACAACTTTGTGACTGAACAACAATAACAGCATGGAAAAAAAGCTCATCTTCACAATAACTTATAATCCTCGTTCTGCAATTCCTTTTTCTTAAAAAAAAAAAAGTACCTAATTGCTCCACCAATAAAGTTGTTCCAAATGTGTACATTTAACTGAGCTCAGTAGATACAAGTCTTCAGGAAAACAATCATAGAATAGAGATGCAAACATGAAAAAGGCAATTATTTAAATGGTAAAAATAATTCTAGATAACAATGACTGTCACACCAGCCATGAAGTCTAATGACTTGACGTGGACTATCATCTCTAATTTTGAAAAACCCTTAGATCCAGAGACTAAAACCAAGGTTTATGCAGGATAAGTAATTTGAATAGGGTCATCACGATTGTTAGTTTTGGAGCCAGAGTTCTTTCCTGATACTTTGCTTTCAACTTTTTAACTGCCCCTCTACCATATTTTATTAGCTGAATAATATGCAAACATTTAAAGGAGTTTTGTATTGAGATTTACAAGTGGATAGAAGAGGACAAATATCTTGGACCCCTTCTATGTGCCTGACACTATGTTAAATATTTAGGAAACGATCTCATTAGTTATCTTTATCCTCATATCTGGTAAAGCATTTATGAGAATATAAGTTCTGGGATTTGTTTGGAGTCGGGCAACTGAAGGATGAAAAATAAATAAGAGTGATTAAAGATTTGGGAAGAAATCCTTCTAAATAATAGAGTAAATCGTGAAGTCTTATTTGTTTAGGGAAGAGAACATTAAGGAGAAAATTACTAATAAGAGTATCTGGATATCTAAAAAACCATTTATAAATCTATGTGAACAGGGTTTTGTTGTTTCCTCAGGCCAATATAAACAGAAACAAGGCTAAATTATACAAGAGGGGGATTATAGTACTCAGGAGGAGAATCTAGTCAAGAAGAATTAGCGGAGTGAGAATGTTTATTGAGTGCCCTCTGTTACCAGAGGCAGAGCTACAAGCAGATAGGTATAGAGATATACAAGTTATTTTAGGAAAGAACTTACATCAATTCTCATTCCATTCTGCTCCAGTGTTTTCTGAAGGGAAAGAGATAAATTTATAAATATATCTGTATATAAATTTAATCCTATTTTCCAATCTGGGAGTTATGTGGAATTGTCCCTATTTATAACGAGGAATCTGAAACTCAGAGAGTTTAAGAAGTCTTCCTAGTTTCACACAGCAATTAAGAGAGCGTCAAGAGAGACAGTTGAACTCAGGGTGTTACAGTTAGAAAATGTGGGTTCCAAAGTAGACTTGGCTACTGTCCATCATTTGATTGTGAGAAAATTACTCTCATAAATTTCTAATACTTCATCTGTAAGATAAAAATAAGAATACACACAATGATAGTTGGGAAGATTAAATAGTTTCAGTGGAAGTATTTTGAATATGAACATAAATGACCCTTTAAAGAATTTATGAAGTTGTGGACTTCCTTCTTGTGGCTGAAGGTTAACTTCAAGGAATCTAAATGCTCATTTTTTTAATCAGTAATATTTTGAGATAAACTCCTAAAAATTGCTTCTCCCTCCAGGTTATTTGAATGCTCTTCATCTGAAAATTATGTATAAAATGTTATCCCTGCCACTTACCGTTTTAACCAAATTTAACATACAAACCAAATGTTAAGCATTGGGTTTGATATTTCTGATAGTCCATGCTTTGCACTAACTTTGAGAGATTTTAGCTACCGAATAAGAAAAGAAATAATGGCTATAACATAATACTCTGACTTGTCATCTACTCAGTAGTATCAGCAAGTACTCAAAACATGATCATTATGCTATCTAGGTGTCTGTCAGTCTTGATAAAAATTAGAGAATAAATGTGAATAATGAAAACTGCTTACAATTTCAGAGATGTATCACATACATCTAGGGCTAATAGGTTTAAAATTTTTATATCCCTTTTTAAGTTCCTCTTTTCTCATATATAAATTGGGATTGTTCCTCTCATTATTGGAAATCTCTGGGTAGTTGCAAGCCCCATGTAGACCCAATGATCAGGTTAATCTGATCACTAACCACTGAAAGAAATACCTATGTCATAAACCGCAAGAGAATCCATTGATTGTAAATAAAGTAGAAGGGAGGCATTACTGAACAGTTTCAACCAAGCAAGATAATTAAACTCAGAGATGCTGTTTCCTGTTTCTCTGGTATAAACAACCAGCCTGCTGCACCCGCCTCTACACAACCTGGATGTCTCAAGGCCACAGCACCCTTCTTTCCTTCCAAGTTCCCCAAAGAGAATCCTGGGTCATAAAGGAAGAACTGGTGCAACTTCTTTCCTGAAACGACTTGCGCTTCCTCTGCCTTGATATCTGTGTCATCTTTTTATAAGAGGAGCGAACATCTATTATTAATTGACGCACTAATTAAAGCCATACTTGCTGTTTCCATTAGCTTATTCCCTACATTCTCCAGAGTTGGCTGTCTGGTTTTAATCAAAACCAAATGGTAGTCCAAGTTCCCAGCCTAGAGCAGCTAGGAGGAAGTCATCCAGTGGAGGCACAAGAAAGCAGAAAAGATAAACAGACGATAGTTCACAACATTTGTGTCGGAGGAAGGATACAGATACTGTGAGCTGCTTGAGAGATGTGAGTCCCAGACTCTGTTCTGCGGGATGGAAGCAGTTGCAAGTGGTTAATGTCAGCAAGACTGTAATAGGATCAAGATGGAGTCTGTCTTCTGCTTTTCCAGCACTAGATGTGTGTGACTGGAGGATTCTGGCCAGAAGCAAGGCTGCCTGGGCCCTGACACAAACTACTTTATTTCCGGGAAGGATTCTTGGGATCAGAGATTTTGAAGAAAACGTTCTGTTTGCTGGATTCCTAGGATCTCACTTAACAGATCTCAGGTACGGTGTGTAATCTGGCTGCAGCAATTTAAATGAAGGAACGGTCAAAAGGTTTTCAAATTTAGAAGAATTACGGTATTAAAAAACTCTAACTGCATCTTGCTCCCTTAAAAGATCTTTTGAAAGGAGTCCTGCAAAGGTATTTTGATTACATTGTGTGTATACACTGAATACAGTGGAAAAGTTGTAGAGGAAGGAAAGAACTATGTTTTCTATCTTTTTTTTTTCCATAAGCAGTGTGGGATAGAAAAAGGCTTTACGGCTTTATGACTCTCCAGCTAATCACCTCAAGGGTTTTGACAAACTCACTTCAGTTCTGTGTAAAATCAGAACTCCTAAATCGCCGGCCTCAGGGCTCCCCCCTCCCCTCCTCCCGGCTCAGTCTTTCTCACACGCACACCACTCAGAGGCAGGAAATGCTTCGCAGGCAATCTGGGCCTGGTTGTGGAGGCCCCTTTTGCAAAACATCAGTCTGAATTTACTAGACAGAAGTCACTAGGAACGCCTTGACAGACTCCGGCTTCGGCTAAGGCTCCCTCCAGCTGCGGAGGCTGTTTTTGTTAGAATCACACACTGCGCAGAACCGCTTAGAATAGAGCCATGATCTCAACCACGAAATGTGAACTTATATTTTGGAGAAAGTAACGGAGACGGACTCCTCTCCTAGGCTGAGTGTTGAAGCATGTCATGCCTCGGCGTTTCAGCTCCTCCTCGTCGAGGTAAGACGCTGTGGACTATCTATCTCTCCGCTTTGAGGCAATCTACAGAGAGGCAGAAAGATTGAGAGACATGTTAGCATCTTGCACGGAGTGGGTGATTTCTTGGGTGTTAGAGCTGAGCCACGAAATCAGAAGTGGAAAAGGTTTAATAAGAAGAAAACTGTGGGTCAAACTGTTTTAGCAGAATGTCAATTCGGAAATAGGCTCCAGGGAGACTTCACTCTTTTTCTCCGCAAAGTAAGATCTTATTTTCAAGTCCTTTTCATCCTTATTTATGACTAAAGCCAGAAGACCAGTTTCCCTATTTTATGACTTTTGTGAAACAAATACATTATTGTCACACATTAAGTGTGAAGTGTAAATGATTTTTTTTTCTTTCCCCGTCTTTTGCCAAGAGAAGAGTAGTTCCTACTAGAATGACTTTATTTCTTAATAATGCATCTTTCAAAGAAAAGTTTGTGTCTCATTTAAAATATGAAGATTGGAGTCTTCAGTATGTCCCCACCCAGTTTCAACTACAGGTCAAACTGCTAATGTACAGCTTGCTAATAAATGGTTTATTTATTTATTTTTCAAAAAAGTAAACACATGAAAGTTTACAACTTATTTCTATCCTAAATAGAATTTACTCTGATTTTTAAAAATTTAAATATCAGAATTAGATTTAAGATATATATTAACTTTCCTGAATTTTAACTATTCACTGCTCAAATTCTGTGTGAATATTTTTGAATAATTAAAGTAAATCTCAATGACAATGACATTCCTTATTACCATTTTAAGGTTGCTGGAGATCACTAAAATCATATGAAAAGCTAATCTGTGTCCGTAATTCATGTAATCATAAAATTACATTTCCACAGGACTGTAGTGTTTTTAACTTATGTTTACACGTGCAGTGTATAAGGAAAGAAATATAGTAATGTCTGAAATAGCAGAGTTTTAATAGATAACATAGTGTTATATTTATACTTCTGAATACTTAGAATGAAAACCATTATTTTATAGAAATAATATGGAAAGATATGTGAAAGAAACAAATAGCCATGCATATTTCCAAATTTATTAGATGAACACAAAATATCCTAAATGAAATATGAAAGCTATTTGACAGTTGGATCATATGAAGTCAAAGTTTTTGTCATAAACTTTGACATGGTATAAGGTGACCATTTGCTGTATTAGCTAATCATGCTTAAATTTTATGCTAGAATAACTTGTGTTGACAAATTCTAACTATTCACTAACAATTTAAGTCATGTTAAGACTTAAAAGTGATAAAAAGAATCTGTTTAATATGTTAAAATATTGACTTTTCTAAATTATAATTTAATAAAATTCCTCAATAGAATTTTAAGGAAGGAAAAAAATATGAGAGGTCACCTCTTCTAACACTGTTTTAAAGGTGCCAATAAAGAAGCTGAAGTATGACATTCAAAAATGACCTGTCCAAGGTCAAACCGCTAGTTGAAAAGATGACATTGGAACCACCATACCTTGTGTCATAATTCAGATAACTTTATATCACATCATCTTGCTCCCAAATAATAATTATGCATAATAGGGTATGAACATATCCATATCTGGTAGAAGGCTACCTTTAAACAGAAAATTGAAATGCTTCTTAAAAAAAAAAAAGGCTTACAGCTATCACTAGTATTACAGCATGGGGGGAAAAGAAAATTCCTGGTTTTAAAAAAGAATCAAGTTTACTAAGTAATGAAATTTCCTCAAATGCAAAAGTTTTCTTCTACCTTCAACAAACACTTTAAAGGAGTAACTTGTTTGTGACCGTTTTGTTACATTTCATGTTTATGCCCAGGAAATCAATCCATATGCTAATAATTATATTAATTTTAAACTGATGTTTCTTAAAAACATAGAGTTAAAAAGGAGGTTGTCTGATTCATATTTTTGTATCTAAATGGTATCATTATAACCCAATCCAACCAGTGACATTCAGGAAAGATTTTACTGCCCCCCATTGGAATCAGTTTAAGAATCTTACACACCCAGACATGTTTTTATTTAAATAACCTAAATCTCCATTGCTATAGCCTGTTTCCAGTTCTATGCATTTTTACCTGAGTGGAAATGTGAAAAGGCTAAATGGACATGTGAAAATATGTGTACATTTTGAGGCCAAATAAACCCACTTCTTTTCATCATGCCTTCAACAGCTTATTTTTAGTCCTTTAATTGGTTCATATATCTACTCTGAGCCTTCTACAAAGTCCTTTAGTTGTAGAATGCAGAATTTGTTATGGTATATAAATAAATGGCTGACCAGTGCAGTGTTAAATGGAGGAGTTGGCTGTTTCATCTGTACCATTCCTCATATATGACAGTATATGTTGCTGATCATGCTGAAACACTGCACTTTTCATGGCAAGGGCCTTTCTAATAAAACTAATATGTTTCATTTTTAGTACATCCCATGTTGTTAGAGAAAATGTGAGTCGTGACCCTTTTCCCCCCATTTTTATGAACCAGATTGGATTTCCTGATGTTATTACCACTTAAAAGATAAGCTATTCAACACTTCCAATGTCTCTACCCTCTACATGATTGGAATGAGGAATAAACACGTAAAGCAATAGCCCATATAACTGATTGCATGATTAACTAAAGGGCTTAGTAAAAGAGAGTAGTACATCATTTTATTTATTTTTTCTTGATTACGTTATAATAAAAAAGAGAATTTTTCTGGCCCTATCCAAGTCTGCCCATACCATATGTGTGTGCCAAGTCCCTTCAGTCATGTGCGACTCTTTGCAGCCTTATGGACTGTAGCCCTCCAGGCTCCTCTGTCCATGGGATTCTCCAGACAAGAATCCTGAAGCTGGGGGCTGTGCCCTCCTCTGGTGGATCTTCCTGACCCAGGGATTGAGCACGCATCTCTCATGTCTCCTGCACTGGGAGGTGGGTTCTTTATGGCTAGCGCCACCTGGGAAGCCCCTACCCATACCTACCCCTGTTTTTGTTTAGTCAGCAAGTCGGGTCCGAGTCTTGGGGACCATGGGGTAGACTTACTGAGTCTACCTGAAGCCTTTCAGGTTTCTCTGTCCATGGGATTCTCCAGGCAAGAATGCTGGAGTGTGTTGCCATTCTCTTCTCCAGGGGATCTTCCTGACTCAGGGATTGAACCTGCATCTCCTGCATTGGCAGCTGTGAGCCACCAGGAAGGCCCACAAATGCTTTAGGCATGTTTTAATCTTACTTATAGAGAAAGAGTCTTATAGGATTGTCTTTTCGGTTTTGTTTTGTTTTTACTGTGCTGATTCTTGGTTGTGCATGTACTATCTTTAGTTGCAGCATTCGAGCTCTTGGTTGAGGCTTGTAGGATCTAGTTCTGTGACCGGGTATTGAACCCAGGCCCCCATGCATTGGGAGTGCAGAGTCTTAGCCACTGGACCATCCTTTCATTCATTTTCTTTTTAGAGAATGAATGAATTGGCATCAGTATCATCTTACAATGAGAATTCTCTCTGTAGATATTATTACAGTACAGCAAAGTTCCAAATGAGTGATGATTTAGGTTTAGATCAGTTATTATTTGAATAAATGTTAAGAATTTTACATCAGAATTTAAAGAGAAAGAGGGAAAATTCCTCCAGATTTTAAGAAAATAGTATAAATATTGAGCCTTCTTCTTCCAAGTGAATGATAAGGCCCTTGTTTGTACAATTTAAGTCAAACAGGTTTATAGAGAAGCCCAAATTCAGATTGTCTTTGGTGTGGATACAGAAATACAGCATGTATTTCTGCCATTCTCATTTGGCACTAAACTGCTGGTCTGCTCATAGAGTTTTGAGAAATAGATGGACTTAGTTTTTGAGGAAGTTATTCAGAATAAAGATGAAGGTGGACCTTGAGACCTAGTTTAAAAGAGATTATTTATTTTGATTCAGTGTATTATAAAGTATAATAAGTGAACTTGAAAATATTGAATAGGAATTTTTGTGTTAAAAAAAAAAAGGCAGTGTAAACAGCATGTATGTGAACTTGTTCATGAAAGAAATAGAGGATTGAAAAAGGCAGTTGTAACTGCTTGTATGTATGAAAGTGAAGTGAAAGTCATTCAGTCATGCCCGACTCTTTGCAACCCCATGGACTATATAGTCCGTGGAATTCTCCAGGCCAGAATACCGGAGTGGGTAGCCTTTTTCTTCTCCAGGGGATCTTCCCAACCCAGGGATGGAACCCAGGTCTCCCACATCGCAGGTGGATTCTTTACCAGCTGAGCCACAAGGGAAGACCTCTATGTATGAAAATGTTGTCTTAGACTGAAATAACAGAATGGCTTTAGCAATACAGTTCAGATAATCCAGAGGGAATCAGTCCATTAGTAGAAATGAGATAGAAAGAAAGTAGGAAGAGCAGAAAGCAAGATCAGAAATTCAGTAAGTGTTGCTTTTTATTCCCAGCAATTAGCAAAATATCTAGTGTGTCAGGTACTGTCAATACCTGTTTTTTAGTAAATGTTTGTGGAGTAAATAGGAGGGAAAGAAGAAAGGAAAGGAAAACCAATGTTGAAGAGTGGGTGTTGTGAGACTTTTTTTTTTAAGTTTTCCAGACATCCTGTAATGACTGAATAATAATTTTTAAAGAGGAAAGAAAATAAGAGGTTGGCAAGAGTCATCAGAGCCTGAGGCCAGAGGTTAACAACACTCTCATAAGATGACATTACAAGTTCATTAAGAACCAGAGGGAAGCGTGAGCATCCAAAAATAGTTCAAAGTTAAAAGTTACATGAGGCCAGTGAGAGCAGAGCACTGGTGAATTTTCCACAATTTAAATGGGGTGGTGTACTGGAAAGCTCATGGGAAGAGATGGAAAATGGGCTCAGTCTTGCATCTTTGCCATTTGAATCTGCTCTGTGGTTTCAAGCACGCCCCATATCTACTCTGAGCTTCTGCTTTTTATTGGTAAAATCTGGAAGATACTGTAAATATTTATATCACCGGGTCATTTTGAGCATCAGATGAGACTTTGAATGTGCCAGTTGGGTCACATACAGTATAACAAACAAATTTCTGTTTTTTTTTTTTTTAAAAAGCAGAGGTCAAATGAATCGAGAAAGAAAGAATCATGGCATTTCACTCTGTGGTCAAATCACTCATCTGTATTGAAATAACATGGGCATACAAAGGATAGTTCCAGCTCCTCCTCAGTTAAGGATTCTGCAGCTAAGATCTGTCAAAATAAAGGAATTACTACTGTCACCATCTTCATCATCGTCATCGTCTTCTAGTATCTAGTTTTATTGCACTATGCCATGGATTAAGTGCTTTACATGTATTATCAGCTCATCATTATTATTGTAGCCCAATATTACTATTTCTGTCAATGATTTTCATTATTCCTATTCTTGAAGTGATAAAACTGGGGAAGACAGAACCTAAGTAATGAATGCAAATCACCAGAAAAAGAAAAAGATTGTTTAACAGACATCTTGCCCTCACAAAAAAATAGAGATAATAAACACCAGCCACCAATAGGTGTTGGACATTGATGTATTCCTTAGTCCTGCCAAAACGTCTCTGTATAAAATAGGATAATAACAGTACCCACTACATAGAGTACTTATTGCTCATGAATATTGTTACTAAGGAGACAGTGAAAGGACAACACCAAATGCAGGGCCTGATCCACTGCTGCTGCTAAGTCGCTTCAGTCGTGTCCGACTCTGTGTGACCCCATAGATGGCAGCCCACTAGGCTCCTCTGTCCCTGGCATTTTCCAGGCAAGAATACTGGAGTGGGTTGCCATTTCCTTCTCCAGTGCATGAAAGTGAAAAGTGAAAGTGAAGTCTCTCAGTCGTGCCCGACTCTTAGTGACCCCATGGACTGCAGCCTACCAGGCTCCTCTGTCCATGGGATTTTCCAGACAAGAGTATAGGAGTGGGGTGCCATTGCCTTCTCCAAGGGCCTGATCCACAGTAAACACTTAATACATGGAAGCTTTTTTACTATCACTATTACCATGATCATCAAAAGTTTCTAATGCACTAACTATTTCTTGGGTATTGGGGACAGTTGGTAGTAAAAACAATCTAAAATATACATAAGGAGATTAAAAAAATAAGCTGAAAATGATAGATATTAAATATAGAAGGATACCCCTGGTGGCTCAGCATCTGCAATGCAGGATACATGGGTTCAATCCCTCAGCTGGAAAGATCATCTGGAGATGATCTATATTCTTGCCTGGAAAATCCCATAGACAAAGGAGCCTGGCAGGCTACAGTCCATGGGGTCGCAAAGAGCTGGACACGACTAAACCACCACTACCGCAGAGGGCAAAAGTTGATATCAGAGGCATCAATCCCTGATGGGAGACCAACCTAACAGAAGTAACTGAGTTCTCAAATGATTTCATGTTCCTGATTTCAGTGAAAGTTGTACTTATCAAATGGCTGAAATCTCAGGATCATGTTGTCACCGAGCTGTTTGAGCACCTGTGTTGCTGTAGCCCTATCTCTTATTTATATTTAGTGATTACTATGTCTACCGTTGGAGTGTTCTTAGAAATGATAGCAAAGCTAAAAATAGAAAGTGACCACTTAAAGCAAAGCCACATCTCACTATGCTGATGATAAAGCATTATAATTCATGTCTGTTGTGGAATAGAAGTATCTTTTTACAAAAAGGCAGAAATCACATTTCAGTCATATTGCTTTGCCATAAAAAAAGACAATGAAACATTTGATATAAAATTTAATTTTAAGCTGCTTCCTGTTGCATCAAAAATTTCAAGTGCAACAAGTTCAGAGCGAAAGCAATACTTTTCTTTGGTTTTAAGGGAGTTTGCAGAAAAGATATGAAGTCAAAATGCGAAATAATTAATCATTCGTTAATGAATTTATTTGCAGAAATACCTAAGCTACAGTGTAGTTCTAGATGCTCAAAGGGATCTGCATGAAATGGAACACTTATTGAGAAGACTATGTACATAAAAAAAGAAAATAAAACATGGAATCCCAAAGGAAATATAGATATCTAGAAATAACTGCATCCATGATACAATATTATCCCCCAAGACTGCGTTAATTCTGGGATCTCTTGGAAACCAATTATCTCCAGAAAACTTTTAGTGATATCCGGCAAATATCATGACATTTTAAAAGATTTAGTCACATTACACGTGGTTATTTAAGAAAATGTTCTGGGAATATGCAAACCTGGCTGACTTGAGCTATAAAGTGGTGATAAGTCAGACACTGCCAGTATCTGAGCTCCTCCCTGCAAGGGAATTGGAAACTACCAGGGATAGAGGAGCCTGGCGGGCTACAGTCCATGGGGTCACAGAGAATCGGACTGAGTGACTACAGACACACACACACACGCGCGCACACACACACACACACACACGGCTACATTATATAGGAGGAAGCTGGAGGTAAAAATAGGACAACTCAGAAATAATAATTCGCAATTTTTTAACAGCTTTCTTTTTTCCGATGAGCTGACTTCTAGTGGATTGACTGTGTTAATTTTCAAATATACTTGCTTCCTGGAACATATTTGACTCTGAGAGCTAAGAAGGAGAAAAGATTACCAAGCTCAGTAAAACTAATATATACATGAAAATAGGTAAACATTTTAAAAAGTATTTTAATTGGGTACCTATTTCTTCATTCTTTTTCTTAAGATCAAAAATGATGGAAGCTTAGATGTGTCTGCCGGAAAAAGTGATGTACTACTTACTCCATTGACTTAGTTTATTCTAGGTGGTTTACCCTATAATTTAAAAGGCTGTTGATAATTTCCAGACAGCCTAAAGACATAGAAGCTTTTTCAGATATAATATTTTAAGCTCTATTAAGTAATTTATCAATAAAGGATTTTAATAGGAGTTTGTTTTTTCCACAGACAGCTGATGAGGGATAATGAATAACTACCAACTTTTGACACAGTATGTAAAAGTAGATGAATAATGACTTTGTGAAGGAATAGACCCAGATTGCCACTAAAAAAAGGAAATCTGCATACGATCATATAGTGAGAAATTTTTGCATCATGTTATGCAAAAACATTAGGCTTAAGGAGAGGAGGAGGTTTCTCTCTCCTTAAGCCTAATTCTAACCCTGTGTAATTTGGATTAGAGAGCATGAATATTTTAAAGAATAAGTGCTAATCGTGTTTTATTAAAAGTTGGCTACCCTGACTAGACTCATAGAAATGCTTTTTTAAAATATGTGATTTTCTTTTTTTTTGGCTATTTGTTCATCATGCATTTACATACAGGGATTGAGATTAACCATGTCTGTCCCAGGCTATCTCGCTGATCCTAAGCCTCCTGAATACGTGACACCAGTATTGCATGTTAAAGCACTCCTCTCATGTTATCATTGAGTTGGGGGCAGTGGAAGGTGCCCAGATGTGCTACAGTTTAGTTTGCTAGATGATTTGTTCTTTGACAGCTCCATCAAGAAAATGAATTCCATTTCGACCTCCACCCATGCTCACTGTCAGGAAGATTTACTTTGCCATTCTGAGCACACATTTGAAGACCTGTGTCTGTTTGACTGTTGTTGATCCTGTTCTGATTGTCTAATTCAACTCAATAAGTGTTTGGGTGGCATGATATGCAAAGTTGACTCCCCGAGGGCAGGCCAAGATCCATTAAGATGTCAAATCATTATAGGATGCTCAGATTCCCCATCTCTCCATATCACCAACTTGACCCTTATATTAGTAACAGCATGGGCCATTGTATTAATAGAAATGTTCTTTTCTTGGTTCAGGAGCATTCTCTATTCTTGCAAGAGTTCATGTTAGGGAATTTAATCCGTGTGTGTGTGCATAGTTGCTCAGTCATGTCCAACACTTTGCCACCCCAATGGACTGTAGTCTGCCAGGCTTCTCTGACCATGGGGTTTCCCAGGCAAGAATACTGGAGTGGGTTGCCATTTCCTACCCTGGGGAATCTTCCCGACCAAGGGATCGAACCCGTGTCTCCTATGTGTTCTGCATTATAGGTGGATTCTTTACCTACTGAGCCATCAGGGAAGGAGCTTAACTTACTTTTAATTAAAAGGAGATTATTCCCCTTATAATATTCATTCCTTCTCCCAGTGACTGAATACATACTATGTGGTAACTATTTCCCACACACACATGCACACACACATATGCACATATGCGTTACAACAGTAGTAGAAGAAAAACATGACCTAGAAATTTAATACAGGATGGGTAATTAAGAAGAAAGACGTAAAGGAAAACCAGAAGTAATTCTAGCCAAGCTGTCTAGAAGAAAGTAGGAAAATACAGAGAAACCAGCAGTACTGTTATGCCTTTATTTTCTCTTCTGTTAATATGCAGCATCTGTGTGAAGGTGTCTAAAAACAACCCAGGAGTCAATCATGTGCGTGTGCGTGTGTGTGTATTTATTTATATATGTGCACGTATATCTATATATGTCATCTGTGCTCTGAAAGGACAAAACAACTTAATATATATTTAGGTTTATATTCCCAGTGTTTAGCAGACTGTCTGCAGCCCAGGCGTGCATGCTCAGTCACTCAGTCGTGTCTGACTCTTTGCGACCCCATGGACTATAGCCCACCAGGCTCCTTTGTCCATGGTATTTCCCAGGCAAAAATACTGGAGTGGGTTGCCATTTCCTACTCCAGGAGATCATCTCAGTCCAGGGATCAAACCCGTGTCTCTTGCATCTCCTGCATTCGCAGGTGGGTTCTTTTATCACTGAGCTACCTGGGAAGCCTTCTGTAGCCTGTTCAGTCCTAAATAAATACTTGTTGAATAAATGACTATGATCAGGCAGTGTTGCTGTCAGTTCTAAGGTACTGCCCACTTGATTTCAGCCACAAGTACTTCATTTGCCCCGAGTTCTCCCAGGCTATCGTGTCAGCAGTAGTGATTCCCATCGGGTTCTTCTTCCCTGAGGACCACTGCCAGGTCAAAATACAAAATGTGTGTTCATTTCAGAAGCAGTTGCAAAAGAGAGCATGATAGCTTGATGTCAGAAATAAGTCAGGGATTCTCAAACTAGAATATCTTCCATTGTTTTTAGTACTATATTCAACTTTGATTCATTTTAAAATACAGACTGTATGCCACAAAATGCTTATGTTAAAGGGTGGTAAGTGTTACAAAATGAGCCCACATAATACATTTTAAATCACTCTGTGTCCAAACATCCTATGCCCTAACGTCACAAAAAGCAAATGTGGACATTTCACAAATATTTTCCAGAATCATTACATAATTAGAGGTACATAGGGTTTCTTGTTATATTAATACAGTGGTGTTTGAACACATACATTTAAAAAAGTGAAAAATCCCCATGGAAATTCACTTCATAAAATCAACACCCTAGAATGACTTACACTTTTCCAGATCCCTCATCCAAACCCTGAGCAGCTGAGCTCATTCTGAATGAAACTGCATAATAACAATTATTTTAAAAAATGGTAATAGAAGTTTGCAAAGTAAGTCATCAGTAGTTAGAAATGTAATTTTGAATAAGACAGCCTGGTGAGAAGGCTCAAAGGGAAACTTAGGTTTTTTACAAAGACTTCTGAATCTTACAGGACAGATTCGAGTCAATTCAGATGACTTAGAAAATGAGTCCCGGGTGCTCATATGTGATGGACAATAATGTTCTCAGTCACTCAGTTGTGTCCGACTCTGTGACCCCATGGACTCTAGCCCGCCAGGCTCCTCTGTCCATGGAATTAGAATTTTTCAGGCAAGAATATTGGAGTGGGTTGCCATTTTCCTATTCCAGTGGATCTTCCCGACCCAGCAATAGAACCCGCATCCCTTGTATCTCCTGCATTGGCAGTCAGATTCTTTACCCCTAGCACCCTCCGGGCAGCCCAGACAATAATAATCATATTTTAATTAATACTGTTTTCGGCCTTTAGATCCTGCAGACAGATTTTTAACTATAAATCTTACAAATCAGAATTTAATTAAGAACTGTGAATAAGAAAGCTCGTTGAGATAATTAAAAAAAAAATCTATCAGACCACAGGATTTGGAGTGAATGTCCACGCTATAGTGGTGATGGTCATAATGAAAATTAGAAAATTTTATGTCTTTGAGATGAAGACACTATAAATTCACAGGAATGATATTGGAAGTGTCCAAAGGACCTAGATAAGAAATTAGGACAGAAGGAGTTAATGGTGTATGAACCTGTCTAATTTACAGTCTCTCTTTACATCTAGATTGTCTCAGAACTGTTTAACTGTCTTCCTTTGATGTTATAAAAATACTTGCCAGAGTTGAGTGCAATAAGTTAACTAATATTATGGTAAGGACTTAAAGGCAAAACTTTTATGTAATCTGTTCCCCAGGGGGTTAATAAAACTCTTTCACCTTCTTCATCAAAGAAATAAAACCAGAAGTCAGCCTCAACTTAAATGTAAATGTGGCTTAGAAATGACACAGTAATACCACTTGGCATTTCTTAAGTTAGCCTGCTCTTTCTACGCTGGATAAAAATAAAGAAAAGAAAGCATCTAAAACAGAACCGCCCTATTACAACCCAAATTTGCCCATGAAAGCAGAAATTTTCTGGCCTGCATCTATGCGTTTTTTCCACTTTCCGTAGCCTCCCACACGATAATGACTTATGCATGGAATTCAGGGACTTTATATTTTTCTTTTGAATGCAAAATGAATGCCAACATGGAAAATGTGAATGCTGGCCATTTTCAAAAAGATACACACTGACCTCTAAGGAAACCAAATAACATCCAGAATGCTATTTGGTCAGTCTGGGGTACCAGAATTCTAGTACATTCCTGGTCTTTACAGGATGAGAATATTTACCTTTCTGGCATGTGCTTAGTCAGAATAGCTTGAAATTTTTGGTGGGCAGTCAGACTCCTTTTCAATAGACTGAAGTGACCCAAAACCAGCACCTCGGTTAATCTTGTTTATGACTGAAATCAATAAGCCAGTCCATGTTATGTGCTGACCGTTCTTGTGTGGCGTAGAAACTAGAAGTGTCTGCTCTTGAATGAGATTTTTTATTTTACAATTCAGTCATTAGGTTTCATTATGGGACACAATTTGGATTAGTCATTTTTATAAGGTTGCGTTTACATTGGTGTAATTTGTTGCCTTTAACTAAGGCTTTGAATAATTCAAGGCAGAGAGGATGGATGGATATCTGGAATGTGTTTATATCCTGACCTTATCTTATGCTTGGTTTTCATGTTTACTTAAAATTTTTATGGCCAAATTCTAACAGAAATATACAAACTAAACTCCTTGGAAGCCAAACAGAATGAGACTGAAATTCCTAAAGAACTGTTTCAATTGTCTACTGTGCTCACATCTTCTTTTTGATTCACCTGAATCCTTACCTGAAGAGTTTAGATTTTATACCTATTAAAGGTGTCTGGGAGGAAAGGAGGCTGTAGAATCTTATTCCATGGAGACAATGAAGTTTGTTGCCTCTCTGGATCTTAGAACTGGTGCCTACTTTGAATCCAGGCTTACCCTGAGATATGTAGCCTTAAGCAAGTCATTTAACTTCTCTAAGCTTTAACAATACTAGCTTGCAAAGTGGTCATAGTAGCAAAGGGATGTATGTAAATATATTTAACCCGAAAGTGGGCTAAGGTGTGTCCTATTCTTTGCGACCCCATGGACTAGAGCCTACCAGGCTCCTCGGTCCATGGAATTTTCCAGGCAAGAATACTGGAGTGGGTTGCCATTTCCTTCTCCAGGGGATCTTCCCGACCCAGGGATCGAACCCAGATCTCCCTCACTGCAGGCACTTTACCATCTGAGCCACCTGGGAAGTCCATTTAACCAAAGGCATTGCAAATGGTGTGTGGTATGCCTTCTTATGCATGAATTATGTGTTAATATGAGCTAAACTGATTACCCCGGGAATTTCTTAGTCACTGCCTGGGGTAAATGTGTCCTGGTGATTTGGGGTCTGTATTAGCTCTTTCACATGCTAATATATTACACTGTTGTCTCTGTAGCTCAGCATGAGTAGTTCCCTGGAGACCTTTGGTGCAATTCAAACCAAACAGCCAATAGATTTCTGTAGCAATTTGTTTCCACAAAAGTCAACCAGGGAAGCGTGTAAGCTAGAGCAACTTGTTTCTTCCGGTGAATTATTAAGTATACCAGTCCAGTTATTTTCCTAGTGGGATTTTTAATTATACACACACACACACACACACGCTTGTGCTCCTGCTGTCGCTCAGCCGTGTCTAATTCTCTGTGACCCCATGCACTGTAGCCCGCCAGGCTCCCCTGTCCTTGGGATTCTCCAGGCAAGAATACTGGAGTGTGTTGCCATCTCTTCCTCCAGGGATCTTCCCAACCCAGGGATCAAACCCACATCTCTTCTGTCTCCTGCATTGACAGGCAGGTTCTTTACCACTAGCACTACTGGGTTATTCATTAATAGGTCAGTCAATCCAGCTACATTTAAAAGTATTGTCAATGATTTTTGACCAGAGATACTAAATGTAAAATTTTCTTCTATTAGCCTGCTTCTTGAAGAAATAACCCTATTAAGGTTGTTAATTGGAAGTTTTATTGAAACCTCTTATTTAATCTTTCATAGCATTGCTTAAGCACTCTCTTTTCCACGATAGATTTTGACTTTAGAATTATATCCTGAACTCTATGTATATATTTTATTTTTTTAATAGGTGGTGAAATGACAAAACTTCCTCTCTTCTTCAATCAGTGAATTTGAAGTAATCTTTCATCAAGTTTCATCTCCTTTAGTCTCATACGGAATGTATCTCTCTGTCTGTTGTTAAACTACGATGACATGTCTGTAGCTATCAGAAAGAGAAGCTGGGAAGAACATGTGACCCAATGGATGGGACAGCCTTTTAGTTCTGATGATTGTAACACAGCATGTCATCATGGACTAGTAGCTGACAGCTTGCAGGCAAGTATGGAAAAAGATGCAACTCTAAATGTGGACCGCAAAGAGAGGTGTGTTTCACTCCCAGACTGCTGTCATGGCTCAGACCTGAGAGAGATTCCTAAGGGGCCAATGGGTCACATTTCAAAGGAGGTGGATGAAGATGACAGCCATGAAGGTGAAGATCAGTTCCTTTCTCTGGAGGCCAGCACAGAAACACTTGTGCATGTTTCTGATGAGGACACCGATTCTGATCTGTACCTCACAGATGATAAACAGATTCTAACTACTCAAGGGCCTGAAACATCAGACCAACATAGCGTCAAAGGAGCAGGCTCCTTAGTAAAGACGCTGCCCATTGTGGAAAGTAACCAAGATTCTTATGACTCCTGGGGAATGGCTGGTGGAGTTGATTTAGGGCTGGTTGAGGAAAAGGGGGACAAGAAAGTTGTTGACATGGTGAGTAAAAGCCTGGAGCTTTGTAAGGAGATAAGCTTAAGTGAAATAAAAGATCGGTCCAAAATGAATGCTTGCAGTTCTTTGAATGTGAAAGATATTGTGCCAGAAAAGCAGTTGGTTAATTCTGCTGTAATTGCTCAACATCGAAGGAAACCCGACTTCCCTAAAGATGAACATGAAAGCAACACCTGCAGTGCAGTACAAGATAAGTTATTGGCTATTCCTCGTATGGACAGAGGACTGCCATTATTAAAAACAGATCCTGGAAGCTGCCTTCTGCAGCCTCCTTCCTGCCCTAGTGGAATGTCAGCTGAAAATGGCCTGGAGACGAGTG
>NW_011494677.1:10942048-10948702 GCF_000754665.1 Bison bison bison | reverse complement strand
TGGAGACGAGTGGTTTCTCAGAACATCAAAACAAAAGTCTTCCAAAGTTCAACTCAGGAGATGGCATGCAGTGTTTACACTTCAAGGAGACTCTGGCCACCCAGGAACCCACAGATAACCAAGTCAGACTTCGTAAAAGAAAGGTAAGACGCATGCACCAATTATCTGGCTTTTGGAATTTTGTAAATATCCTTGTTTCCATCATTTATTATTCTTGCTAGGGTTAAAAAGATATGTTGCTGTTTCTTTTGCCCCATAGTGTAGCTGTATGACTTAAAGAGAATCTTGGGAAAATCATCACAATATGTAAAAATTAAAACAGGATAACCTATTTCACTAGTGATATTTATAATGGTTCCTGAGCATTTTATTTTGGAATTGTGTTGAAGACAGAACTGATTTCACTTTCTTTGGAATTAAATAGCTACCAGATAGCTCATAGATCTGAAGGGCAATCTCTAATTTTCTGAAAGAATATCATGATATCTTTAAATTAAAATTATATATTTCAGTTTGTTTCTCTTTCCCCTTTAGAAAATATATTTTATTATAATAAAAGTGGTATAAGTCACATATTTTAAATGAGCCCTTTGCATATACCAAGGCAAAAGTACCCCCTTCCCCCAAAATATGCTAATGCTATTTTAAATGATACCCTGGCACATTTGCTATCCATAGCTATATGAACTTTCTGTTAACTTTTGACCAAAAGGATCAATAACTGAAATAAAATTTTATGCTGAGGCACCTTTGACTAATCCTGTAGATACCCTGATCCCTTGAGAAGTGTGCAAGTGAGAGACACAAGGATTGGAGACAAACTGCATGAATCATGGTTTGGTTAGAGAACTCTTGACTAAAGTTTGTCATACCTTCAGGATTTCCCCAGCATTCTTCCCACAATGTAGTACTCTAAAGTCCTGATGTAAATATGAGTACCATTTCTTCTGTAAATCTAACATGCCATTGACATTTAAAAAAACCCTGCAGATTGGACATTTCAGGGCAGCAACCTTGCCCTTCTTGATACAATATGAGTCCATAATTCCAACTCTCCTAAGACAAAACTAAACTTCTCAGTTCTGCACAACTGGAGCTATCAAGAATGAGAAGCAAAAACTCCAGCTCCCTTTTGGTGAAGAAATCTGGTTTCCATAAACCATAAACGTCGTTTTGCTAACAAACTAGATCAGTAACGTGTCGTAAGTTTAAGTGAAGTAAAAACTTTACAGCAAAGATCAATGTGCACAAACTGTTAATACATGCCCACAGAGCATTCTGTGCTTCTGGCGAACTCTTCCTTTCTTGCATAAATTGTATTAGAATGTTAATGCTGCATAAAGTTGTTATGATTGGAATGCTCAGGTTGCTTTTTCAGAAATGTCCATATAGTCAATCAAATCTGTTGGAGGGAATGCAATAATGACATAAGAAAGTATTAACTGACCTATGACATAGTTCCCCTAAAATATGACAGACCCTGCCCAACTGCCGACAGGAACATTAAACATTCCAGAAACATATGCTCACCACTTGGACACTTATATCAATTCTAAGAATGCAAGAAGGAATTTGCTCTTGGATGTGTCACTATAGCATGGTTGCATTACGAGAGCCATAATTATATCTCATTTACAAGTTCTAACTTAAATGTGCTATTTTAAGCATTTCATCATTCTAAAGTATTATGACATTGTCTGGAGGAGTGTTTGTTTTGACTCTACAACTCATTTGGGGTGCTCTGTAATAAACAGATTAAATTAAAAATTTGAGGTTTGGAAATTACTCTGGAAAAGTATGGTTACAAGAGAAGATACCTCTAGAATCAGTGTGTAGGAAGTTTTGTTCGATTTGATTTTGAATGCATGTTATAATAGCTTCAAGTTGCCCACTAGCCATTTTAGAACTTTACCAAGAGAAATAATAAAACAAATGCATAAATATATATGTACAGATATGTCCATCATTGTATTGTATGTTACTGACAAAAAGGACATAACATAAATTTCCATCAATCAAGGATGTATAATCAAATTCAAAAGCAGAGACATTACTTTGCCAACAAAGGTTCATCTAGTCAAGGCTATGGTTTTTCCTGTGGTCATGTATGGATGTGAGAGTTGGACTGTGAAAAAGGCTGAGTGCTGAAGAATTAATGCTTTTGAACTGTGGTGTTGGAGAAGACTCTTGAGAGTCCCTTGGACTGCAAGGAGATCCAACCAGTCCATTCTGAAGGAGATCAGCCCTGGGATTTCTTTGGAAGGAATGATGCCAAGGCTGAAACTCCAGTACTTTGGCCACCTCACGCGAAGAGTTGACTCATTGGAAAAGATTCTGATGCTGGGAGGGATTGGGGGCAGAAGGAGAAGGGGACGACAGAGGATGAGATGGCTGGATGGCATCACTGATTCTATGAATGTGAGTCTGAGTGAACTCCGAGAGTTGGTGATGGACAGGGAGGCCTGGCGTGCTGCGATTCATAGGGTCGCAAAGAATTGGACATGACTGAACGACTGATCTGATCTGAATCATTGTTTAGTGTATAATGATTGTTTAATCTGTAGTTTGGAATGGTATGCAGCCATGAAAAAGATGGATTGAGATCATGTTCTCTAACTGAACGGTACTCATGATATAGAGTGTGTAGAAAAAGACAGTGGCAGGCCAATATTTGTAGCGTGTCTCAGTCTGATAAGATGAAATATGTGGATACAGACATAGATAGAAATATATATGGGTTATGACCCTCTCTAAATGCCTACCTAAATAAGAATATGCAAAATTCTAGATAAATAGGCACAAAATTGTTGACAACATTTACTTTGAGATAACAGAAGTAAAAGGTTAGAGGCAGGGCATTTCCATTTTTGGCCTATATATTTTTTATAAAAGGTGTTGTGTCTGACTCTTTGAGACTCCATGGACTATACGGTCCATGGAATTCTCCAGACCAGAATACTGGAGTGGGCAGCTGTTCCCTTCTTCAGGGGATCTTCCCAATCCAGGGATCAAACCCAGGTCTCTTTCGTGGCAGGTGGATTCTTTATCAGCTGAGCCTCCAGGGGAACTCAAAGGTAGTACTATTCTGAGCAAAATGCATACAATGAGCAGATACAAAAACAAAATAATATTAGATCCTAATATTAGACTGTCTTCCTAGGTGGCTCAGTAGTAAACAATCCACCTGCCAATACAAGAGACTCAGGAGATGTGGGTTCAGTTAACTATTAGAAGCATTTTCTACATGGCATAAGATGACCCTTTATTTATACAGTTATTATGATTATTATTACTTTTATGACATGGAAGCAAATACAGACTTTTTCAGAATATCAACAAAAGTTTCAATCAACTACACAATTCTAGTGTAGCTAGTTTAAAACTTATCTCCAGATAAGCCTCCGGAGAGACACATGGACCATATTTTCATGTCTAAGGTCTTAGGGGCCTGATTGTGAAAGCAGTTTGCTAAGTTGTCTGTATATTTTAAACTATTTCTCAAGCATGGTGACAGCTTTGAGATTAGAGCTTAGAAAGGTAAAGCAGAATAAGCTAATAAAACTTTAGTTAGAGAACTTTAATCAGCTCATTATCTGATGGGCATATGAGTGAACCAAATCTGTCATTGAGTTTATGAACATGAATTTTTTGCAGGAGGGAGATCAGGTTTTAAGACTTGGAAAGAAAACAAAAACAAAAACAGAGCTTCTAAGAGTCGTTCTCAGAATGCACTGAAATACTACTCTAGAGTTATCATTGTAATTTAGACATAAATTCCTTCAAACCTATAAATATTGGCAGGCATTTGTTGTTCAGCATGATGTATTTTTTCTTGTTTTCCAGTGATATTTCTGGCCATCAAAGATAGCCAGACATACTTATTAGAAGTCTCAGTTGGAGTGACTACATTTGTAATAAATATAGATAAATATTGACCTTTTAAGCTAATAATTCCCTTCAATATGGTGAAATATATCATTAAATCAAAGCCACTGAAATCAAAGGAAAACCAAATAGATCATGAGCAGACATCAGTGCATGAGCCAAGAAGGTCATGTGGCATGTGACCAGCGCTTATAGGCTGTGGGTGGGTCTTTGGGGTAAGGCAGCTGGTTAAGAGCAATTCTCAGAGACAAGTTCCAAAGAAATGTGGGGGAGGAAGACAGTCTAAGAAGTGGTCTCTTCAAACCAGATGGGATGTGAAGATGGAAAACATGTAGGGAAAGACTTGAGGTTAGACTTTTTTTTTAAAAGCCAGTATATTTGTTCTTGATGGTGGTTTACTAATTAAAGAGAGTCTGAAATTAGTCTTCTCTAGAGACTATTTAAATAGTTCCCCAATTTTTGAATAGCCATAATAGTTGTATAAATATATAAAATATTTTTATTGGCTTGCATAAGACATAGTCCATGTTACCAAGCAGAGTAAACTACAAAAGATAATATAAAAATGATTTGAGCTTTGACATCCAATTTTTCCATTTGAACAAAAACCTCACATTCCAACAGGCAACAAAAGTATCCTTTATGTTATCGATCTGACTACTTTCACAGAAAATCAGTATAAACATGGCTTGACCAACATCTTTCTCTCACACATACATAATAATTACGGTAAGGTAAGGTAAGTCACTTCAGTCGTGTCCGACTCTGTGTGACCCCATAGATGGCAGCCCAACAGGCTCCCCCATCCCTGGGACTCTCCAGGCAAGAACACTGGAGTGGGTTGCCATTTCCTTCTCCAGTGCATGAAAGTGAAAAGTGAAAGTGAAGTCGCTCAGTCGTGTCCAACTCTTAACAACCTCATGGACTGCAGCCTACCAGGCTCCTCCATCCATGAGATTTTCTAGGCAAGAGTACTGGAGTGGAGTGACATCACCTTCTCTGACATAATAATTGGGTAAAAGTAATTCTGGAATGGTATGTTTTCTAAACCTTAGACCCTCTTATCCATCTGGTCTACCACCTTGAGCATTTATCCATATCCCGATTAGTAAGAAGAGGGAAGTGTACTGGGATGACCACACTCCTGGGTAAAGGCAGGACCCAGAAAGAGCACATTTCTTTGTTTCAAATATTTCATATTCTAGAACTTAGCTGTATGGCCACATCTAGCAATAAGCACTGAGAAATAGAGTTTGTATCCTGGGCAATCTGGTGTCTGCTAAAAATTCTGTTACCAAAGAAGAAGAAAAAATGTATATTGAAGGATACCTGATAACATGAATATGTTGAGGAATTGCCCAAATTGCCCAAAGCCAAAACAGTATACTGTACATAGTAGTGTAGTGTTAGTTGCTCAGTCATGTCTCACTCTTTGAGTCCCTGTGGACTGTAGCCCGCCAGGCTCTTCTGTCCATGGGATTCTCCTGGCAAGAATACTGGGGTGGATTGCCATGCCCTCCTCCAAGATATCTTCCTGACCCAGGGATTGAACCTGGGTTTCCTGCATTGCAGGCAGACTCTTTACCGTCTGAGCCAACAGGGAAGCAGTGGTAGCTCAGATGGTAAATCCTATACTATACTATACTATACTATACTTTAAGTATAGTACATACTATACTATACTATACTTTAGTATAGTACATACTATACTTTATCTTTGGAGAAATATAATACATTCATTGTTGTTGTTTAGTCACTAAGTCTTGTCTGACTCTTTTGCAAACCCATGGATCATAGCCTGCCAGGCTCCTCTGTTCATGGGATTGCCCAGGCAAGAATACTGGATTGGGTCGCCAGTTTCTTCTACAGGGGATCTTTCTGACTCAGTGATTGAACTTGTATCTCCTACTCTGCAGGAGTGTTCTTACTCACTAAGCCACCGGGGAAACCCAATACATTCTGAAATGACTGAAAAAAATTAGCAATGACTGAAAAAAATAAAATATTTTCTCCTTCAGTTCAGTTCAGTCGTTCAGTCATGTCCAACTCTTTCTGACCCCATGAACCACAGCACGCCAAGCCTTCCTGTCCATCACCAACTCCTGGAGTTCACCCAAACTCATGTGCATCAAGTCGGTGATGCCATCCAGCCATCTCATCCTCGGTCATCACCTTCTCCTCCTGCCCCCAATCCCTCCCAGCATCAAGGTCTTTTCCAATGAGTCAGTTCTTCGCATGAGGTGGCCAAAGTATTGGAGTTTCAACTTCAGCATCAGTCCTTCCAAAAAACACCCAGGACTGATCTCCTTTAAGATGGACTGGTTGGATCTCCTTGCAGTCCAAGGGACTCTCAAGAGTCTTCTCCAACACCACAGTTCAAAAGCATCAATTCTTCGGCGCTCAGCTTTCTTCACAGTCCAACTCTCACATCCATACGTGACCACTGGAAAAACTATAGCCTTGCCTAGATGGACCTTTGTTGGCAAAGTAATGTCTCTGCTTTTGAATATGCTATCTAGGTTGGTCATAATTTTCTTTTTTAAAATTTTATTTTATTTTTAAACTTTACAATATTGTATTGGTTTTGCCAAATATCGAAATGAATCCACCACAGGTATACATGTGTTCCCCATCCTGAACCCTCCTCCCTCCTCCTTCCCCATACCATCCCTCTGGGTCATCCCAGTGCACCAGCCCCAAGCATCCAGTACTGTGCATCAAACCTGGAATGGCGACTTGTTTCATATATGATATTATACGTATTTCAAT
>NW_011494677.1:10941222-10941948 GCF_000754665.1 Bison bison bison | reverse complement strand
CTGAGCGACTTCACTTTCACTTTTCACTTTCATGCATTGGAGAAGGAAATGGCAACCCACTCCAGTGTACTTGCCTGGAGAATCCCAGGGATGGGGGAGCCTGGTGGCTACCGTCTATGGGATCACACAGAGTTGAACACGACTGAAGTGACTTAGCATAGCATAGCATAGCATACTGTATTGGTGTTTTTCTTTCTGGCTTACTTCACTTTGTATAATAGGCTCCAGTTTCATCCACCTCATTAGAACTGATTCAAATGTATTCTTTTTAATGGCTGAGTAATACTCCATTGTGTATATGTACCACTGCTTTCTTATCCATTCATCTGCTGATGGACATCTAGGTTGCTTCCATGTCCTGGCTATTATAAACAGTGCTGCGATGAACAGTGGGGTACACGTGTCTCTTTCCCTTCTGGTTTCCTCAGTGTGTATGCCCGGCAGTGGGATTGCTGTGTTGGATGGCAGTTCTATTTCCAGTTTTTTAAGGAATCTCCACACTGTTCTCCATAGTGGCTGTACTAGTTTGCATTCACACCAACAGTGTAAGAGGGTTCCCTTTTCTCCACACCCTCTCCAGCATTTATTGCTGTAGACTTTTGGATCGCAGCCATTCTGACTGGCGTGAAATGGTACCTCATTGTGGTTTTGATTTGCATTTCTCTGATAATGAGTGATGTTGAGCATCTTTTCATGTGTTTGTTAGCCATCTGTATGTCTTCTTTG
>NW_011494677.1:10940625-10941122 GCF_000754665.1 Bison bison bison | reverse complement strand
CGGCGCTCAGCTTTCTTCACAGTCCAACTCTCACATCCATACGTGACCACTGGAAAAACTATAGCCTTGCCTAGATGGACCTTTGTTGGCAAAGTAATGTCTCTGCTTTTGAATATGCTATCTAGGTTGGTCATAATTTTTCTTTTTTTAAAATTTTATTTTATTTTTAAACTTTACAATATTGTATTGGTTTTGCCAAATATCGAAATGAATCCACCACAGGTATACATGTGTTCCCCATCCTGAACCCTCCTCCCTCCTCCTTCCCCATACCATCCCTCTGGGTCATCCCAGTGCACCAGCCCCAAGCATCCAGTACTGTGCATCAAACCTGGAATGGCGACTTGTTTCATATATGATATTATACGTATTTCAATGCCATTCTCCCAAATCATCCCACCCTCTCCCTCTCCCACAGAGTCCAAAATTCTGTTCTATACATCAGTGTCTCTTTTGCTGTCTTGTATACAGGGTTATTGTTACCATCTTTCTAAATT
>NW_011494677.1:10939355-10940315 GCF_000754665.1 Bison bison bison | reverse complement strand
GGTCTTATGTTTAGATCTTTAATCCATTTTCAGTTTATTTTTGTGTATGGTGTTAGAAAGTGCTCTAGTTTCATTCTTTTACAAGTGGTTGACCAGTTTTCCCAGCACCACTTGTTAAAGAGATTGTTTTAAATCCATTGTATATTCTTGCCTCCTTTGTCAAAGATAAGGTGTCCATATGTGTGTGGATTTATCTCTGGGCTTTCTACTTTGTTCCATTGATCTATATTTCTGTCTTTGTGCCAGTACCATACTGTCTTGATGACTGTGGCTTTGTAGTAGAGCCTGAAGTCAGGTAGGTTGATTCCTCCAGTTCCATTCTTCTTTCTCAAGATAGCTTTGGCTATTTGAGGTTTTTTGTATTTCCATACAAATTGTGAAATTATTTGTTCTAGCTCTGTGAAGAATACCATTGGTAGCTTGATAGGGATTGCATTGAATCTATAAATTGCTTTGGGTAGTATACTCATTTTCACTATATTGATTCTTCCAATCCATGAACATGGTATATTTCTCCATCTATTAGTGTCCTCTTTGATTTCTTTCACCAGTGTTTTATAGTTTTCTATATATAGGTCTTTATTTTCTTTAGGTATATTATATTCCTAAGTATTTTATTCTTTCTGTTGCAATGGTGAATGGAATTGTTTCCTTAATTTCTCTTTCTGTTTTCTCATTATTAGTGAATAGGAATGCAAGGGATTTCTGTGTGTTGATTTTATATCCTGCAACTTTACTATAATCATTGATTAGTTCTAGTAATTTTCTGGTGGAGTCTTTAGGGTTTTCTATGTAGAGGATCATGTCATCTGCAAACAGTGAGAGTTTTACTTCTTCTTTTCCAATTTGGATTCCTTTTATTTCTTTTTCTGCTCTGATTGCTGTGGCCAAAACTTCCAAAACTATGTTGAATAGTAATGGTGAAAGTGGGCACCCTTGTCTTGTTCCTGACTTTAGAGG
>NW_011494677.1:10938787-10939255 GCF_000754665.1 Bison bison bison | reverse complement strand
ATTGAGATAATCATATGGTTTTTATTTTTCAATTTGTTAATGTGGTGTATTACATTGATTGATTTGTGGATATTGAAGAATCCTTGCATCCCTGGGATAAAGCCCACTTAGTCATGGTGTATGATCTTTTTAATGTGTTGTTGGATTCTGATTGCTAGAATTTTGTTAAGGATTTTTGCATCTATGTTCATCAGTGATATTGGCCTGTAGTTTTCTTTTTTTGTGGGATCTTTGTCAGGTTTTGGTATTAGGGTGATGGTAGCCTCATAAAATGAGTTTGGAAGTTTACCTTCCTCTGCAATTTTCTGGAAGAATTTGAGTAGGATAGGTGTTAGTTCTTCTCTAAATTTTTGGTAGAATTCAGCTGTGAAGCTGTCTGGACCTGGGCTTTTGTTTGCTGGAAGATTTTTGATTACAGTTTCAATTTCCGTGCTTGTGATGTGTCTGTTAAGCTTTTCTATTTCTTCC
>NW_011494677.1:10937984-10938603 GCF_000754665.1 Bison bison bison | reverse complement strand
CATATAATTGCTGATAGTAGTCTCTTATGATCCTTTGTATTTGTGTGTTGTCTGTTGTGATCTCTCCATTTTCATTTCTAATTTTATTGATTTGACTTTTCTCCCTTTGTTTCTTGATGAGTCTGGCTAATGGTTTGTCAATTTTATTTATCCTTTCAAAGAACCAGCTTTTGGCTTTGTTGATTTTTGCTATGGTTTCTTTTGTTCCTTTTGCATTTATTTCTGCCCTAATTTTTAAGATTTCTTTCCTTCTACTAACCTTGGGGTTCTTCATTTCTTCCTTTTCTAGTTGCTTTAGGTGTAGAGTTAGGTTATTTAATTGACTTTTTTCTTGTTTCTTGAGGTATGCCTGTATTGCTATGAACTTTCCCCTTAGGACTGCTTTTAAAGTGTCCCACAGGTTTTGGGTCGTTGTGTTTTCATTTTCATTTATTTCTATGCAAATTTTGATTTCTTTTTTGATTTCTTCTGTGATTTGTTGGTTATTCAGCAGCGTGTTGTTCAGCCTCCATATGTTGGAATTTTTAATAGTTTTTCTCCTGTAATTGAGATCTAATCTTACTGCGTTGTGGTCAGAAAAGATGCTTGGAATGATTTCAATTTTTTTGAATTTACCAAG
>NW_011494677.1:10937525-10937884 GCF_000754665.1 Bison bison bison | reverse complement strand
GAAATTCATTGTTTTGGGATGAAATGTCCTATAGATATCAATTAGGTTTAACTGGTCTATTGTATCATTTAAAGTTTGTGTTTCCTTGTTAATTTTCTGTTTAGTTGATCTATCCATAGGTGTGAGTGGGGTATTAAAGTCTCCCACTATTATTGTGTTATTGTTAATTTCTCCTTTCATACTTGTTAGCATTTTTCTTACATATTGCGGCGCTCCCGTGTTGGGTGCATATATATTTATAATTGTTATATCTTCTTCTTGGATTGATCCTTTGATCATTATGTAGTGACCATCTTTGTCTCTTTTCATAGCCTTTGTTTTAAAGTCTATTTTATCTGATATGAGGATTGCTACTCCTG
>NW_011494677.1:10935332-10937425 GCF_000754665.1 Bison bison bison | reverse complement strand
AGATCCTTGCTGGGTACATAATCTGGGCTGTAGTTATTTCTTTCATCACTTTAGTATGTCTTGCCTTTCCCTCCTGGCTTGAAGAGTTTCTATTGAAAGATCAGCTGTTATCCTTATGGGAATTCCCTTGTGTGTTATTTGTTGTTTTTCCCTTGCTGCTTTTAATATCTGTTCTTTGTGTTTGATCTTTGTTAATTTGATTAATATGTGTCTTGGAGTGTTTCGCCTTGGGTTTATCCTGTTTGGGACTATCTGGGTTTCTTGGACTTGAGTGATTATTTCCTTCCCCATTTTAGGGAAGTTTTCAACTATTATCTCCTCAAGTATTTTCTCATGGTCTTTCTTTTTGTCTTCTTCTTCTGGGACCCCTATGATTCGAATGTTGTAGCGTTCGAGTTGTCCTGGAGGTCTCTGAGATTGTCCTCATTTCTTTTAATTCGTTTTTCTTTTTTCCTCTCTGATTCATTTATTTCTACCATTTTATCTTCTAATTCACTAATCCTATCTTCTGCCTCTGTTATTCTACTGTTTGTTGCCTCCAGAGTGTTTTTGATTTCATTTATTGCATTATTCATTATATATTGACTCTTTTTTATTTCTTCTAGGTCCTTGTTAAACCTTTCTTGCATCTTCTCAGTCCTTGTCTCCAGGCTATTTATCTGTGATTCCATTTTGATTTCAAGATTTCGGATCAATTTCACTATCATTATTCAGAATTCTTTATCAGTGAGATTCCCTATCTCTTCCTCTTTTGTTTGGTTTGGTGGGAATTTATCCTGTTCCTTTATCTGCTGGGTATTCTTCTGTCTCTTCATCTTGTTTAAATTGCTGATTTCGGGGTGTCCTTTCTGTATTCTGGCAGTTTGTGGAGTTCTCTTTATTGTGGCATTTCCTCTCTGTGTGTGGATTTGTACAGGTGGCTTGTCAAGGTTTCTTGGTTAGGGAAGCTTGTGTCGGTGTTCTGGTGGGTGGAGCTGTATTTCTTCTCTCTGGAGTGCAATGAAGTGTCCAGTAATGAGTTATGATTTGTCTATGGTTTTGGGGTGACTTTGGGCAGCCTGTATCTTGGAGCTCAGGGCTGTGTTCCTGTGTTGCTGGAGAATTTGCTTGGTATGTCTTGCCCTGGAACTTGTTGGCCCTTGTTGGTGCTTGGTTTCAGTGTAGGTATGGAGGCGTTTGATGAGCTCCTGTCAATTAATGTTCCCTGGAGTCAGGAGTTCCCTGGAGTCAGGGTTTGGACTTAAGCCTCCTGCTTCCAGTTATCGGTCTTATTTTTACAGTAGTTTCAAAACTTCTCCTTATATATAGCACCACTGATAAAACATCTACATTAAAGATGAAAAGTTTCTCCACCGTGAGGGTCACCCAGAGAGGTTCACAGCGTTACATGGAGAAGAGAAGAGGGAGGAGGGAGTTAGAGGTGACCCGAATGAGATGAGGTGGAATCAGTAGAGGAGAGAGTGGGCTAGCCAGTAATCACTTCCTTATGTATACTCCACAACTGGACCGCTCAGAGATGTTCATGGAGTTATACATAGAAGAGAAGATGGAGGAAGGAGACAGAGGTGTCCAGGAGGATAAAAGGGGGGAATGAAAAGGAGGGAGACAGATCCAGCCAGTAATCAGTTCCCTAAGTGTTCTCCACCGTCTGGAACACACAGAAATTCACAGAGTTGGGTAGAGTAGAGAGGGGTTAGGGAGGAGACACAGGCGACCTGGTGGAGAAAAAGGAGAGTCCAAAGGGTGAAAGAGCAGTCAAGCCAGTAATCTCGCTCCCTGGTGAAAAATGGGTACTGAAGATTGGGTTCTTAAAGGTACAAAATTGGTAACAAATACATAAAAGCAAAAATTAAAAATCTAGAGTAGAGTTTTGAATTTCAAAAATACAATGTTAAAAAAAAAGAAGAAGAAAAAGAAAGAGAGATTAAAAAAAACAAACAAAAACAAAGTCGCAAAAATTATAAAGAAAATATAGGTACAAAATTGATAATAAATACCAAAAGGCATAAATTAAAAATCTAGAGTAGAGTTTGGAATTTCAGATATACAATGTTATATAAAAGAAGAAGAGAAAGAAAGAGAGAAAAAAAAGT
>NW_011494677.1:10934813-10935232 GCF_000754665.1 Bison bison bison | reverse complement strand
GAAGTTTGCTTTAAAAAAAATAGGGTCTTTTTTTTTTTTCAAAGTAATAGTAGGTTATAAAAGTGAAAATTAAAGGAATAATAGAGGACTTAATATTTTTTTTTTAAATTTTTAAAAAAAAGAAAGAAAGAATGATCGTAAAAATAGTAAAAATATATCTAAGACTTTCTCTGGTTTTGTTGTGGGTATTGTGGGGTCAGTTCATTTTTGGCTAGTTCCTTGGTCTGACTTATATTTCTCAAGATCTATAGGCCCCTTCCTCTGTATTCAGTACTAACCACAGGGTTTTAATCTATTGCCTGTAGTTTCCAAGGCAGTTCCCTCTGTTATAGCTTCTTCTGTTTGCTGGTCTCTTCAGTGTCTTGTTTCCGCCCTGACACAAAGGGGACAGTGGTGGACACTTTTTTTTTTTTTTTTTA
>NW_011494677.1:10933338-10934275 GCF_000754665.1 Bison bison bison | reverse complement strand
CGCGATTGCTGCGACTTATCCCCCCCCCCGCCACTCGGTTATCTAGGTGTACAACCGGCACACCTTCTCCGGCTGATGTTGACTGTCCAGACCCCCAAGAAGTTTTAGTTAGCAAAGAAGCCTTCTTACAGTTTTATAGATAATGTCTCTCTGGGGCTGCGATTTCCCCCTTCCGGCTCTGGCTGCCTGTCACTGGAGGGGGATGGTCTGCAGCCGGCTATCTCTGTTCAGTCCTTTGTTCCGTGCAGGGGCCTGGCGGTGTCTTAGGTTAGGGCTGGCTTTTTGTGTGGTAGATATCCCACAGTCTGGTTTGCTAGCCCAAATTATTTCGCTCAGATAGCACTCAAGGTATTCAGGCCAGATCCTTATTCTAAGCGATGCAGCCCGCGCCATGCCTCCCTGCCCAGCCCCCGCTTGCTGGTGGCGTGTGCAGGCGTCTGCACTGCTTCTTAGCTGGGGGAGTTACCGTAGGGCTCGCAATCTGCAGGTTTTAATTGTTTATTTATTTTTCCTCCCTGTTATGTTGCCCTCTGTACTTCCAAGGCTCGGCACAGACTCGGCAGTGAGAAGGTTTCCTGGTGTTTGGAAACTTCTCTCTTTTTAAGACTCCCTTCCCGGGACGGAACTCCGTCCCTCCCTCTTTTGTCTCTTTTTTTGTCTTTTATATTTTTTCCTACCTCCTTTCGAAGACTTGGGTTGCTTTTCTGGGTGCCTGATGTCCTCTGCCGGCATTCAGAAGTTGCTTTGTGGAATTTACTCAGCGTTTAAATGTTCTTTTGATGAATTTGTGGGGGAGAAAGTGTTCTCCCCGTCCTAGTCCTCTGCCATCTTAGCTCCTCCTCTGGTCATAACTTTTCTTCCAAGGAGTAAGTGTCTTTTAATTTCATGGCTGCAGTCACCATCTGCAGTGATTTTGGAGCCCAAAAAATTAAAGTCT
>NW_011494677.1:10926364-10933238 GCF_000754665.1 Bison bison bison | reverse complement strand
GTCATCTGCGTATCTGAGGTTATTGATATTTCTCCTGGCAGTCTTGATTCCAGCTTGTGCTTCTTCCAGCCCAGCATTTCTCATGATGTACTCTGCATAGAAGTTAAATAAGCAGGGTGACAATATACAGCCTTGATGTACTCCTTTTCCTATTTGGAACCAGTCTGTTGTTCCATGTCTAGTTCTAACTGTTGCTTTCTGACCTGCATATAGGTTTCTCAAGAGGCAGGCCGGGTGGTCTGGTATTCCCATCTCTTTGAGAATTTTCCACAGTTTGTTGTGATCCACACAGTCAAAGGCTTTGGCATAGTCAATAAAGCAGAAACAGATGTTTTTCTGGAACTCTCTTGCTTTTTCAATGATCCAGCAGATGTTGGCAATTTGGTCCCTGGTTCCTCTGCCTTTCCTAAAACCACCTTGAACATCTGGAAGTTCACGATTCACATATTGCTGAAGCCTGGCTTGGAGAATTTTGAGCATTACTTTACTAGTGTGTGAGATGAGTGCAATTGTGCGGTAGTGTGAGCATTCTTTGGCATTGCCTTTCTTTGGGATTGGAATGAAAACTGACCTTTTCCAGTCCTGTGGCCACTGCTGAGTCTTTCAAATTTGCTGGCATATTGAGTGCAGCACTTTCACAGCATCATCTTTCAGGATTTGAAATAGCTCACTTGAATTCCATCACCTCCACTAACTTTGTTCATAGTGATGCTTTCTAAGGCCCACTTGACTTCACATTCCAGGATGTCTGGCTCTAGGTGAGTGATCACACCATCGTGATTATCTTGGTCACGAAGCTCTTTTTTGTACAGTTCTTCTGTGTATTCTTGCCATCTCTTCTTAATATCTTCTGTTTCTGTTAGGTCCCTACCATTTCTGTCCTTTATTGAGCCCATCTTTGCATGAAATGTTCCCTTGGTATATATATTTGGTAAAAGCACACCTATATCTGAAATGACTTTCTTATTTCTTTCTATAACCTTCATGATCTTTTCTGTCTCCTGAATGCCTATATAAGGGCTTAGTAGCATGAGAAGGCTAACATTGGCCAATGGGTGACATAGAGAACATAATAAATTATGCAGAATATAGGATGGACTGAGATAAGAGGCCAGCTGGAAGAATATAAAAAGGAAGAAAAAATTGTCTATGAAATGAAAACCTAAAGATGGCTAATCTGTGGCCCCAACATTGAATGAAATCAAGGACTAGTGGAAGAATTAGAGTTTGTTTTCATTTGACCATGAGGGAAGGACTGGGAAACAGGGTTAAGTCTACATAGCTCTGCTGATAGATTTTTAATGACAATATGATTTTACATGAAGATCACACTGGTTTTAAAGAGCAGACTGTATTGTTTTTAAACCTTTTTCCCTAGCTCTAACACTAGGGCTGGCAGAGAAAAGTTGTTACCAGGTAGAAAATCTATGTGTAGATGGATAACACAGGTCTTCTCAGCCATATTTTTAGCAGGATTTGTGTCTCAGGTAAAACTGGTAGCTTTGTAAGTAGCTCATTTTGTGTGTTATGCCAGCAAAAACCATCAAATTATTACACGCCATTTAAACTGGGGTTTTGCCTCAAAAACACCTGGAAAGCCAAAAAAATATTTACAGATAGTTGGGGCTCAAATATTTTGCCTCACAGCAAACATAATTCCCCGAAATCAACCAGAATGCAAAAAACATTTAATTATGTGATAAACGATGACACTAGATGTATTGTCTGGTAAAATTAATAAGTAATTAACATTGATCATCTTCAGTATCCCAGGTCCCGTTCTGTGGACCATGGTGACAGGGAAAGTGAAAGTGAAGTCACTCAGTCCTGTCTGACTCTTTGCGACCCCATGGACTGTAGCCTACCGGGTTCCTCCGTCCATGGGATTTTCCAGGCAAGAGTACTGGAGTGGGTTGCCATTGCCTTCTCCAGGGACCATGGTACACCACCACAAGCTGAATGGCAGAGTTCATTACACTGTGAAGCATATAGTCCCTGAAATGCTACTGGTATCCCCAGATACAGCTTTTGTTCAACTAACACACAATGGCAGCACTGAGGGAGGGAACAGTAGTGAGAAAGGAAGAGAGGGTGGCATGGAACGAATAGGATCAGGGAGAAGAAGGCAAACAGGAAGAGGGAGAGGCAGAGAGGGATACAGAGAGAGGATGGGCTAAACTGGGTACCAAGGGAAGCACCAGTCAGTTGGAAAAGAAAGCAACTATAGTTTCTTGACATTTTTAGCAGGCAGAAATCAGAACTCTTTCAACATGATGGAGTTATGGTCACCACCAGTACAAGTTTAATAAGGAGACAAGAAACACGACTTTCACTCCAGTGATGACAGAGCAGGTGGAGACAAATAATACTTCCTGCCATTTCACAGGAGGAACTCTGCCAACTAGAGGCAGTGTTCATGCCCTGCGTCTCCAACAGGCTGAAAGCAAACACCTGATAAGCTCATATTTTAAAATCCTCAAGTGTCTTCACCTTGAAGGGACTTTCCCCAGTTTCCTCAGCCGGATCTGTTGCTTGATTGTCTTAACCCATAGAGGACTTACTCCAATTAGAATGTTTATTGCAAATACACCTGGTCCCACCATTACTAACGAAAACGTCGGCTCATTTGGGGGAAGTTTTATGTCTGTAGCGATTCAGTTTCGTGTCTGTAGCATCCATCTCAGTGCTTAGAATCCTGTTCATAAGTGCTTAAATGAATGAATAGCCATGTCAGGGTAAAGGATTTATTTTCAGAAGACCATATCAGATGTCAAGAACCCACGTCATAAGGATACAGAAGAAATGAGGCTTATATAGCCAAAAATCACTGACCAATTATCTCATACTTTATAATCTCCTCTATATTCTCCCTGCTATTAATAGTTCCTTGCTAAAAGAGGGATGAGGGGATGAGAGGGAAGAGATAATTATGTAAATTCTGGTCTCTGACGCATCCTTCAAATTTAAGATGGTTATTATCTTTTGCCACCAAACAGTTAATTGTCACTAAATAGTTATATAGCAATCGGAGTGGTGAATGTTATTTAGAAACTATTCAGTTGTCTTCAGAAAAGAATGGGCAAGGGTGATTGTAAAGAGGAAAATATTAGAATATCTGTTCACATTTGTTTGTTTGTTTGTTTTTTGGCCATTCCTCTCGGCATGTGGGAACTTAGTTTCCTGGACCAGGGATCAAACCCACACGCCCTGCAGTGGAAGCACAGATTCTTAACCACTGGACTGCCAAGGAAGTCCCCACTCACATTTATTTTCATTTATCCTTTAATTTTGTATATATTTTATAAGATATATGATATGTTGCTACAAAAGTATAAGTAAATAGTATACACATGCTCACTGAAAAGTACATAATCAAAAATGTTGGGAGGCCACTGGTTTAGAATATCTCTAGCTTTTCTAGTTTTTTGTCATTTTTTGTCATTTTGGGGACATTGGAAGTAGAAACGAGATGATGGGAATAATAGAGTAAGAAATTAAAGAACAAATGAATAAGGGAGATGAAGAGACTTTTGTTTAGAGAGTGTCAGACAATAGTAAATTTATTTTCAATTTCTGTGTGGAAACCACATAGAGTAGAGAGATTTGATGCCAGGTGCCATTATGGCAGAAAAATATACTCTGAATGAGAGTGATTAGATTTAAATGTTTCTTATTCCAGATATTTTTGAAAAAAGTAGTTATGATGTGTGATAGACCTCTGATCCAAGCAGTGACTTTGACCAAAACAGCAAATTTACATTATTAGTAACAAGATCATTATTAAGTTCACATTAACCCAACATCAGCTTTTATTGGAACAAGAAATAATATACTTTTATGTGTTATTTTAAATAATTAATGTGTGTTTCAGAGCCAGTTGCACATTAGAGGCTATCTTAATAGTGAAACTGATTTAGTTTCTTCCTGGTGGGTTTCTGTTACTATAAACCAGAACCAATTATTAATCTTTTAATACCAACAAAACTACCAAAGGTTTTGGCTGCCTCCCTCAAAGAAACGCCAGTATTCACAAAAGTTGGGATAGCTAGCAAAACCTTCAAAACAGGGCCCTGCCTCTGTTATCTGGGCACTAAGCACAGTGGTGCCAAGGAATCTGTTCATTTTCTGGCTCATGTTCTCAGAAATAAAGTACTTATCCCTGCTGCCAACAAGATCTCTATTCTACAAATAATTTTATGTTGAGAAAATTATAGTGCTACTTTAGAGATAACCTCAAAATGTTCAAAGGAAATACAAGCAAATAGGAGAGTCACTTTTATTCTTTTTTCAGTTCTATTTCTACATTGGCATAGGAATAAAACAGAGATTAATGAACCTCTTCCGTTTTGGGTTCTATTTTTTGAGCCAGTAAAACTTCAAAAGGATATACTGCTTTTTATATACATTGAAAGTTAACCCAGAGTTTTTTTGTTGTTTTTATTGAAATAGCATCATTATTTGGTCTAGAAAATGAAAAGCTTGGTCTGAGCTTGATTTTCTAACCAAGAAATTAAGCTGTAATGAGGAGGAGCATTGTCTAAATTGAGGGGTGTTTTTAATCTGTGTGAGCTTTATGTATTCTTGAAAAATGCAGACAACAGTCCCTACATCACAGGTTGTTAGGTTATTAAATGAGATGGAAAATGTGGTTCAATGCTACATATCACAACCACTAGAAAAGTCCATTATTTAGCCAAAATTTGAGTTGAAGATTTGACAGATAAATAAGTGAAGAATTGCAGAATTAGATCTGGGAATTGGTCAAATTCTTGTGGAACCTAGAGTCACGGTATATATAGCCAATAAGGGTATAGTAGCTACTTAGGTGGAAATCTCTAGAACACTTCATAGCTCATGGTAAATCTCCACAGCTCCTACACCATGGTTCTGTAAAAAGTAATTAAGCCAATGAACTCTAAAAGCAAACTGCTTCCCTCACACACAGCTTTGTAATCATTTAGGTTATTTACTGTCTCTGTACCTCAGTTTTCTCACCTATATAATGGGATGCTTCATTTTTTTCTCAAGAAGATAAAGTTCATATGTATGCAGTAATTAGAACAGGGCCTGACACCTAGCAAACTCGGTGTAACTTCATCTCTTAACAGTAGGAGTTGTTATTTTCTGTTTGTCTTATTAAAATGCCCTAGTCACAGATCCAAGAATAAGCTGAACTGTCTGGGAATAATTATGGAAAAAGACTGACGACATGTGAGAGAGGATTTAGAAAGTAAGTCAACCCACACATACATACATACATTGCTATCTAATTATTGTTATAGAGTACAGTCTTGAATATGCATTCCCCCATGCACTTTGCCATGTATGGTGTAGAATCTGAATAAGCATCATATATGCATCCTTACCTCAAGGAGCTTACACAGTGGTAGGGGCAATATAATTCAAATAACAAATAACAAAATATTCAGTTAAACAAACTTTTAACCTTAATACCTATTTACTGTTAGAACCTAATGTAATACTAGGTTTTGAACCACATGTACAGTAATACCCTGGCTCAACCTAATGCAGTGGTACACAGTATTAAGATCTATGGAGCGGGATATTCCTGGTGATCTAATGGTTGGGGCTTCACCTTCCAATGCAGGGGATGTGGGTTCGATCCCTGATCAGGGAGCTAAGATCCCACATGCCTCTGGCCAGGATGGGGAACCCCTGCAGATGAGCGGGTCAGGGAAGGCTTCACCCAGGGTGTGCCTGAGCTGAGCTTGGAAGGCACTAGAGACTTTCCATTTGTGAGAATAAGGGAGAGGGATCTCTTTGTGCTTCCTTTAAACTGTTCTTGGAAAATACCATTTTATTTTTAAATACACAGACTTAAGGAAGTAAGTGAAATAAGCAAATACTTCAAAAAGGCCATTTTGTAAACAGACACTTTTAAATATTAAGGTTTTTTCTTTTTTGAAGAATATTTCATAGTGATATGAAAATCGAAATAGGATGGATGGTACTTCATGTACCAGGCTTTAGCTTCAGCAAAACAGTTTTCTGTTCTTAAACTTAGATTTTTAGCTAAGTAGTTTCTGGGCTCACTTTATCTTAAATAAATACATAAACAAATAATCTCAGTTTCAACATACTAATGGGTTCTGAAAAAAACGCTAGCCATGTTAATTTGCTCCCCAGCTAGTATTTGATTAGTTAGCAGAAAAGCGAAATGAATCATGGAAATTTGCTTGATAACTAAAGCATCAACAGAATGGTTCAGTTATATAATAATGGTGAAATGAGATGAGACAGTGATTCCTACTTTTATATGTTCATAGATATGTTAAAATCATTTATGGCTGTGTGTGAGTGTGCTCAGTTGTGTCTGACTCTGTGCAACCTCATGGACTGCAGCCCACCAGCCTCCTCTGTCCATGGAATTTTCCAGGCAAGAATACTGGAGTGGGTTGCTGTTTCCTTCTCCAGGGATCTTCCCAACCCAGAGATCAAACCCGCATCTGTTGAGTCTCCTACATTGGTGGGCAGATTCTTTACCACTGCATACAAAGTTCATTTATGAATTTCTCAATAAATTAAACTTTTTCTTAAGAGAATTACAGAATGTTTAAATCCCAAATCTATAGCAAGAAATCTAAGAGTAAAATAAGTTCATTTAATAATATACTATATATGTATAATATATAGTATATAATGACTACATTATATACACATGTACCTAATTTTCAATATATGCAGTAATCAAGCATAATTTGAGATGTGATATTTGCCTGCCTGCAGTAAGTACAATCTTGACTGAGACATGGAATAGAGGATAGATAACATAAGAACTAAGTGGTTGCTCTTGCCAAGAGGTTAGTAAGTCAGCTGATGGTGCTGTTTCCTCAGTGCAAAAGAAACTAGAAGC
>NW_011494677.1:10896158-10926264 GCF_000754665.1 Bison bison bison | reverse complement strand
AGAAGCAGGCTCTGCCTGTATGGTGAATATCATCTTTGAGACCTGTGGACCTTTTCCTCACACTCTCACTCCTCAAAGGCACAGGGAAGTAGCATTTGAGTCAACACAGCTGACCAGAGCCTGCATTAAGGAATAGCTGAATTCTTCATGTAGAATATCTGTCTCAGAATGCATTTGCCATTGTGTAGCTGAGACTTTGGATTTTCAATCCATCCCTAAAATCCCTTGAATTTTGTCTTCATTTTGCTGTAAGATGGTCACATGATGTTGAATGTCCTGTCACATGTTGATTTACCCTACAAGCAACATGTTGCTCAATTGCCTAGACTGTTGTAGGTAGCATCATATAAACAGATAGGATATGGAGAATTTGCTTTTCATAGGTTCATGGACTGTTCCAACAGGAAGAGACTTTAAACATCCATGCATTTCACTTTAACTGGAATAATGTGTGTATCTTGACAAGGCCAAAGAGCTGTAATTTAGCATGTTAACAGAGGTATGTCCCGTTACCAAGGCAAAGTTGCTGCCCCACGGGAAAGATGCTGACTTGCATATTATCCTGCAAAAGCTGTAATTTAAAAGTAATCAGAAAGAATTGGCCAACACTGAAATGTAACACAAACCTAATATTAAGGTTTTTTTGAACGATGAAAGGAAATGTTTTATCCTTCTGTTTCAGACATTTGTCCACTCTGTGTGCAGGAAAAAAAAAATGTCTTTGCGAACTGAACTACTATTTCAGGTATATGTTGACAAAAATATAAATTTTTAGAAGCTGAAAATGGAGTCAAAAATGAAGATTTTCTCAGCTTCTCTTGCTTTCTAGTTTAATAGTAAAAAGTCACTCTTTCCTGAGACATGAATTTTCATTTAATTCAGTTATTCTGTACACTTTCCCTATGATCAACCTAGACCTTTATCATAAATATTATCTCTGTCCACTTAGAAGTTACAAAGTGCTTTCTCTCAGATGTCCACAGTGTTTGGGTTGAGGCATGATAAATTTTAAACAAGCTGAAAAGTATTTCAAACAACTTCCATACTGTGAACAATCCTTAAGGAGACCAGAAGAGAAAAGAAGCTAGCCAGTCATTTCAGTATCATCTTCATGAAAATTTTTCTTTTAAACATATCGGCAATCATGTAAAGCACTAAATTTTTATGCCTATAATTCTATCTAGATTAGAAACAAAGAGCATGCAACATTGTCCATCAGCCTGTTCTGGACAACTTACAATGAAAACAAATCTTGTTTTACCCCATGCAGTACCTTATAATTATTGTAATCCTAAATTTCCAACCCTGACCACTACGAAAAATGTATGTTTTTGATATAGAATGAATGGGCAATAGTTGTATTGCTTGCATGAAGCCAGATGATGAAGAAATTTAAATTCTAACTTTAATATAAATCTTTTCATTTTTAAGAGAACTGCATTTACTCAGGAGATGTAAGATAAGTCACAGCGTTAATAAAGTGAGTGATGCATTTGAGTTGCTACTCAGTTTGTATATGTGCCATGCTGATCTGGAGTGCTGGTTATTGTGCAGATTGTTATCGCAAAAATTGGCACACACATAGTTATTTAAGATAGGGAAGAATGGGCTTCCCAGGTGGCACAGTGGTAAAAAAAAATTGCCTGCAAACTCAGGAGATACAGGTTCGATCCCTGGGTCAGGAAGATCCCCTGAAGGAGGAAATGGCAACCCACTCTCAGTATTCTTGCCTGGGAAATCCCACGGACAGGGGATCCTGGCAGGCTGCAGTCCATGGGGTTGCAAAGAGTCGGACACAACTGAGCATCCACACAGCGAAGAATAGGTGGGGATGGTATTTGAGAACAAGGAGTGTGCAGGCTTAGTGAGGGAAGAAACATTTTTAGGCTACTATTTATCAATCTACATTCAAGTTGTTTTAAATCTGGGTTTATGCTGAAAGACCAAAGCAGAATGTTGGGAATAACCAAAATGATCACTCTATGGTTTCCTACACAATATTGGGGCTTGTAGCAGAAAGAGTATGTCAGTCTCTCCTAGGGAGGAAATAGTAGATGTGTGTTAATTGGAAGGGAGTATCATGCAGCCACAAAGTCATGCTTAAAATACCATAGGGATGTAGTCAACACTCTTAAGGTGGATCAGAACCTTGTCTAGGGATGTTTAATGATGCTGTTCTATATTTCAAATCCATGGGAGTTATACGTGACACAGTATATTGAAGTCATTGTTACCGCTCCATCAATAAAACAATACTGGAAGAATTATTAGCAAATTAGCAAATATTTCTGCCTGATGTTGTTGGTCAGGCCATTTTCAGGTGCCTGGGAATCTCTCTTCTGCAGGCCAGTTATTATGCAACCCTCTGTCGGGGCCAGTGGACACCCAGGTGAGAAGGAGTGAACTGGATTGCCTATGTTCTCAGTGACATATTATCTCCCAGTGGTACAGAATTCCTTTGCCACTCTGAGAACACCCTTCTGCATTCCTTTTCTCATGCAACATTTTGAAGCCAAAACAATTGAACAGATGTATACAGTTAAGGCCGAGAAGGCAGTGGCACCCCACTCCAGTACTCTTGCCTGGAAAATCCCATGGCCGGAGGAGCCTGATAGGCTGTAGTCTATGGGGTCGCTAAGAGTCGGACACGACTGAGCAACTTCACTTTCACTTTTCACTTTCATGCATTGGAGAAGGAAATGGCAACCCACTCCAGTGTTCTTGCCTGGAGAATCCCAGGGACGGGGGAGCCTGGTGTGCTGGTGTCTCTGGGGTCGCACAGAGTTGGATACGACTGAAGCGACTTAGCAGCAGCAGCAGCATACAGTTAGGGGGCTCCCCTGGTGACTCAGATAGTAAAGAATCTGCCTGCAATGCAGGAGACCCAGGTTCCTTCCCTGCGTGGGGAAGATCCCCTGAAGAAGGGAATGGCTACCCACTCCAGTATTCTTGCCTGGTGAATCCCATAGACAGAGGAGCCTAGTGGACCCCTCCTTCGCAAGTCCATGGGATTGCCAAGAGTTGGACACGACTGACTGACTAACATTTTCACTTTCATACAATTAAGAGTGAGTCATAAGCAATATCTACCACCCAAACATACACTCCCATCCCTTCAATTTGGAATGAATTTATATTTACCAGCAAAGAGACAGCAGAAAGCATACTTCATACTTCTTCACCTTCCCTCTTGTTACAGGTATGAACTCTCAGTTTCAACCTAAGCCTAGTCCCCCCACTGGGCCCTGGACCCCCTCCTCTCTCATCAGTTCAAGGGCATCACTCCTAGAACAGCCTTCTCTCTTGGATCAGTGATGTTTCCTTTACTGGGTCATTTCTGTCAGCTTCCAAATATGATGTCCAAAAATATCCCATTAAAATTTAAAAAGAAATCTCTCTTGACACCACATCCTCCTCTTTCTTTGTGTTCCTTTATAGCAGTTATTAAATCATTATTTAATAGTTGGCCTTGCTCACTTTCTTCAATTCCTGTCCTCCCTTTTGTTCTCAACCTCAGTGAAAGCAAGCATCTGCTCCTATCCAAACTGCTATGAACAAGCTGGCCAATGAACTTGATGTTGCTCAGTGCCAAATTTCTCCTTGATCAACTCATGGCATTTGTAAAGTTTGATTTCCCTCTTCTTTTAGAATCTGCTTCTTAACACAACCTCTAGGATCCTAGTCTTGATTCTTTTCCTGCATTTGTTTGGCCCATTCCTTAGCTGGTCTGTTTTATGCTTCCTTAAACTAGAAAGTAAGTTCTTTTGAGAGAAGATGTTGTTTTGTATCCCTCACATCCAGAAGAGTGCTTGGTACATTGTAAGTGCTCAATAACTCTGTATTGACTAGGTGATTGAATGAAAACAGGAAAAGAGCTGTGTAAGTTAAACATATGACCTAAACAAGTGTTTTAATTGATGGCGAATAATAAAATGGATACATCCAAAGACCAAACTGTTGATCTGGTACAGGGAGTCAATGAACTCTCATAGTTAATAAAGCAAAAATAAGAGAAATATCAAATAATAGATGGAAATTAAGAGACTTAGATGCAGGTTATTCAAAAACATCTAATAGGAATTCCAGGCAGAAACAATGGGAGGTAGCAATACTCATAAAATATTGAAAGGAGTATTTCCTAAGCTGTTAAAGGGCATGGCGCTTCAGATTTAAAGATCTTAGTAAACATTAGATTACGCTCAAAAGAAGCAAAGCTGCTCTTAGTTACATCCTGATAAGTTTTATATATCCAAGGATTAAGAAAATGCCTTTAACATATTCAGAGACTTTAAAACAAAGCAACAACAACAAAAAACAAGTTATCATTGTGACATCGATATTCATGGTTTAAATACAGGGTCACAGGAAAGTTAAGGAATACCATCAAATAAACCTAGAATTCTAAACCTGTTTAATCACTGAAGTGTGGGCAAGATGATTCTTATGGATGTTAAAGAACTTAAAAATATGTACCCTCATAGCTTGAGGTCCTTAACTTAATCACATCTGCAAAGACCATTTTTCCAAATAAGATCACACTCATAGATTCTAGGCTGTAGGACACACACATTCCTTCTGGGGGCCACAATTCAACTACTGCAGTACGAAGAAGTTAATTGATGATACCAACACTGAGAGATAAGTGTAATGCAGGCCTACACAGGGGCAGAGGACACTGCAACGAGGTTCAAGTTCAGTCTGAGGGGTTCTGGGAGGCCTTTAGAGCGAACTTTTAAGAGAAAACCTGAAGAATGGCAAGGGCAGGAAGGTGGACTGGGAAGAGCCTTCTGAGAGAAAGAAGAGAGAGAGAAGAATACAGAGAGCCTCAGCAACTAGAAGTTGAATGTGGCTATAAAATATGAAATGAACAGAAGCACAGAATGAACTGGGGAGGCACACAGGGCCCAGAGTGTGACTGTCCTTGAAAACCTTGACTAGCACCTTGGAATTTCAAAGCTATGAATGGGAGCATGACAGAACCACATCGTATAGGTGTATTTGGATGCAGTATGGATCATGGACTGGCAGCAATTAGAACTGGAGTCAAAGAAACCAGTTAGGATGACGTAGCAGTAAATTGAGCAAGAGATGGTGGGAAGATTTAAGGGGCTTGGCATGAAAAATATTGAGGATGTAGAATTATTATTTCCATAATAACAGCTCATTACAGCTAAACTCACAAGTACTTTTCTACATATTTCTAAAGCAAAGATGGATTCCAAATCTCTAAATTTCTGCCTGAACTTTCTAGAATTATGACCAGCCCAACAGATATATACAGACATGGAGCATGATGTGTCTAATAATGGTTTGTAATAGACATTTTGAATTTCTGAAACACATCTTTGATACACGGATTAATTTCCTGCAGTTTTAAGAGCTTTACTCACATTGGTTCAAAGGAAATTTAAATTGCACATGAGGTTTTGAGGTTTTCAATGTGTTTTGGTATTACCTGAATTATTTCTTTTTGTACCATGGTCTGTCTCCCTGCTATTGATTTTTCTTAAAGATACAGTGATTTTGGTTAGCCTTTCCTAGTATGGCTAAGGAAAATTGGTTTGAATAGGTGACTGCTGTTCGATCTCTCTGTGATTCTTGTAGGAATATATCATTTATATATCTCCATTTCCCATATGTCCACCTTATCTAGATGCTCATGTTAGAATAAAAAGGTACTATAATAAATCCCTTGCTATCTCCCTGAATCCAGTATTTTCTCTTATTCTAGCACCTTCTACATAGTATAATCAGCTTAACCTTCCTAAGAAGACATCATTGGCAGGTGATTTCCCTTCATTAAACAGATCTAATCTCTTAGTTTTTATCAGATAAAGTTCATATTCCCCCAGCTTGCATGATAAAGTCCTTTGTATTTGGTCCTTCTTGAATTTTAAGGCTGTTCTCCCCACTCTAATGAGATTCCTATAGAAACATTACAGATCCATGCTCTTTGGCCATTGTGGATTCATAGCGGTTACTCTGTACACCTACTTGCCTCACTTCAGCCTCACTTTGGGACTTACCTGTTCCAAACTCATCCCACTTTCTTTAAGTTTGCAAAGCTATTTCTTCCTCTTCTCTCCCTGAAAATGTCTTCATTAATGAAAGACATAAAATGAATGAAGGTTAATATTTTTTTCATCTTGCTTGATGATGAACCTAATAAATGCCCTCATTTGGTGGTACTCATATGCTCATTGAGGGCAAATAATATGGGTTTCCCCTGTGTAGCTTCAGTGACCAATATGGATACTGAAAAATAGAAGTCATCTAGTGGATGGATGGATGGATGAATGGATGGATGAATTGAATGGATAGGCTCGTGGACAAATTAATGAGTGAGTCTATACTCTAACCACAATTGACTACAGAACTGTCTCCAATTTCATTAAGGTTGATATAAGAGAAAAATACAGCTTCCTTTACTAGGGAAGAAGGGAAAAAGAAATACTAACTATGCTAGCTTCTCATGTCCTTTATTCTGAATGTTTTAATCTTTGATTTCACATACATGAAGAAGTGTACCCCACAATAAAATTACACTTGTTTGTAATTTTGTTAATTCACTCAATCATTATTCATTTAGCATTTCTTACCATCTAAACTTTAAGTATTATATTAGTTTCCAGATAATCACGGAGAAGGCAATGGCACCCCACTCTAGTACTCTTGCCTGGAAAATCCCATGGATGGAGGAGCCTGGTAGGCTGCAGTCCATGGGGTCGCTAAGAGTCGGATACGACTGAGCGACTTCACTTTGACTTTTCACTTTCATGCATTGGAGAAGGAAATGGCAACCCACTCCAGTGTTCTTGCCTGGAGAATCCCAGGTACGGGGGAGCCTGGTGGGCTGCTGTCTATGGGGTTGCACAGAGTCGGACACGACTGAAGTGACTTAGCAGCAATCAAAGATGAATAAGTTACTGTCATTTTTCCCAAGAAACTCAAAAACCTTGAAGGCAAAACATCCATAACTCTCTCATGGTACATGCTCCATTAGCATGGTGACTATTCATCTTGGTTGGTCCAGCCACTTTGGTTACGCCATTTTCCCCACATCCTGCCTTCTTAGCTCCCACTTTCACTCTGAAGTGTCCCATTTGGATGACAAATTACATAGTTGACTTATGAACTAGCCCTACTAAAAAGAACTGTGCCATTGATGTGTATGTAAAAATGAAAATGTCCTTTGTCTCCTCTCTCTAAATTTAAACTTCCTGGAGGCATTAGAAAATTCTGTTGAAATTATTAGACTATATTTGCATATGTTTTTAATTTTCCTAATATTTGGAAACCTCAATCCAACTTTTTGGACAGAGATTCAGCTTTGGATAATTGGTATAATGTTTTAAAACCATCATAAAAATAAAGCTCTTACAGCTGGATGTTCACAGAAAGTCATGGAGGAGTCAATATTCACAAAGCAGTAAATGATTTGCAAAGCAATTAGGCTGTTGAAGTAGTACTAAAATAATTTCTCATTTATTCTAAAGTTCAAAAAGTATAAATGCTTATTGCTTTTAAATGGATATCTTTTCATCATCACAGTTCACTCCTACAACTTTGTTGTTGTTGTTGTTCCAAGAGGCAACATACTCACTTCTCTGATTCCCTGGGAGATAGTAAATGTACTGAGAACTGATTCTTGTAGAAGTTTCTCCATCACCCATTCGTAATTCAGTGAAGACCTGATTATGAAAGAATGACCCAAGCATGCAGGAGCTACAGAAGATACTGGGTTGAAGGAAATGATGAGAGTATAAGTGAGTCTGTAACATTTCACTCTTGCTAATTAGTCTTCCAAAATGACATCCTGGTCTCTTTCACATCACAAACTCAATTAATACCACATATGCATCACGTGTCAATCACTGACCTCAGTCCTTAGTATGTTCTTTTAAGGACCTGAGTAGCAGCCTCAGGGTTTGCATATCTTCCAGTTTACCTCAGGGCTGAAATTCACCCAGGAGTCTCCCCATCTCTGGAAGAGATTTTGTGGTTACAGTTATGTCTTTCTTTGCATCATGAAACTACTACTGTTTATAAGCTTTATTTTCTATGGTTGCTATTCATAATAGAGTCTTTTATTCACTTTCTTTCTTTAATTCACTAAGTATGTCCAAAAATCTCCATGGCTTCTGGGCACATGCTAAGAATAACAGGAAATTCATTATTTGAACCACTATTTTCTAACCAAAGACCTGATAGGAAAGATGGCCTTTTGCTGGGCCCTTCAGAGTCAGAAGATTTGAGTCTTTTTGAACGAAAATGGAAAATCAATTTTTTTTTCAAAGTAAAGATTTTCAGAAAAAACTTTAATTATTAAGATATCTCTACTGTACTTCAAACCACTTTTTGAAGACTGTTGAGCAATTCAACCCTGATACAACATATTTTTTAAGTCAAAAAATTACAAATATTAAGTAATTTGCTTCTTTTTAAAACTGAGATTACAGTGTGGTCTTCTTTGTCTATGAAAAATGCCATTATATCACTCTCAAAATATGTTCTCATTCAATTGCCCTTTGATTTAGTGTAAAATCACAGGAAACTTAGTGACCAAGTGAAAGAAAACAGAGAAAAAAATGAGGGAGTGAATCTCAGATGTATTTTATTATCAGGAAGCCAGCCAGATTCACATGTTTTCACATAAATACTACAGAACAGAAACACTGAAATCTGTTATTGCTTCTTACATTATGATCTAGGGGACACAGAGTTAGGTCATGGAAAATGTTGACAACATCTCTGAAAACACCTTTGAGCAAATCTGTCCCCTCCTCAGGCTTGTGTCGGGGTGATGAATTAGAAACCTTCACATTCCTCCCAGCTCCTCACTTCTCTAATCCCCACATACTTGTTTGTTAGTAAATTGTATTCGTGCCTCAATGTAGTGATTTGTCAGTGTTTACTCTCAAGCATCAGAATTTCTCTCTCACACCCACACTAAGTAGTCACTGCAACTAAGTTCTAAGAGCGTCATAAAAATAAAAGAACTTAAAAATTCTCTTTCAGAAAAATGTCTTCTTGTTTCATGTGGGTTGAATGGTTTACTCAGAGATTCCGCCCGAATCGCTATAGTTGTGTCTGACTCTTTGCAACCCCATGGATGATAGCCCGCCAGGCTCCTCTGTCCATGGGATTCTCCAGGCAAGAATACGGGAGCAGGTTGCCATTTCCTTCTCCACGGGGTCTTCCCGACCCAGGGACCAAACCTGCGTCACTAACGTCTCCTGCATTGGCAGGCAGCATACCACTAGCGCTACTGGAATACACTGTTTACAATATAGTGTAGTCTATTAAGGACACAACTGAAGCGACTTAGCAGCAGCAGCAGCCACTGTCTAAAAAAAAAAAAGTATTTACCTTCATTAAAAAATACTTGTCGCGGAAAAAAAACCACCAAAGCAATTACATCAGCAACATAAAGGATCACAGATCACCATATAAAGGTATAACTGCTAAGTCGCTTCAGTCGTGTCCGACTCTGTGCAACCCCATAGACGGCAGCCCACCAGGCTCCGGTGTCCCTGGGATTCTCCAGGCAAGAACACGTTTCCTTCTCCAATGCATGAAAGGGAAAAGTAAAAGTGAAATCACTCAGTCGTGTCCGACTCTTAGCGACCCAATGGACTGCAGCCTACCAGGCTCCTCGGTCCATGGGATTTGCCAGGCAAGAGTACTGGAGTGGGCTGCCATTGCCTTCTGCGATAAAGGTATAAAGGTAACGAAAAAGTGAACTCTCGCGAGAATTGCCGCAAAAAACGTACATGATGTGAGCAAGTGCAGTGGGAAACCTGCCGCAATTCTCTCCCTCCATGCCGCCGTCACCACAGACCTTCAATTTCTTAAAAAACAAAGAGTAGTAACCGCGAAGCACGGTAAGGCGAACAGTGAAATGAGGTACAGCGGTGTTTCTTTCTTCAATTATAACTTCTTTAAAGTAAAGATAGGTTTTTTTTTTTTTCCTTACTCCCACAGTGACTTCCTATTCAGGCCCTCAGTAAACATTTATCAATAGATTGATAGACCGTTTGTAGTGCTGAGTGAAAGATTTTAAGAAAAAGAAATGATGAAGTTGATAAGTTTGAATTTGTGAAGACTACAAATTTAGCATTCTGCTGTAATGGCTTAGACGGTAATGAATCTGCCTGCAGTGCAGGAGACCCAGGTTTGATTCCTGGGTCAGGAAAATCCCCTGGAGAAAGGAATGGCAACCCAATCCAGTATTCTTGCCTGGAGAATTCCATGGACAGAGAAAGCTGGCAGCATACAGTCCATGAGATCGCAGACTCAGACACGACTGAGCAACTAACACATTCTTTCACCCTCTGTTGTTACGCCCATTCTGCTGTAATCAGTGTGTTACAAACAATTTAAATTTTAATAGTCATTGTGTTTCTTCTGAACAGAGAATCTCTGCTACTACAAGAAATGTTTGAATCACTCTTTAGCAAGTGGCATGGTTTTGCTTAAGACCCATGCATTCCCTGCCAATTGGAGCCCTTTCCAGGATGTCTCCCCTGGGATGCCTAACCCAGCAAACCATTAGCGGGGTGCAACTGTGACCTAGGAGACAGATGCTGAAGATTTCTCAGGACAGGCCAAGTCTAACAGTGGGAGAAGAATCCCTAAGGATTAATGGCCATTTGTTCAAGATAGTTAAGGAATTCCTACACAAGAATATGAGTTAATTACATGCTGTTTGGAGGAAGTTATAGCAAACTAAACATTGAACGAAGATATAAATATTTGTGCAAAATTGCCATCTTCTCATCTCCTCTCTCATTCTCCTCCCCCGAGACTGTGAACAACCACTCCCTTCACTCAGTGTATGTCTGTCTGTCTGCATACAAGTAAATCTGTAGGGAGAAAAGCCTTAGCTTCTTCTGGAAGGAGCCTTGGATTCCTAAGGTGAAGGACACTGCTCTCAGCCTCTCAACCATTCCCTGGGAAAGTTAAAAATAAGTCCTACCAAAAAAAAAAAAAAAAATAAGTTGGCACTTGTTATTTGAGAAAATTGCTTTATTCCAGGAACTGCCTCATGTAGCAGAAATTTATTTACCATCTGTGTGGACTTTAAAAATTTTCCATCTTAACTGATACACAACTGAAATAGAAACAGACTTTCCGTGCGTAGGTTTTCCACAGGCCTCAATTTTTTAAAGAGTGTTAGCTAAGAAGCTTTTGGGATTTTTGTGGTCCCAAAGTGGGAGAGCTTCATGGCTGTCCCCCAGCCCTGAAATGTCCTTCTGGGGTAAGGGCCCAAGCTGATGTCACTCAGTGGAGTGGGTGGAAGCGGAAGAGCTGAGGGAATCCGCCAGGAGCATTCCAGGGACTTTACTGAAAGGCATTCTTTATACTAAATGGCCATTAGAATAGTCACCTAGCACATTATGCTCAAATAATAAAATAAAATAAAAGTCCCTTGGGCAGTAAATTACTTTTTTTATGAATCACTTTTAAGTGATATAGTCAGATAAGACAAATGTACTTTCCTCTTTTCCAGCTTTATCAAAGGATTATTTTATTCAAATGTCATATTAAATTCTTCCACAAGAGGAAGTAACTTTGTTCACCAAGGGGAAAAAAAAGAAACGTGAGGTTGGAAGGGTGGCTGAACACAAGTGGATTTATTGTTAGGAAGAGCTTTATATAAGCGACATAAAAATTAACAGAAATCCAATTGCCACTTTTTATACAAAAATAAACTGCCCCATGCGGATGTTCTCCTACAATGTTGAGCTATTATGCTGCTATTCTGGTGGATGGAAACTAGAATTGCTTTTATATATATATATATATATATACACTGCTGCTAAGTCACTTCAGTCGTGTCCGACTCTGTGAGACCGCATAGACGGCAGCCCACCAGGCTCCGCCGCCCTTGGGGTTCTCCAGGCAAGAACACTGGAGTGGGTTGCCATTTCCTCCTGCAATGTATGAAAGTCAAAAGTGAGTGAAGTCGCTCAGTCGTGTCCGACTCTTAGCGACCCCATGGACTGTAGCCTACCAGGCTCCTCCGTCCATGGGATTTTCCAGGCAAGAGTACTGGAGTGGGGTGCCATTGCCTTCTCCATATATATATATATATAATTTTCTTCACAATTTATCCTCTCCCTACAGGAAAACTCAAGAGCTTTAGACTGTTTAGATAGTTGAAGTGGATTTAGTCTGTATAGATTATAGCAAAGCGATATCACACTTCTCTAGACATGCAAACTTTAACAACTAAAGTTGTTTAGAAGGTCAAAATCATGTCAAATTAGGTTACATATTTCAGGAAATCTATCAATCATTTCTTATTGAAGTTATTTCATGTTAATCTTAACCTTCAAATACAAATTTTAATAAAACTATCAGGATTTGGAAAATTGTGTGACTTGTAAATATTTTAACTTTGCAAATACCTGTAATTCCTTTTATGTGAGCATTAAGTATGCATCGGCATCAGATCCAGACTCTTTATGTGCATGATCTCATTTATTTACTTATTTTTTAATTTATCAGGATATAGTTGCTTTACAATGTTGTGTTTATGCTGTACAATGAAGTGAATCAGCTATATATATACCTGTATCCCCTCTGTCTGGAACCTCTCTCACATCCCCCCACACCACCCATCTAGGCCATCATACAACATCAAGCGGAGCTTTCTGTGCTGGTTCCCACTATCCCTCTGTCTTACAATGGTAGTACATATATGTCAATCCCATCCTCCCAGTTCACCCCAGCCCCCCCCCCGCCCAACCCCATGTCCACATGTCTGTTCTTGGTGTCTGAGTTCTGCCCTGCAAATAGGTTCATCTGTACCATTTTTCTAGATTCCACATATAAGCATTAATATGTTTGTTTTTCTCTTTCTGATTTATTAATTGTCACAACAACTTACACATTAGGTACAAAATGGTAGATGAGAAAAATGAGGCCTTGACAAATAAGGAAGATACTTCTGGATCACAGAGCAGTTAAGTGTCAGAGCTTTTATTCAGAGCTTAGTCAATTAGGGCTCCAAAGCCCGTTATTCTGGCCATGGTATGGACTAGCCTGTATCTAATGGAATAGAAAGGATTTTTTAGAAAAGCAATATTAATCTCACTTTCTAAGGCTTTATTTAAACTATAGATAAAGTCTAGAACTTCCAAAGCTATAAAAAAGAGAGGGACTTTTATTCTTTGACCTGTGCATTGGAACATGGGCCTATGGAAATCTAAATGGCAGTGCTGCTATTCAGACTGTAATCACTGTCCCATTCATTCTCAATCCTCGAAAGCAGTGCTGCTATGTAAAATTCATAAAAGCTAGAAAATGTAAGAGAATGCATTCTGGAAAGAGAATTCAATTTGATTCTGGAACTTCACCATATATGAGATTGTGACAATGAGGAAGTTATTTAATCTGTTAGTTGTATCTATGTGGTTGGAGTAACAGTGAGATGCAAGTATGGAAAATTATCACAAAATCTGTCACAAAGGAGACAAAGAAATGAATTCCTGCACAAGAATTTGTGTTATTTTTATACTGTTTAGAGTAAGTTGATGGCAATGATCTGAGTCATGGGAACTGATGGTCGTAGGGATTGGTGGTACTAGGAAAATGTGAGGAGATGGATTGGGCTTCCTTGGTAGCTCAGAGGAAAAAAAAAATCCACCTGCAGTGCAGGAGACACAGATTCAACCCCTGGGTCAGAAAGATTCTCTGAAGAAGGAAATGGCAACCCACTCCAGTATTCTTGCCTGGAGGACTCCATGGACAGAGGAGCCTGGCGGTCTCTAGTCCATGGAGTTGCAAAAGAGTCAGACATGACTTAGCAACTGAACCGCCACCAGTAGTACACTTATTAACTGAATTCCACATATTCTCTAAAAACAACAGTTGCTTCTATGAAAACAAAAACTCAGATCACATTCTTATTCTACATTCTTTTAGTATTAATGTGTTAAAGTTATTTTTCATCTTTTAATAGTTTTACAATAAAAAAGAATATGGGAGTCTAATCTCTTAAATTGCTCCTGTGTCTTGTGCAGGTTAGCCTCTCTATGTCAAAATTTCTTCAAGATAAATATGTGATAATAATTTTTACTTTATTGCATTATTAAAATGATTGAAAGAGACTTCCCTTTAAACCATGTGGTACAAAGGAGCTTCCTTTTTCACTTCATCTAAATGCTTCCCTAGTAGCTCAGATGGTAAAGAATCTGCCTGCAATGCGGGACACCTCGGTTCGATCCCCGGGTTGGGAAGATCTCCTGGAGAAGGGAACCCCTACCCACTCCAGTATTCTTGCCTTCAGAATTCCATGGGCAGAGGAGCCTGGCAGGCTACAGTCCATGGGGTTGCAAAGAGTCGGACACTACTTGGGTGACTTTCAGGTCACGTTAAACCTTGGAAGGTGGTACGTTGGTAAAGAATCCACCTGCCAATGCAGGAGACACCAGAGACATGCGTTCGATCTTTTGAAGATCCCCTGGAGCAGGGAACAGTTACCCACTCCTGTATTCTTGCCTGAAAAATTCCATGGACAGAGGAGCCTAGTGGCTACAGTCCATCGTGTCTTAAAGAGTTGAACACAGCTGAGCATAACACCAAAGAAGGAAAAAACACAACAAAACCTTGGAAAGGACTCTCTCAGCTGCCATTGGTTTCACAAGGGGTAAGGAAGGTCACCAGTGAACATCTCTTTGTGTGCTAGGAACAAAAGGAAGACCTGGAACCTTGATAGGAGCCTGAGCAGTGGACAGACACAGCAGGGTTGCCTGAGGACACATGCTAAGAGCAGCATAACAACTGGGAAAGTGAATCTCGAGCCAGCTTCAGTCTGGGAAGGAGAGGCCATGCTGAGCTAAGTCCCTCAAATTTGGTAGCATCTCCTAGCTACGGGCAGAAGCAAAACCTCTGTGGCAAAAAAAAAAAAAAAAAGTGGCCCCAACCCCATTTATGGCCACAGACATCTTACCTATTAAGATCAATAAAGAGATTCAATCACAGATTATAAAACACAGAAGGCAGCTACTATAAGGAAACCTCAGAAGAGGGATGATCAAAGTTAAAAAGCTCAAAGTTTATTCTACCTTTCAAGAAAGTAAAGGTTAAGTTTTTTCTTTTTTTTTAACTTTAGATTTTTTTTTTTTTGGTTTGTTTGTTTTTTTTTTCTTTTTTTTATTATTATTATTTTTTTTACTTTACAATATTGTATTGGTTTTGCCATACATCAACATTTAGATTTTATAAGTGTGCCATGCTAAAAATAAATGGTAAATTTTTAAGAATAATTGCTAAAGATATGGAATTGGGTAAACAAATTCCAGAAAACAGGACTGGATGCAAGCAAATAAAGAAGCCAATCAGTACCCAAATAAAAGGAAAACACATTAAAAATGTAATAAATAAAAAAGTATTAACATGGTATGACAAAATCTAACTGTATCACTAATCACAATAAATGTCAGTGAATTTCAATAGTCAATTAAAAGTTTATTATATGGAAAAAAATTTCAACCTAATGCTGTAAAGTATAAGGACTTGGAAAAGAAAAAGAAAAAATAAAAGGTAAATGCAAAAGAAATAAAGATATTTCAGACAAAGAAATTATTAAAATCACCACACAAAATTATGTCACCAACACTGATAAAAGTTCCAATTCACCATAAAAATACGGTTAATTTAAACAGCATACAGCAAACAGAAAAGACTAAAATATATAAAGAAAGCGTTAACAATAACTAGGTAGAAATTTTGAGAAATCTATAGTTTTGGTGTGAGACTGTCAGATGTCTTGATTATTAAGAGTGCAAATAAAAAATTAATAAAGGACCAGCTGATTTAAGCAGCACAGTAATCAAGCTTGATCTGATGCACATACAAAACTCTGAACATAATAATTAGAAAATACCTATTATTCTCAGTCACACATGGAGCATTTTGAAAACTGACATTGTAGACCATGAAGTATGTCTCAATGAAGTTAAAAAAAAAAATGCTATCAGAGACCACATACTCAGGAGCCATGAGTGTTAAATTAGACAATTAGGTTGTAATTTAATAATTGAAATTCCCATACATTTGGAAATTAAAACATATTCACCTTTATCATTCAAGAAATACTCATAATTTAAATTTAAAAAAATAATAATTCAGTGGTAATAAAATCAATAATGTACATCTAAACCTGTGGAATTCAATAAAAGAGGTGCTTGTAGGGAAATGTAAAGTCTTAAGCCCTTGTGTTATAAAAGAAGAAAAGCTGAAGAATAATGAGGCAAGTGTATTAAGCAGTAAAAAAGTAGAATAATATAAACCAAATTAAAGTAAATAAGATAAAAACAAAAATCAAGGGAAAAAGCAAGCATAAAATTGAAAGAATCAGTGATAACAAAAACGTTGATTATTTGGAAAACCTAAAAATAAATATAACAACTTCTATCAAATCAAGAAAGAAAAAGAAAGTAGAATATAATGACTAATAAAGATGAGTTAGAGAATACAATGCAAAACTTCAGGTCAATAAACTTGAAAAATTAGATAAAATAGACAAATTACTAGAAAAATATAACAACTAAACCAAGAAAAAAATATAATTTTATAAAAATAAAATGTGTTTAAAATTCTCCTACAAAGGAAACAGCAGACCCAGATGGTTTTACAAGCAAATTCTACTCAGCTCTGAAAAAACAAATCATTTCAACCCCTTGTAAACTCTTCCAAAGAATGGGAAAGGATGAATCTCACTCATGAACACAGACGCAAAACCGGAACAGAATATTAGCAAACAGAATTCAGAAGTATAAAGCAAGATTAACATCTGAACCAAGTTTGAGTCATACCATAATTAAAGGGTTGTTTAACACTAGAAAATCTGTATGTGTTATTTTAAGCATTTCTTTATTGGTTAAAGGAGAAAAAAATGTATTATCATCTTAAGAGATGCAGAGAAAGTCTTTAGCAAAATCCAAACCCATTTATGGCTTGTTTGCTTTTTCAATGAAAAACATAGGAACACACTAGAACTATCTTAAACCAACAAAGTATTATCTATTTTGTTTTTTTTTAAGCCTCTAGCAAATGGTATTTCTAATGGAGACACACTTCCATGGTCTCTCTGGAGAGGCTTACCATGGGGGAAGAGCAGCAGCGATAAGTCTAAGAATCAAATACTTTGAAGATGATATCATTGCCTGTCAGAAATCCCCACAAAAATTACTGAAAATAATAAAAGAGCTTAGTACACCCACAAAAATTTAGAAAATGTATGTTTTAAAATTTGCCATTTATGAAAGCAATAAGAAGTATAAGTCACAGAGAAGTAAATCTTTAAGTGTTGTACCTTTTTATGTTATACTTTATACAGGAAATTATAAAACTTGAGTGAAAGATTTTAAAGATGATCTAAATAAGTAGAGGGATACATCATACTCACAAATAGAAAGACTCAATATTGTAACAAATCAGTGTTTCCATAATTGGTCTATCATTTCTATTAAAATCAAATTCAATTAAAATCAAAGTCTCAACAGAGTTTTTCAAGAACCTTGACAAGCTGATTCTAAAAAGTATATGAAAAGTAACAGACAGAGTACAGCAAAGAGATTATGGAAGAAGGAGCCTAAGGTGAGCGGCTGACCCACCAAATGTCAAAATATTAAGTATTGAATTAGCATAATGTAATATTTATGAAGGACAGACAAATTAACTAATGGAACAGAAGGACCCATGTAGATAGAGACTTTAATATAGAGTGTGTGCTGTGTGCTCAGTCGTGTCCAACTCTTTGGCAGCCAGGCTCCTCTTTCCATGGAATTTTCCAGGCAAGAATACTGAGTGGGTTGTGATTCCCCACTCCAGGGGATCTTCCCTAGCCAGGGATCAAACCCACGTCTCCTGCAATGGCAGGTGGATTCTTCACCACTGAGCCACCTTGGAAGCTGTAGATAGAGGGGGATGAAGGAAAGGGGGATGATATCTGGAAAATTGATTATATAGAAAAGGGTAAAATTAAATCCATCACCTCTCTCTCTCTCTCTCATACACACACACACACACACATAATTGAGATGGATTAATGATTTAAAGGGCTTCCCTGGTGGCTCAGATGGTAAAGAACTCGCCTGCAATATGGGAGACCGGGGTTCGATCCCTGGGTTGGGAAGATTCCCTGAAGGGAGGGCATGGCAACCCACTCCAGTATTCTTGCCTTGGAGAATCCCTATGGACAGAGGAGCCTGGCAGGCTACAGTCCATAAGGGTCACAGAGTCGGACACGACTGAGGGACTAAGCACAGCACAGTGATTTAAATATGAAAAGAAAACTTGAAATATTTAAAAAGCATAAACATAAATTTATGACCTTGAGTTTCTATAGTAAGGAGTTAATAAATAATACAGAATGAACACTGAGTGAATACAGAGTGTACATAAGAAAAGATGGCTATATTTAATATGTTAAAATTCAGAAACCCTATTCACCAAAACACAATATAAAGGAAGCATTTTAAGGTGCTTTCAAATCAGATAAATGATAATTAAAATCACAGTGATATACCGTTTTACCCCCTTAAGATTATCATTAATTACAGAGTCTAACATATGAAGTGTCAAGAGTTGATTGGCTTAATGAAAACGCCTATACATTCTGGGTATCAAAATAATTGATAACAACAAACTTAGAGAGCAATTTGGCATTATTTCTTCATGTTGCGTGCTAAGTCACTTCAGTTATATCTGACTCTTTGCGATCCTGTGAACTGTAGCCCGCCAGGCTGCCCTGTCCATGGGATTCTCCAGGCAAGAATACTGGAGTGGATTGCTGTGTTCTCCTCTAGGAGATCTTCCTGACTCAGGGATCAAACCTACATCTCTTATGTCTCTTTCATTGGCAGGTGGGTGAGTTCTTTACCACTAGCGCCACGTGGGAAGCCCATAACTTAATGTTAAATATTAATATACTCTAGAAATAGCCAGTATTACTCCTAGATACATCCTTAGAAACAATCTTGAATTTGTCCTCCAAGAAATTTATACAAGAATGTGTGTTAAATTATTGTTCATAATGACAAAAAACTAGAAAAATTCAAATATTCACTGATAAGAAAAATATATTGTAGTCTGTTAATGTAGTGGCATATTATACAGACGTAAAGTAAATTAGGGGCTTTTCTGATAGCTCAATGATAAAGAATCTGCCTGCAATGCAGGAGACCTGTATTGGGTCCCTGGGTCGGAAAGATCCCCTGGAGAAGGGAATGGCAACCTCCTCCAGTATTCTTGTCTGGAGAATCCCATGGACAGAGGAACCAGGTGGGCTATAATCCATGGGGTCACAAAGAGTCAGATAATATTGACTAACACTTTCACTTTTTTCAAAGTGAATTAAACACCTCGACCCAACAGTGGGTATTTGTAAAATAATGTAGAGAGTGAAGAAAGCAAGTTTCAGGAAACTACATAAAAATTCAGTGCATTTATAGAGTTGAAAATAAAGCTAAGTAACATCTTATTTAGGCATATATATATATATATGCAATTTCGGAGAAGGCAATGGCACCCCACTCCAGTACTCTTGCCTGGAAAATCCCATGGACGGAGGAGCCTGGTAGGCTGCAGTCCATGGGGTCGCTAGGAGTCGGACATGACTGAGCGACTTTACTTTCACTTTTCACTTTCATGCATTGGAGAAGGAAATGGCAACCCACTCCAGTGTTCTTGCCTGGAGAATCCCAGGGACGGGGGAGCCTGGTGGGCTGCCGTCTCTGGGGTCGCACAGAGTCGGACACGACTGAAGCGACTTAGCAGCAGCAGCAGCATATGCAATTTAAAAATTATATTTTTAAGAAAGCAAAGGAATGAAACACAAAAGCAAAAAGCGTAAAGTAAAGGGAGGTGAGGATAAGAAAGAAAAGGAACATGTAAGTGGATTTAAATCATTGGTCATGTTCCAGTGCTGCAGTGAGATGGTGGATTCAGAGGGAATCAGTGTAATCACTGTAATCATGCTTTCAAATTTGCATATATGGAATACATTTCATATATAAATTGATGTATTAAAGAGAAATGCTTAAATGTGGTAACAAATGTGAATATGCTTTCCTGTAAAAATTTAAAAAGTTTTATTTCCACATTTTAAAATTCTTGTGTTTGAAATCTATTTTACCTAGTTCAGTGATTAACTGCCCAAAGGCAAAAATTATAACTTTAATTCTAACGTTGTTGAAGATGAAAGAGTGTCTGCTGTTGCCTTTGGTTTGTCTGTGTTGCTGTTTTGCTTGGGTGAGTCCAGATGAGTTTGGACCCAGTGTGCTTGGTTACAACACATCTAGATCTCCAGACTAATAGGATAATGGTCTCTCTTCCTGAGGTGCTCTGGGCTTTAGGAAGCTTTATTCTCTGTGTCCTGCAACACCAACACTATAAATTGCCCCAGGACCTCTGCCCACATCAATGAAGCTTCTGTTTTTATTCACTTTCAGCCTTAAGCTTGAGTCTTTCTTGACTCGGGGTGGGGATGGGATGGGGGGGACACTTTTCACTGTATTTAAATTTTGTCTTTTTTCTCCTTTATTGTAGTTTATCTCTTAGATTTATTTCATCCCTTGGACTGCAAAGAAGGAAGTATTTTAGCTGTCATTTTCTCCTTCGAGCTCTTCTGAGCTCTTTCATGTCCCCACAAATAGAACTGCCACTCTAGTCCCAGATGGCCCTCTTTCCCTAACAGACATCTCTCTAGGGAAGGGTGATAATCCCAGTCTTTAAAGACATAGGTCCTGGGAATCCAGCAAAATGTCAGGTTTCTGTTTCCTCCTCAGAGACTAATAAGCCAAAAATAATAGCCCTAAACAACTATTAGAACAATGTTTCTTCCCCATGGCCGGAAATGACCAGTCTCAGTTTGGAGACAATTAGGCACAAAATCAAGATTAAAAAAAATTTATCTAATCTACATGAAATCTTTACCAGATTCACTAGCTCCAATCGACCTATTGCAAAAGTAAATACAGTTAAGGTTTTTTCGTAAACAAATATCTGTAAATAACCAATAGAAAAAGCAAGATAGTGAATAGCCAGGTATTCTGAAAATGTATCAAATTAGTCTTTTATTCCTTGAGTAGATACGAAGAAACTAATCTATGTGGTATCAAGTCTTATTTTTAAATATTTCCTTTCCATGATTCCTCCACCTTATCTCCAAAGAGTCAGATTCACCCCTAAGCAGTTATTCTTCTTTGCACCTAATAGAATCTGAAACTTGTGGTCCTAGTCAAGGCTCAAATTCCAGTGATCATTTTCCCACGGAATTGCAAACCTAATATGTATTCAGTCACACCAAGTTATCATTCTAGATAATAGTCTTTTGTGAAGTTCCCTGAATGCTGGCAACCAGATAAAAAGCATCTCCCAAACTCCTCTGCTTGCTTTTCCAAGAATGTAGAAGAGGCTATCTTGCATAGTTGAGATATTTCAATTCAGAACTACCAGATGTATGGTGTCTGTAATGACAAAGAAAAAAGCTAGTAAGTTTTGATTTATTTACATGAATGATACCTGTGTATCATAATGATCAACAATCAAACCATAGAGCTACAAGAGCTCCAGAAGCAGTTGCAGCAACTAATAAAACATGTTCAGTGATCGTTCTAAAGGCTCTGGGTAGAGCATGAACTTCAGCACCTTGTAAAGTTCTTTGATTACGTCCCTGTCCGTTTCTTCCCCTTTCAGGGGGTATTATATTGAGATGTAAAAACAGACGTGTGCAATAAGAACAAGGATGGCAAAGGTATTTCATTCCTCTTCTTCAGGATGGATTACCAACCGAATTATAGAAGAAAAGTTCCCAGGTGGACTCAGGATTTCTGTTATTCTTGGCACATATGGTTTATGTTACTGTAGGCTACAGGATGAAATGACAGCTGAAGAGTTAGAAGATTTTGAATAAAAATTATCTTGAATATATTTGAATAGAATTTGTGTGGACTAAGTTGAAAATGTTTGCTGAATGATAAGATCTGTGTAGCCCTTGACTTTGCAGCCATAGATCTGTGCCTTCCTAGGAAGGGACGGGTTGAAGGACATTAAGAGGCTCATCAGACCCCATCCATCCCTGTTAGGTGACTCTCCCCCTTGCAGTGCAAGTATAGAGCAGGGTGATAAAAGAAGATGCTAGAACCGAGCTTTCTCTCCGGTATTGCTAATGTAAAAAGCACTAAATATTAGCTGAGATAAATGCCGCACTATAGCTGTTGCTGCCAGACGTGCAGAAACATCATGTATTAATAGCATAGTTTAGGCAGCGTTCTTACACACCTTGCATGCTGCCTTGTCCACAAGTCAGAAAGATACCGTGTGTTGACAGAAGAGTGCTTGTGTCAGAGAGAAAGATGAGGCTCGGCCCCGCTCTACCCCTAACTATCTCTGTGATCTGGAGTAAGTCAATGAACCTGTTTCTAAGCCTGAAGAAAAAGGGGGACTGAATGTAACACTTTGCAAGGGGGTTAAGCAGGGACTTGGGAAAATGCCCCTTTTAAAATACCATGTGTAGTTTGAAATCATCCCAAGACACGTTGGTATAGGAATCTAATTCACTGGCATGGCGGTTTCTACACATTTAGAATTTATTCATTTACTTTTGGCTTCATTAGGTCTTCGTTGCTGTGCAGGCTTTTCTCTAGTTGCGGCGAGGGTGAGTGGGTGCTTCTCTCTAGTTGCGGTGTGCTGATTTCACCTTGCGGTGGCTTCTCTTGTTGCAGAGCACAGGCTCTAGGTGACTGGGCTTCTGCATTAGTTGTGGCATAAGGGCTTAGTTGCCCCATGGCATGTGGAATGTTCCAGACCAGAGATCAAACCCGTGTCCCTTGCATTGGCAGGTGGATTCTTAACCACTGGACCAATATTTTTATATCTGTGGGAATGTGAAGCATGAACATAGTTCCATACAAGAAAGGAATCTGTCTTCGGTGTTAGCCGTCACAGCAGTAGCATTTGCTGTGTCATTGGGATTCCTAGGTATGCCTGGCCTTTAACATTGCCTGGCCTTTAATATTAGACATCTACTCCTCACTAGTGGTGATCTTTGTTACCCTTTAAATAGCAGGGGTGTGGCAGCAGGAAACACAGGAGGTAAGTGTCTCCTTGTGCCCCTAAATTTGATCCACATCATCACCTTCCCAAGTGTGCCCTTGCTTTCTTGTGTCCCATCTCAGAACGCTGTACATGGTCCTGCAGGTGTACTGTCTTACTAGTAGATGGACACTCATGACCTTGAACTGTCAGTGTCTATTAACTTTGTCCCTACCCTACGAAATTAGATGCTTTGAGGTAAAGACCATTTTTTATTTGCCTTTGCAACTTCAGCCCATAACGAGGTCTATATAACCGTCATGATGACTAAATGAATAGATGCATAGAACATTTACAATAAGCATGGGGAAAATCATTATGGAAATTTTTTAATTGGACAACCAACATTTGCTGGGTGTTTATCCTGAACTGGAAAGGCACTTCACAAGGAGCTGGGAGAGAGAAGCATTTGCTAAGAAGAAAAGAAACAGCTCTTTAAATGCTAAATCAATTAGATGAACCTATTCACGTGTAAATGTACAAGACTATTTTAAAAACTTGCAAGGGATACAGACAATACATATCTCAGAGTCAGGTATCCTCACTGACTGCTGGGGTTCATTTGTTCATGTGCTCAGCAATCTTTATTAAGTGCTCAATAGTTTCCAAGCACTGCCCCAGATGCTAATCCTTCAGCAGTGAGCAGAATCATCTGGAGAAGTTTCAGAAGGAAGTCATTTCAGTTTCATGGAAGGAGGGGGGTGGTTTGGGAAACAGGCAGAGTGGAATCAGGATGGCATTCCAGGCACATGTTGGGTGAGCTGGAGGGGGTGTTCCCCAGGCAATCCTCTTACTCATAAATTTATAAAAAGAGTTGTGGGCAAAAATATTTTTATAGAGTATGTTATGTGACATTTGTATCTTTCTACTTTTATTATGCTTATTCACAGGAAGTAGTTTTTACATAACATTTCCCTTTTCTCAGAATCAAAGAGGCCACTCTTTAGACCAGATGGGAAAGGGAAATCATAGCAGCAAACTTTCAGAGATGTTTCTGTGTCGCAGAAATAGGCTGAGCAGTATTAGAATAGAACACACTGATGCCAGGGAGCCCAGGGCCTGTGGACCAGAGGGCTCGACACTGTGCACCCCCAGCTCCCACCCGCACCCCCCACCCCCGTCAGGAAAACAGTGCAGTTTCAATGAGCCAAGAGATAATACTTGTTTCTCTAAAAGCCTAGTAATTAGCCTCAAAGGAGTCTACCTGATGATTTTACAGCTATGGGGAAGGAGGAGGAGAGAAAACATTTACAACTCATTTATTGACACAATTATCTGAAATAAAAAATCAGGAAGAAGTCTAAGATCAGAATCCTTTAAGACCACTTTCTGAGATTGGAAAAGATCCAGATAAGATCAACACCCTCAACTTCCTGTCCCAGGAAGAGAGTTTAAAAAAAAAAAAAAAAGAAACAGAAACAGAATGAATGAGGAGAGAAAGAAAGAAATCTGAAAAACATAGAGCTTCATAGAACTTAGAAATCTTCCAGAGATAAAGCCCGGAAAAAAAGAACTTTCAAAGGAGGAAAAAAAGAACTTTCAAGAGTTTTTTTTTCTTAGAACTTTTAGCACATTTTCTTCGAGAACTTTTAGAAGATGTGCTAAGTTTAGAAAACCAAACTATAGTTTTATTGGTTGCTTAAAAATTGCATTTTATTAGGAAAGAATTCTTATTCACTAGCTGGACACAAGAAATATATTAATCTGTAATAATGGAACTGTACTGAAGGCATTAACTTTTTAGGTTGTTAGTGAATTAGTTGGATTTTATTCAACAAAAGGATGGTCTATATTATTGTGTCATGAGACTTTATATTTATCCTGGCTTACAAAATTGGTTACAAAGTTAGCAATATGTAAATTTGGGCGGGATTTTTAACCAAAAGAGAGAGATAAACTTTTTTCCTAACTGAAAAAAACTCTAGGCTTGTTTTTAGTGTTCATTATAAATGACGGTGGTAGGAGAGTGGTAGAAATGCTTTGAGAGGGAAAATAATTGCAATTATAGATTGAACTCATATTTCAAAAGTTCATGTGAAGTACTTTCAACTTCTGACTTATAATGTGTCAGCAACATCTGTGATTTCAAAATTGTAATAGTGACTTAATATCAGATCACTGTTTGCATATGCTGTACAGTGTGAGCTGTGTGGTAACAGAGAACAAAGTATTATTTTGGAGTTTTCTCAAATGTCAACTTAGCATTTCAAATAACAAGGGAATTATTTATCGGGTTCACCCCATGTTGGAACATTTTATTGACTATATCTTATCAAGGCTCCAAGAAAATAAAAACTTCAGTTAGTAGAAGTAGGAGTGGACTGAGAGTTAGAAGTTCTGTGTTTTACTTCTTACCCAAGTTGACCCTGGGAAAGTGACTTTATCTTTCTGGACTTCATGCCCATTATCAGAAATGCAAAGGAGTGAGACTAGATGTTGGTTAAGGTTTTCTCCAACTCTCAAATAATGAATCTTGCCAGAATGGCTCCATTGAAGTTGTGCATCTAATAATTATAAACTTATAACATTCAAATTTTGAATAACATTAATTTTTTAAACTCTGATAGTATATGATTGTAGAATATTCATATGGGAGCTTTCCAGGTGGCACGGGTAGTAAAGAATCTCCCTACCAAAGGAAGAGATGTAAGAGACACAGGTTTGATCCCTGGGTCAAGAAGATCCCTGTATATGAGACAGCTAAAGAGACACTGATGTATAGAACAGTCTTTTGGACTCTGGGGGAGAGGGAGAGGGTGAGATGATTTGGGAGAATGGCATTGAAATATGTATAATATATATGAAACGAGTCGCCAGTCCAGGTTCGATGCATGATACTGGATGCTTGGGGCTGGTGCACTGGGATGACCCAGAGGGATGGTATGGGGAGGGAGGAGGGAGGAGGGTTCAGAATGGGGAACACGTGTATGCCTGTGGCGGATTCATTTCGATATATGGCAGAACCAATACAATATTGTAAAATTTAAAAATAAAATAAAATTAAAAAAAAAGAAGATCCGCTGGAGGAGGGAATGGCAACCCACTCCAGTATTGTTGCCTGGAGAATCCCATGGACAGAGAAGCCTGGTGGACTACAGTCCATAGCGTCACAGAGAGTTGGACATGACTGAAATGACTTAGCATGAACACATATTCATATGACTTAAACTTTGTGCTCTGCAGTTCCTGGAATTATTCTGTTTTCTTTTTGAAAGAAATGTGACTTTGCAGAAACCCTTTCCCAACATTTAGAGAATTTTTCTGGTATCTACTGATACCTTGAGATTTGCACCATCTCAAGGTTCTCATACTTACTACTTTACTATCTAACGTTGTGGTCTGTATTGGTTCTTCTTGAACATATACTATATTTTAATACAGTATTTTTGAGAAGATGGTAAGTGATGATACTTTTGAGAAATAACAAATAATCCCTCTTTTCAAGTATTCTCACACTCTGTAGTCCCACAATACAGAAGTAACCAATAAAGGTTTAATTACTACTTGGATGGGTAAGAGTGTGAGTGTGACTAAATCATATGATTAAACTAAACCACCAGATTTCCAAGGAGAATTTGTGTGAACTTTGTTTTCACTTTCATATTCTCACTTAGCATCATTTGTTTATACATTGGCTTTCTCTAGACAACTGCTCATATTTTATTCTTCTTAATATCCTTAGAATTTCCTATAACATCAAGTTATTTAATTAACTGATCTTGCCTTGCTGTCTTAAAAATGAATAACTATTATGTAAATTTTCTCTTTTTTCCTCAGTAATGATATATTTGTAAAATAATTTTCAACTTCTTTTTATATATTCTGTAAGACATATCTTTCTTGTCTCATCTCTCCTGATTTCATATTTAAGAAAATTCTAAGATGTCTAAGAAGTCTAATAAATGTCTTAGTCATTATTATAATAATTTATTAGTACAGGAGTATATTTTATAATATACAGTAATTTTTGTTTGATAGAAGAATATTTTAAATAATTCAACAAAATAGACATAGAAATTATGTCTATTTTTTCTTATACTTTTTAAAGTATTTTGTCTTAATTCTTTTATTTAGTAAACATTTTGTCAAATAGTTAACATGAGTAGGGCATAGTGCTAGTTTCAGGAAAGGAGTTTACAATACTCTGAGAAAGAGAGATGCATTTTTATTTTTTCTCCCAGTTTTATTGAGATATAATTGATATACAACACTGTATAAGTTTAAGCTATACAGCATAGTGATTTGGTATACATACATGAAATGATTTTCACAAGCTTAATGATTGCCCATCATCTCATATAGTTATAAAATTAAAGAAATAGGAAAAGTTTTTTTTTTCCTTATGATGAGAGCTCTTAGGATTTATGCTTTTAATGACTTTCATATATAACATACAGTAGTGTTAGCTATATGTATCAGGTTTAACCTTACATCCTTATAAGATATTTAAGTACTTATTTATCTTATAACTGGTAGTTTGTATGTTTGACCACATTCCTCTAATTCCCCTTCTTCCAACTTCCCATATCTGGTAACCGCAGATCTGATTTCTTTTTCCATAGGTTTATTTGTTTGTCTGCTTGTTTTTGCAGTATAACTGACCTACAACACATTAGTTCCTGTTGCACAACATCGTGATTTGATATTTCTATACATTTCAAACTAATCACCACAATAAGTCTAGTTATGAAATGTCATTATACTAAGATATGACATAGTCATTGGCTATATTCTCCATACTGTACATTCTACTGATAACTTACTTTTTCTGTAGAGAATCTCATTTTAAAATTCTGAGTATAGAGTCATGCATAAGAATAGAAAGTGTATTAAGAACCAAAGACTTTAAATCCAATTTTTGAAATAATTACAGATAATCTAATTCACAATTAAAGTTGTATTCTAAAAATGGGATAGTGTTTTCAATTATGACAACTGCAAAATAAAATAAGCATGCTACCATTCAAGCCTACTGATAGCATAGCAGATTTAATTATATTGTTGTGAGTTGATTTTCTGAAGCTTGATACACAGCCAGACTAGTCTGTGCAGACACTCAGAAGAGTGCTCCAGTACGAACTCAATCAATATTAGTAGAATCTGGACTTCCCTGGTGGTGCACTGGTTAAGAATCTGCCTGCCAATGCAGGGGACAGAGGTTCGATCCCTGGTCTGGGACAATTCCACATGCTAATCGAAGCAACTAGGCCCGTCCGCCACAACTACTGAGCCCAAGTTCCTCTACGAGCCTGTGCTTTGCAACAAGAGAAGCCACCGCAACAAGAAGCCCATGCACCACAATGAAGACCCAGCACAACCAAAAAAAAAAACACAAACAAAAAAAACCAACCATATTAGTAGAATCTGTATTTTGAGCTGATTGCAGCTTTCAAACCTGAGGGCCACAAAGACCGTCTTATTTGGGGGACCTACTAGCTGTCAAGTCCCATATAAAAGAAAGGGAAGCACATAATTCCTGCTTTCAAAGGCTACGTAGGAAGACAACTTTCACATGTGAAACGACAAGTACTACACTGGATGATGCTGGACTTGAAAGTAAAAATAATTGAGAAGAGAGAGGACAGTGTGAGCAAAAACAATAGAGAATTGCAACCTGAAGGAACCAGCTAGAGATGAAAAAGGTTATAAACTGTATAGAAAGATGTCATGCAATGCTTCTAAAATTTCATTTTGCCTGAGCTGTTTACATTGCTCTGCGTGTTTACTTGATAGCATTGAAAAATTCAGTAAATGTCTTGAGTGTTACAGGAAATGTTATGGCTACTATATTACACAGATCCCCGTGAATTCTTCATGGAAGAAGCTCATCAGAAAGTATCCACATAGAGTAAAAGTCACTTCTCCCCAGCCTCAGTTTCCTTGCCAGGAAACAGAGAAACTACCTACCTTTATAGGCCTCACTGTCTTGCTGAGATGGTCAGATGTAAGTAATACTATATAACCTTGAAAACAGCCAGGCGAAATGGTTGTCATATTTGAGAGGTCACAACCTACTGGCAGCAGTGAATCTTGAAGTGAAATTTTGATTAAAAGTCAATTGGGAAAATGGCTGCAAAATATTTTATCTCATGCCCATATTCCAGAGATTCTGGCTTCACTGCGTCTAGAGGGGGCCCAGGAATGTACAATCTTTATAAGCACCCCCCCAACGTTGGTTATATCCCCCCAACGTTGGTTATATCAATATAGATGGTAAGGAGACCATACTTTTGTAAATACTGTCTGAGTATGTGACAAAGGCTGTGACCTATTTTACCAGAAAAATAAGTACTATGCATAATACAAGTTAGCCTGAAAATACACAGGTTCAGAGACTCTTTCTGAAATTGTTAGGAATCTGTGAACCCCACATTAAGAACCTTTAATCTAGGACTTTACTTTTAGAAAACTGTATTGCATGAAATCTGCAGAAGAATTGATGTTTTTCCTTTTTTAGACACAAAGCTGTTTATCTCTTTATAATAGTTGCCATTTCGCTTCATAATTGTCATTTGCATCTTTGAAAATTTTGGAAATGAAGGAAAACAGATGTTCAACAGAAAGCCTCAAAATTTTTGTTAATTTGGTGAATTTATTCATTTGTTTATCATTAATTCCACAAATGCTATCTTTCAGACAATGTTCTAAAGAGTTAGGATACAAAATAGACACAAAAACTACAAAACAGACAAAAATCCCTACCCCCATGAGGCTTACATTACTGTGAGGAAGACAGAACATAGAAGGTATATAAGTAAAATATATAGGAAGGTATATGTGATAAGTGAAAATGAAGCAGGAAAAAAACAGGAGATGCAATTTTAGACAAGATGGCCAGTGCATCCCTGTTGAGAGGTGATATTGGAGTAAAGACCTAAAGTAGATGAGGGGATGAGCCAGCTTTTCAGGGTGGGGGTCAGGGAACTGCAGTGCCCATGGATACAGCCAGCAGGAAGTGCTTGAAATAGGAGCTGGGGAGGCAGGTGTGGTTGGAGCA
>NW_011494677.1:10894369-10896058 GCF_000754665.1 Bison bison bison | reverse complement strand
AGCAGAGTGAAATCGATGAAACCTGTAGGAGAAAAGGTCCAAGAAATGATGGTGTTTGAGGACTTTGGGCCCTAACTCTGAATGTCTTGTGAGCCTTTGGAGGGTTTCCTAGGAGAAGAGTAACATGATCCGATACACACATTTTGACAGGCCAGACAAGTTGATTTCTTTGTGGGCAACACGTGTACAGTGTATACATCTGAACACATCTGATTCTGTTAGTACAACATTCTGTCTCCTCCCTTTTCTATGTGTGTCTGTGATTGTGCTCGGTCACTTAGCCAAGTCCAACTGTTTGTGACCCCATGGAGTCCACTAGGAGTCCACTAGGCTCCTCTGTCCATGGGATTTCCCAGGCAAGAATACTGGAGTGGATTGCCATTCCCTCCTCCAGGGGATCATCCCCACCCAGGGATTGAACCCGAGTCCCTTGGATCTCTTTCACTGACAGGCAGATTCTCTACCACTGCACCTGGGAAGCCCTATTCTTTACCAAAGGCAATTATTTTTGTGCTTGTTTATACTTTTTTGTAATATTTGCTTTTGGAAACAAAGGAGTCATTTTGCCTATTTTGTGATGAACTGTCCACAGGTTCTAGTATCAAATCCGTTCTCACGCCTTTGTCTAATTAGCTTGTTTGCTTTTGCTCATCTATTTGCTGTTTGTTCAGTTGTTCAGCAGTTATTTGTTGAGTCTCCCATGTGCTGAGTGTTAGTGGTGAATGAAACCAGTAGGATCCTAGCGTTGATAGAGGTCACAGCCACCCTTGACTGTACTGCATAATCTTTCCCACCTCCACCCCTCCACCACTCTGTCCCAATACTGCCCATTCTACAACTGTTATGAAGCTCTTTTCGTACCCACTTCTCATTACATCAGGCAGTTCTGTTCCTAGCTTAACTCCTCCCTTCTCTGTAAAAATGCTAAAATGTTATCATTTCTCTTTTCTTTCTCAGCAACTTGTTGGAAATGATCTTTTAAGGAAATAATGTACTTTGTAAACACATTTTGCATATGAACTATTATTTTAAGAAGACAATAACTTATTATTTTTTTCCTTAATAGATGTTTCAACTAACAGAATCACATTTTTCCCCAACCACTTCTTTACTTTCTCGTATTACATGCTAGTGTGCTTTTACAAGATTTTTTATGCTCATGAAGCTATGACCTTGTATAAGTTTCCCAGGAGACACAACTCAGCCTTTTGTTGGACAAACATTTGTTTTTTTGTAACTACATGAACAAGCCACACTGCACGTAGTCCAAAAACTAATTCTTCCTTTTTCATTACACAGTTTTAAAATGCCATTACAAGGAGTTCTAACATAGTGGCAATGAAAACATGTTAGTTTTACCATTTAATCATGAAGATTTTAAAACTTAGCACATTTAGTAAAAAAATTTAAATTATTATATTAGAAAGGTTTTGCAGTAGGTTCTCAATTTTTGATTGTCAGCTGAATGGACATGAATTACAAAGAAGGCAGCCATGTTTTGCAAATTCAGAATGTGTTTATTTGCATAAATAATTAGCAGAAATCAGTATCTTTTACATTCAAAAACAGATGTTAGCATACAGAGACGGAGTAATTGTAATTAAATTTAACTGTGAAATAATAACATTTCTACAATGATAATTGAGTACTGTTGACTTTCAAAACACAGGAAGTTGAATAAAAAGAAAA
>NW_011494677.1:10893655-10894269 GCF_000754665.1 Bison bison bison | reverse complement strand
CTATAAATTCTTTTGAGGATAGTCATGAAATTTCCAGTGAAATATGCTCTCTTAAACCAGAGAAATGAATTGACTACTCAATTTAGACTCAGTAAACATATCTATCTGAAAAAACAAAAATTAAAATATCCTAGGCTGTGTATTCTGTTAATAAATATGTAGGGAATTTCTCTTTTCATAATTATAACAAACAAAAAGGAATAGCTATAAGTGACTTACTGATTTATCAGTCTTTTTTGATAAAATGAATCTGTTTTAATTACTGTGTATCTAATTATATCCCACTTCTCTTTATTTTTATAAATAATTATATATAAAGTATGGCATCCTTTGATTTCGATAAAAATACTGAAGACACTCATTGTAATGTGGCTAGTTAGATCACTTACTTGTTTCTCAGTTTTTGTGTAAGTTCAGTTCAGTTCAGTTGAGTCGCTCAGTCATGTCCGACTCTTTGCCACCCCATGAATTGCAGCACACCAGGCCTCCCTGTCCATCACCAGCTCCCAGAGTTCACGAAGACTCACGTCTATCGAGTCAGTGATGCCATCCAGCCATCTCATCCTCTGTCGTCCCCTTCTCCTCCTGCCTCCAATCCCTCCCAGCATCAGAGT